>NW_005360891.1:1521061-1522775 GCF_000412655.1 Myotis brandtii | reverse complement strand
TTTTATATAATACTTTAATACTTTATATAGTATGTTCAAAAGAACTCCAATGATTTCAGTTAAAAACATGTATGTGGAATTTCATTGTAAATTATAAGATTTTTTAAAATTTATTTTTGATTTTTAATAAGGATCATTAATAAAATTTATGAATATTTGTGAGGATACACCAAAAATCATTTAAAGAGTCTTATCTAAAACTAAATGCTCCTTCCTTTCTGCTACCATAGCCCTCGGTAAATTATTTTATTATACAAATTTTTTTCTAATAAAAGTGTAGTGCTTGAAAGAAACAATGCTATATTTTATTATAGCATAATATTTGGCATCTGTTGGATTAATTAATGAATAAATGAAAGCTAGTTACAAAGTAGCTAAAGTAATGAAATCACAAATACCTTACTACAATGAGATAGTTCTATGAAAATGCAGGCCATTCCTATATATCATCATTAGTTTGAATGCTTTGTGGTTCGTCCTCTTTTATTTTCCTCTGTTTTCTCTCTTTATTGAGTGAGGAGTACTACATGTCAGGCCTTTGGCTAAACAGTGGTGGTAGTGGCAGGAAGGTTTTCAAACATAAATCTAAAAATAGAGTATTTGAAGAAATGACTTCTGAGGTGTATCTTAAATAATGAAGAGTTCCCTCAGGATGAAAAGGGTGAGTAAAGAAGTTCAAATGGCATGAAGGAGAAGATAATGCATGTGCTACTATATAGAAAACAGGAGAGTTTGGGTGTACCTGGGAAATAGTAAAATAGAAGGAAATGAGATTGGTAACACACACTGGTTAGGGTGTCATATCCTAGTATACAGTGCTAAGGGAATGAGGCTTTATTAATTTTTATGTGTAATCAAAAAATTTCTCAATTAGAGGAGTGGAAAAATCCTTTTTTTCCCCCACCTCCTCTACGTAGTATACTCCCTATTCTTAATATTTAGTCAGAGTTAAAAATGTTTCATAAAAATATTAGGGCTTTTTTTTTTCCTACTCTCGCCTTTCTCTTTCATAAGACTTTAGAAAATCAGCAAGTATCAATATCAGTATATTGTTAGTTAAATTATACTTCCAAATTTTTATGCTTAGAAAAGAAATTAGAATATCTGCATGAAAAAATATATATATTAACAGAGTCTATGGTTTTGATGCTCAATTAACCAAGATATAATTCTAAATATAATTTTTGTTACAAAGAACATTTATTTACTACACATGAGGTTACATTTTACTAGAGGAGATTTTCCTCATTCCTAACTATAGACTACCCTTTTCTCCTTCAATCAGGAATAGATCTTAAAATAAATGAAAAATGTTAAATAGTACCTATCATTATCTCATGCAGTCAAGTTATTTAAAAATATTGTAATCCAAGTTTTATATTAGCATTGATTATATTGTGTATGTTTGTAATATCAATCATTTCAAAGAATGCCTTACTTCTTCCAGGACGGTTCTGCCCTTTTCTGACTCTGAACTTGCCACATTATATTTTCTAATCCTGAAAAGCTGCCTAACCCTCATTCTCATGACAACCTATCCTTAAGATTCAGTCCATGAATCTCCTTTAGTGGAAAAATTGATATTTTAAACACAATTCAGTTATATTGCTTTCCTCTATACTACCATATATTTCTATGTCTGTTTCAACTACTTCTTTGAATAGAGTTGGGTCTTAATGTATTTCTGTATTCCTAGTAGTATTAGGGGGGGGGG
>NW_005360891.1:1516175-1521042 GCF_000412655.1 Myotis brandtii | reverse complement strand
TCGTCATCCTGGATTGTGAGAGGGCGCAGGCCAGGCCTAGGGACCCCACTGTGCACGATCGGGGCTGGGGAGGGACACAGGAGGGCTCAGGGCATGTCTGGCACATTTCACTCAGTCCCGATTGGCCCGACCCAAGCAGCAAGCTAATCTACCGGTTGGAGTGTCTGTCCCCTGGTGGTCAGTGCACATCATAGCGAGCAGTTGAGCGGCCTTAGCATATCATTAGCATATTATGCTTTGATTGGTTGAACAGATGACCTGACACTTAGCATATTAGGCTTTTATTATATAGGCTGTTTGGGGTTATTTCAATGTAAAAAATAAAAGAGGACTGAAAGATAAAATGAGAGAGCCATTATGTAGCAATTGGGAACACATAGGTAAAAAGCAATACACATAGAATTGTACACTTGAAACCTATATAAGTTTATTAACCAATGTCACCTCAATAAATTTAATGGAAAAACAATCCAACTCAAATTACCCCATGGGTAAAAATTTAAAGAATGTAGTTTTTTTCTTCACAACTGAAAAATCCAGGTGAATATTTAGCATCATCCTCTTGGCTTTGCTTTAGGGTATAACATGTCCACAGAGCGAGAGAGTCACCTGCAAATTCCACCCCTTTCCAAGCAGATCCAGGTTTATAGGTACTTAAAATTTGGAAGAGGGACATCTCTCCCTGAATATATAACAATCTCCACAAAAGAGATTGTTCCTACTTATATATCTCATCCTGGACCAATCACTTTATAAAGGGATAATTATTTTGAGTGGCCACCCTACTTAAAATGTCTCATTTTTGGTCTCCACTTTCACCCCCATTAGAATCACATAGATATATTTAGGGAAGGGGGTAGTTCTAGAAATGATAAATCAATGTTAGAGATAAAATAATATGTAGCCACCATGTAAGTAGACTTGTGGTTCCATTTACCTCAAATGCTAAATCCTGTCTTTAGCACTTGCCGGCTATTATACAGAAGGTTCCTTAAGTGCATTGTACCTCAGTTTCCTTTTTATAAAATACTTTAAGAATAATACCCAGAAATAGTGTTTATCCTAAGATGATGAAGTTATCGGGGATAATGCAGCTATAACACTCAACATGATAGAATAGCAAATATTTTTGAGGGATTATTATTTGTGAACTGACAGTAATGCAATTCTGAATCTTAAGCATTTCATAGTCTGGTCCTTTGATCCCTGAATATTTTTTAATGCGGCATTAATTTATCGGGTTTGAAATAGTGATTCATAGGGATTTGGGCTAAATGCTCTCTGGGGATGCAGAGGAAGGAGAGAAAGGGAGAGGGTGAAATTCGTCTCATCTGAAATTGGAGCCAGCCCAACTCTTATGATTTTTACATGTTGTGCCTTTTAAGATTTTATTTGGAAGCCGAATTCCACAGCTAAAATATATTTTGTAACCTACTGCTGCGCTAAGATGTCATCTTTATAGGTCTAGATAAATCACAAATGGTCCACCTAAAACAAAACAGGACTTACAGCAAGTGTGCTGCGCTTGTTACAGAGGACTGAGCAAAGAGCATAGGTAAGGGATGTCATACATCGCATTGCTCCGGGAAAGCAATTTATAGTCTCTACTCTACTGAGCATATTTCAGCTGTGTCACTTTTATAGAGAGAAGACAACATTGTTGTGTTATAATGCCATTAACTGTATCAAATGTCACATGTTTAAAGACCTGAGGATGCATAGCTTCTTTTTCACTCTAAAAGCGTCTTATTTCTTTCACAAGTATAATCAGAACACTGACAGATAATATAGCAATTTATGAACTGTAGACAAAAAGGAAAGCATAAAAGCACAATCATATTAGGATTCCAGCTATGCTTATCTTGTTATCTCAGTCAGAGAGAAGATGTTTATGTACAGAGAATGTTAACTGTTTTCAAAAGATCATTTTTAAATATTTTAAATGGGAATTTAATAGTGTGTGTCTGTGTGTAGAATACAGTCACGGTTCTGAAAAAAAAAAAAAAAGCCTGGCACTTTCCCAAACATTTGTAGAAATATAATCTCTAATATCCATCTCTTTTTTGTGATTCTCAATTGCTGAATTTTGAAAGAAAATCTACTTTTTCTGATCATTCTCTACAAAGTAATTGTTAATGTTTACAAAGAGAAAAAAAATTGACATCTGGAAGTGTCAAAGCCTATGAATAACATGAAAATTTTTATTCAACTTGGAAAATGTTATTTTACTGGAAGTGTCAAAGCCTATGAATAACATGAAAATTTTCATTAAACTTGGAAAATAAGTTATTTTATTTTTTTATTTTGATTACAGGTGTCCAAACAACTGTATTTCCACAGAATTTATTCACTAATTTTAGATTGTTGACATTATTACAGATTTTCCCCAAGTCCCCCCAGCCTTCTCCATATTGTTGTCTGTATCCATGCATATATGTTCTTTGCTAATCTCTTTCGGTCTCCCCTAAACACCTCCCCTCTGAGATCTGTTAGTCTGGTCCATGTATCCATGCTTCTGGTTCTATTTTGTTCATTAGATTCCACATATAAGTGAGATCATATGGTATTTGTCTTTCTCTGACTGGTTTAGCATAATAATCCCCTGGTCCATCCATGCTATTGCAAAGGGTAAGAGTTTCTTCATTTTTTTTTTTTTTAACAGCTGTGTAGTTTGTCTTCCTGGTGTTGAGTTATGTAAGTTCTTTATGTATTATGGAATTTAACCCCTTATCGGATGTATCATTGGTGAATATATTCTCCCATATAGTGGATTCCCATTTTATTTGGTTGTTTCTTTTGTTGTGCAGTTAGCTTTTCAGTTTAGATTTTTTTATTTGTTCATTTTAAAAATCAAGATGGGCTCTTAATTGACCATTTTCCTTGTGATTTTTTATCACCTTTAAATATTATCAAACAAAATAAGACTCTTTTGACCCATATTTTAAAATTAGCCTTAAAAAGGCTCCATGGCAGTCTGAGGGAGAGAAGAGAGACGTTCAGGTACTGTAAAGTGGGCTTGGTACATGCTAAAGTCAGAACTCTTAGGCAAATAGAAGAACAGAAAGAATATGGTCATGTATCATGTTTTGTAGTTGAGATTATGAAAAGAAGAAATGTGATTCCAACCTGAGGTAAACACTTGTTGGGATTAGCAGATAATTTTAATAAAGCCATTGTGGTCATTGTGACTATGCTGAAGTATGTAAAGAAAGATGTAGGTTGTAGTTGATATTATGGCTAAAGGAATAGCAGCAAAATGACTGGAGAAGAGAAAGGAGAGGGCTTTGAAGAGTAGATAACATTCTGCAAGAAGTAGATTGATGGGCAGCTCTTGTACCACATAGATTGGCACCTTATTTATGCTAATTAGTGAATTTTAAAATGGCCTAAGATATTCCTAAATTGGTACTTATTTTTATTCCTTGCACCCTTTACATTACAGATTTCATTCCCTAAAAACTTTTATGGACATATCTTTCTTCTAAACTAGATTGTGATTCTGTGACACAAGGGATGATGTGAAACTTAATGTTTATGAATCTTAATATGAAACATGTTACCCATAATGCTTTCTCTAGCTCATTCCTCACTTCCTGTGCGTCTTTCTGAGCAGAATTGCTTACATATTTCTACTGGTCTGTTCAAGGCAATTTAAACTTTTCCCCTTGCTCAGCATTCTTCTGCGTCTGCCCACTGTCCTACTCCAAAGCCACTTCCATATTTCCAGGTATTTGTTACAGAGCAGTCCACTTTGAAGTTCTGAAATCTGCATTAGTTTCCTATGGCTTCTGTAATAAATCACAAAGAAGAAATAGCGGCTTAACACAAAATAATTATTTCACCATTTACAGGTCACAAGTCCAAATGGGGTGTCACTGAGCTAAAATCAAGAGCTGAATTTCCTCTGGAAATTTTAAGGGGAAATTCACTTTCTTGCCTTTTCTAGCTTCTAGTGGCTACCCACATTCTTGAGATATGAACCCTCCCCACCTTTAAAGGCAGCGACAACTGGATGCGTCCTCCTTACCTCACATCACTAAAACTCTGACTTTCCTCCACATTTAAAGACTGTTCTGATTATACTGGGCCCACTTGAATAGTCCAGTATAGTTTCCCTAATTTAGCATTAGCTGATTAGCAACTTTAATTCCATCTGACAATATAGAAGAAAAAAAATGAACAATATAGTCCTAAAGAATCATTTATGTGTTGCTGGTATTAACCTAAATTGATAGAAGCACTTGGAAGACAATTTGCCTTACATGTTTGTTTGAGATATGTCTCCCTCTGATTTATTAATTCCATTTTGAGGTTTATAGTAAGCAACACTTTACACATGTGCATCAGGACGCATGTATAAAGACATTCAAAGCGTCTTTTAAAATTCTACCATTTCTTTACAAGAAAACACTAAAAATAACCCCAATATACACTAATGTATAAGTACACTGTCCAGTTGGAATCCTACAGTTGCCTTTATAAGCACAGATGTAGTAAAATGTAAGTATATGAAGAAAATAAAATATCTAAGGGTATTACATATTTTATAAAAGCAACCAAAAAGAAACAGTAAACACAAAATCAGTGTTTTATATAACTCTTTCTAATAAAACTTTCTAATCATAGATTTCCTGTCACCATAAAATTACATTTAATATTTTATGAAGCTTTTGAATAACTTATCATTGATTTAAAGTTTTTTTAAAGTTCTTAGTATATTTTAAAAATCTAATTTAAAGTAGTAAAATACTGGCTCAGTTAAAACTGAATCTGATCAGTAGCAACTCTAGGTATTTAGATTTAGTAGATTTAATGTAAATTGTGCTATTAACATATTTGGGAAATACATATATATATATATATATAT
>NW_005360891.1:1452226-1516128 GCF_000412655.1 Myotis brandtii | reverse complement strand
AAAATTAGAACTATAAAAAGCTTACAGAAGAGTTAAGATTTTAAAATACATATACATGTATAAAGATTAAAATCCATTAAGCATTTTAGGCAGAAAGCAGAAAATGGCTGTGTAGGTAAAAATCATGAATAGATATTAAATATTCTTATTTGAGAGTTTTTACCTTTAAATAAGAGAGAGAAAAAATATATTAATGCCAGAATAATAAAAAGGTATATGTTCACATTGGTAATCTATTAAATCATTTACTGAATTTAACACATTTTAAACACTATTGAAGGAAATAAGTTCCAATAACATATATAAATACATGGTTTGGTTAAAAACTGATAACACACAATTTTGAACAGTTTTGTTAAAACAAGTTTTCTATATAATATGGTATATTATAGAATGTAGGAAATATTTAAGGTATTCTGCTTACCTATAAAGAATGTGTACAAAATCAATGAATTTCAAGTTATTTTTAGCCATGGGCTTCTGTGAAATTAATTTTGATGTAAAGATGAAATATAGAGAGAGCTTGTCTGAGTGAACTGAGGATGGAGATGGGAGAGTAATTTCCAACCCAATACACATCCTGTATTCCCACTGCATCATCAAATCCTCTTAGTTAGAGATTCATGGGTGTGGTTTTTCCAGGAAAATTTTAACATCACTAGATTAATTCATAGACTAAAAACAAGCCCTTTAAGTTTAGAAAATTAGTATTCATAATATCCCTAATCTTCCCATTCACAAAATGAAAATGGTTTTTAAATGTAATTTATATATTGGGCAAATTATAATTTCCAAAATATAGGCAAAAATTGTGTTGCAGAATTTACCAGGCAACCAGAAAACCCACAACGGGTACTCAGAAGATTCAGGGAAAAAAAGAAACCTTTATTCAAAGCAGCGCTGCTGGCTCAGGGGATTCAAGATCCAAAGTCCGCCCCCCATACATTGAGATTACTCCTTATATATATTCCTAAATTCTTTGTTTCCTAACTTCTGGGCTTTTGTGGTAGGCTCTTGCAGCCCTACCTAAGTTAGTTAGGATGGGGAAGTAAGATTATAGCTGAAGGCCTGGCCTGGGTAGGTCCAGTAACCTCCCCTCTGGCTAAACTGTTAAATTCTTGGTTCATGGCCTTGTAAAGGGAGTATTTAGGAAAACAGGTTATTGCCTAAGGAAGGGACAGTGACTTAATTATAGGCTGACAAGAATGTGCATTAGGATACTGGTTACTGGCACAGATTCAGATTGCTAGCCCCCTCCCTCCCCCCCAGGTTGCCCCCAATATTCCTCCTCAATTGGACTCAAAATACAAAGCTTCCCCAAATCCTTTATCCAATGAGTTTGCAGTAAGAGTTAACACTTTTTTTTTTTTTTTTTGGCTTATAACATTGTTCCTTTGATAGAAATCAAATACCCCCGAAAGTTAACACATTGTTACCATTAATCATCATTCCTTAGGGTGAATTAGTTAATAAAAAGTATTTTGAAAAGTTAGCTTTGGATGACCTTTTTAGTAAAGTGAAATATCTGGATCCAGGAGTTAGGACAACCTAAGCAGGGCATATTACCAGAAACAGTTTCCAATTGTTCTTAAAAGTTTTGGCCTTGGGTCATACAGATATGTGTTCATTTTCCTGATACAACCACTTACTGTGTGACTTTAGAAAAGCCACCTGAACTTTCCAGACCACATTATCTTCATCTGTAAAAGGGGGTAATTGTAGCTATTTCACAGGCTATCTTAAAGATAGAAAAAGCACTAAGAACAATTCATATAGAACAAATTCATACCTATTAATAAGTAGTAAATATAGATACTATAGGGTCACATTGCAAGGAAGGAAAGAATGTGAAATTAGGGAAGAAAATGGAAATACAAACCTAATTAACTCCAAATCAGGAGGCAAGAGATGTAGCTCCATTAACAGCTCTCTGTAAACTATTGTGTAGATAATTTTAACCTCTTTGCATCTCATTTGTAGAAGGAAGGAGAAATATAATGGGCGGATAATGATTTTAAGTGTCCTTTAATTTCAAATGTTCAGTGATTTTCATAATTGTGTCCTGTACTTGCCCTACCTACTTCAACCTGAAAATAACTTTTCCACATAGTGAATTTCAATGCCTAAGAAGTAGCTTTCTCCAGAAGGTATTTTAATCTTAAAAGAGTTGATGGGCTGGATGATAGGCTATAGAGCAAGAAGGTCTTTCAGAATCTAGACTGTTTAAGTATCACACTGGTGAATGTGAAGAAAATAAAGATTATTATGGCCACATTTTTAAATTCTTATGTTAGCAGGATTCAAAACACATAAGGGGGAAAATTTTATTTTAGAAACACTTTGTAGTCCTTGCGTCAGTAATTTCTCATTCAGTCTAATTGGAGGAAGTAGTTGTAATAAAGCAAAGGGAGAAGAAGAAAAGCTTTTTCTGTAGGTTCCCACTGCCTTAAAATTACAGCACAATCCCATTAAGTAGTAATGGAAATGGAAATGACTTCCTCTTGTAGTCCTGATTGTATTCCTGTTAGGTCATTTGCATACTGTTCTCTGATTGGATTACTGGTGGGGCTGAGAGGTCTCAGAATGCTCTCCTAATGCATTCTCATCTAATTCTACTGCTGTGACTGAGGAGAAATCATTTCCTGAACCTAATAATAGGATCTTCATATGAGCATATAAACCTTCTTTAGATTTCAGTGAGTATGGGAAGTGTAAACTCTTCTGATGTTGACTCAAAGCTGCATAATTTTTAAAAGCTTCAAATATACTTTCCATGTTATGCAGAAGAAGATGTATCTTTTCAGTGGTCAAATCATTATTTCTGTTGTCTTCCAGATTAAGGTGGATAAGATTCTTTTCCTCTGTTCTCTCAAAGCATTCAAGGCAAATTTCTACTATTTCAGTATGCCCTTACCTATTTTTTCCATCCAAGGCCTGTCTCACAGTTCTTGGCATATTGTACTTGTTTAAAAGAATACTTAAGTACTGTTTAGAAATGGTGGCCCAGCAGGCTCATGGTGAGTTCTTGCTAAATTCCGAGCCAATGAACTTTCTTACAAGACACCACAGTTGCTGCCACACAACAGGAAATAACGGATTGAAACATGAATGTTGAGGCTGATGACATTAAGTTCTTGGTTTGACCAGGAAAAAGTTATTGACCATAGTTCTAGACAAGTCTTTTTTTCTTGAAAATTATATGGAATATTTAATATTTACAGTATTGCACAAGATGTTTTTTCAAATGCTTGACACATAGAAACACTTGACATTTGACATTTTAAATGCCTGTCCACCTGTCCTATGAACTGAGAACTTGGCCTTGGTAACCAGGTATGGTAGATTGTTTAATGGTCACAAACTCCCCCAATCTCTGTTGCAGGGCCTTTTGCATTCTCTGTTCCTTCCATCTAGAATTGGAGTCTTTTTCTGTACACCTTAAATCTGGGCTGATCATGTAATTTGTTTGACCAATAGAATGTGCCAGATGTGACACTGTGTGAATTCTAGGGCCAGGACTTAGGAGGCTTGCAGTGCCTGCCTTTGCATTCCTGGAAGGCTACCTCGAGACCTCCAGTGAAGGACCTTACGAGGGGATGGGAAGTTATTTAGTGAACTGAGGCTTCTCAGGTGGCAACCAGAACCGGGTCCCAGACATGTAAGTAAGGTGATCTTGGGCCTTCCAGCTCCTCTGATCTTCCAGCTGATGTAGTCCACATGAGCAAACCCTGACAAATCCAGCAAAACTGGAATTATTTTAATTCACCAAGTTTTGAAGTAGTAGTTTGCTGTGCATCAAAGGGTACCTGAGACACTGCGGAAACAGCTTCTCAAGTGAGATTATTGAGATAGGGTATAGTAAGAGAAAAAATAGGGATGCGTTCTTAATTTCCAGATCCTATGCATTCCCTGGTATGGAGGGTGACATGAATAGCTTAGTAGTAAATGACAGATATTTTAATCAGTGCTGTATTTAAATATAAAGAAACAAATGACCAGATTAAAGTCCACACATTATTGCTAACTTGTCCATTTTGTTTATGCAAATGATTGTGTACAATGTATTTTTTAGTGGTAGAAATTGAAATTATTTTCTTTGGGAATTTGAGAATTAAATCAGTTAATGGAGGCTCGACCAAGATGGCGGCATAGGTAAACATCGGAGACTGCTGCCGCAAACAACCACTTCAAAAATACAACTAAAAGACGGAACGGACATCACCCAGAACCACAGGAAGGCTGGCTGAGGAGAGACTCTTCAACTAGAAGGAAAAATAACAGCACACCGAGGCTCAGAGGAGGCGCAGTGTGGAAAATACTCAGGTGCGGAGGTGCGCGCGCAAAGCGGGCTGGTGGCTGAGAGCGCGGTTGTCGTTTTCGGTCAGGGGGGAGTCTCAGACTCTGAGCTCCAGATACGGGCGAATCGCTGGGGACTCGGACTCAAACGGGAGAAGCGGGAGTGTCTGGCATCAGTTGGAAGGCAGCTTTCTCTCCGAGGTTTGCAGCGGTTCCTGGGGTTCTGAGAAGCAGAGCCTCTGGGAACGGGACTGAGAGCGGCCATAACTGCTCCCTCCACCCGCCCTGTTGATCCCGCCCCGCCCAAGCCCTGCGCAGAGCCATTTGCCGGATCGCCTCAGGCAAAGGCTAGATTAGCACCTCCCCAGAGGACAGAAGTTTTCCGCGGCAGACACAGCTGATTCACACAGCCAGTCGGCCTGGTGGTCAAATCCCTCTAGTATTAACTACAACAATCAAGGCTCAACTAGAACAAGACTGCGCACAAAGACCACTAGGGGGTGCACCAAGAAAGCATAAAAAATGCGGAGACAAAAAAACATGACAGAAATGGAGGATATAGAGCTAAAAATCGCAATTTTGAGGGCTTGCAAAAATGTGCTAGAAGCTGTCAATAAACTTGAGGAGAGAGTCACGAAAACTAATGAGACCCTCGATGCTATGATAAAGAACCAACTAGAAATTAAGCATACACGGACTGAAATAAAGACTATTATACAGACACCCAATAGCAGACCAGAGGAGCGCAAGAATCAAGTCAAAGATCTGAAATGCGAAGAAGCGAGAAACACCCAACCGGAAAAGCAAAATGAAAAAAGAATCCGAAAATACGAAGATAGTGTAAGGAGCCTCTGGGACAGCTTCAAGCGTACCAACATCCGAATTATAGGGGTGCCAGAAGAAGAGAGAGAGCAAGATATTGAAAACCTATTTGAAGAAATAATGACAGAAAACTTCCCCTACCTGGTGAAAGAAATAGACTTACAAGTCCAGGAAGCGCAGAGAACCCCAAACAAAAGGAATCCAAAGAGGACCACACCAAGACACATCATAATTAAAATGCCAAGAGCAAAAGACAAAGAGAGAATCTTAAAAGCAGCAAGAGAAAAAAAGTCAGTTACCTATAAGGGAGTACCCATACGACTGTCAGCTGATTTCTCAACAGAAACTTTGCAGGCCAGAAGGGAGTGGCAAGAAATATTCAAAGTGATGAATAGCAAGAACCTACAACCAAGATTACTTTATCCAGCAAAGCTATCATTCAGAATTGAAGGTCAGATAAAGAGCTTCACAGATAAGGAAAAGCTAAAGGAGTTCATCACCACCAAACCAGTATTATATGAAATGCTGAAAGGTATCCTTTAAGAAGAGGAAGAAGAAGAAAAAGGTAAAGATACAAATTATGAACAACAAATACACATCTATCAACAAGTAAATCTAAAAATCAAGTGAATAAATCTGATGAACAGTAAAAAAAAACAAAAAAAAGACTAAGCTACTAAGAAGGGTTATATGCACAGTATCAGGTATTTATGAATTTTCTCAGGGCTTTATTTATGGGGATTGTTGTTGTTTTTTACAGAGAGGAGGGGAGAGGGACAGAGAGTCAGAAACATCAATGAGAGAGAAACATCAATCAGCTGCCTCCCGCACAGTCCCTACTGGGTATGTGCCCGCAACCAAGGTACATGCCCTTGACCGGAATCGAACCTGGGACCCTTGAGTCCACAGGCCAACGCTCTATCCACTGAGCCAAACCGGTTAGGGCTATGGAGATTGTTTTAATACTATACTTGCTTTCAACTCCTAAATATAACTAGAGTATGCCTTTTTATTAGTCTGTGTGCTAATATATGCAAAATAGTTTTAAGGTTAGGCAAAGGAAAGTGTAATTACAAATATAAATCTCCCCCAAACACTCAAGATTTCCTCCACACACACATGTTCTAGTTTTCAAAAAGTTATTTTATCAATTAAAACCATTACTCTTAAGCCTATTCACTATGACTCTAGCAATAAAGCCAGAGCCTAATTATATCACAGTGTTAAATGAATTTTGGTTCTGAAGAAGTCAGGTGAGATGTTTCACAATGAGGAAAATAAAAACTGTGTTACACAAGTTGTGATTTGTAGATCTGAAGCAAAGTTCCCTTCTATAACCCTATTTTGTGTTCCTTCTAAGGTTCCTAGGATACACAAGGTATTCATTCATTTCTTCAATATTTATCACTGAGGTCAGTATGGGCATGGGGCTAATTTTATAGTGCAAATGCCCTGTGCACTGCTAAATACTCAGCATCCCTGGCTTCAAATCACTAAATGCCCTTGACCATTTCCCTCCCATTAACAGCAAAAAAACATGACTTTATCCACATTAATTTAACCCCATTCATTTATCTTTCACTAGTTAAAGTATATTTTGTTTGTTTCCCTGTATAAATATAGGTGCTTTAGGGGAACAGAGGTTTTTTTTGTTTGTTTGTTTTTGTTTTTTTTTTTAGTTAGGTAAATACATAAGATAGGGATTGCTGGGTTGTATCCCTAAGTGTAGGCTTAACCTTATAACAAACTGTCAAAACAGTTTTCCAAAGTTGTTGCACTCCCACTGCACTGTGTGAGGGTTACAACATTCCTGTGTGTACCCACCAACACTCGACATTGCCATGTGTGTTTTGTTTGTTGCCATTCTAATAGGTATGCAGTGGAATCACACGATGGCGTTGTTTTTTTCTTCTTTGGTATCTTGCTTCGAATCACTCATATGATACAGAGTTTGATATGTGTACAACAGCTGGATGCTCTTTTATTTTTTTCACTCTAAGTTCACGATTCTTTTTTTGGCCCCGTCCAGTCTCCTATTGATCCAGTAAAAGGCATTCTTTATTTCCGTTGCAGTGGTTTTCATTTTTCACATTTCCATTCAATTCTTTCTATAGCTTCCATCTTTCTGCTGTTAATGCATATTATCCACTTTTTTGTTGTTGTTGTTTGTTTTGACAGTTGATTTTTTTAGTGTCTTAATTTTTTAGTGAATGCTAGACATGTTTAGGATAGTAGTGACTAAGGTCCATAGTATGCAAATGGGCATGCCTCACTCAGCTAAACCATTAAGGTAGGGGGAGGGTCAATTGAGTCAGGAGTTGAGATGGGGTTTGGGCTTGTCATCACTATGGTTACCTTCTTTAAATTACTCAAGAACTACTCTTTTAAAAAAGGACGGAGCAGGCTTGCTGAATAATTCTCTCGATATTCCTGCTCTGTCTTTAGCTGTGAGCCTAAGCTGCTTGTCCTTTCCCAGAACCCTTTTATTTAATGATGTTTACTTTGAATTTATATTAGTTCACACAAACACTCCATCCATGCTTTTGTTCCGGCCCTCCGGTCCAGTTTAAGAACCCATTGTGGCCCTCGAGTCAAAAAGTTTGCCCATCCCTGGTAGATGTTTGACCTGCAAGTCTTTGATGGGTGCAACAAAAGTTATGAGTTTGCAGATCAATAACAACAACAAAAAAGATGGATAAAGTGACATTAGCACTTTTCCCAGCTTTCTGCATTATAAGTGAAAGGTGTTCTATTTCTTCTTTTCATAGCTATCTTTTTTTTTTCAGTCCTATTTCTCTTATTTCCAATATTCAATTCTTGAAGGAAAAGAGAAATGTGGAGACCTAACTACTGTGCCACTTTCCAGGCTATTCTAGAGCTATTTTTTGTTGTCAGCTTAAAATGTATTCACACATTTTCATATAATAGTCTTGGTTCTTTTCAAAGTTTAGACTCAAATGTTGGTTTTCAAAACTACCTGACATATAAATTCTTTTATTTAAGTTTTAAAAGTTTATATTGGTGGCCTACATTTTTGGGTAATTATAGAATAGTAAGTATACTAAGTAATCTACTGGTTGCTGGGATGTTGAAGACAATATCGAAGAGTATTCGAGGAGTTTATAATCTGGTGTGCTCTGGGCTTTTTCTTATCTCCTATATCAATTTTTTTCTACCTTGGAGGCAGGATGTACAATAGTTAAACTCTTAAAAATCCAAGCTCGGGCTGTGTATTTCAAAAGCTGGCTTTACAACCAAATACCTGTATAACCCTGGACAAATTATATTTCTAAACCCAATTCTCAAATATAAAATTGGGATAACGGTTGTACTTTGTGTATAAGACTGTCATCAGTATTACATAAGGCACTGCATAATAAACACTTAGTCAATGATGAAAACACAGCAATGCTAAATAAATATTAAAATACCATCATTTAATACTACCACCACTTAAAATTTTGTAAGGATTGAGCTCTAAACCACTTTTCCCCACTCATGATATTTTTAAGTTTAGGGAGTGCAATATAACCATAATGATTAGCATCCAATAGGCTCATAACATTTTTACTGGAACTGCAGCGAATAGACATTTTAAGAATATAGCTGTTAGGCAGTGTTACTGAGGGAGGGTGGATTAATAAAGACAAGATATAGAAGGATGTCATAGTACAATTCTTGAGAAGCTGGGATAAGGTTGGTGTAATCACTCCCAAAGAAGTGGGAGGTAGAGGGAATAACAAGTTTGCCTAGGCCATGGTTGGCAAACTTCGGCTCGCGAGCCACATGCGGCTCTTTGGCCCCTTGAGTGTGGCTCTTCCTAAGCCTTAGGAGTACCCTAATTAAGTTAATAACAATGTACCTACCTATATAGTTTAAGTTTAAAAAATTTGGCTCTCAAAAGAAATTTCAATCATTGTACTGTTGATATTTGGCTCTGTTGACTAATGAGTTTGCCGACCACTGGCCTAGAGCCATCCTAGAAGCGAAGATTGTCTTTTACTTAAAATTCAGTGCTCATATTAGCCTGTCTAGTGTATTTGAGTCTTTATGTATGGGCATTGTTGTTTGTAATCATGTTTTTATCTCCCAAATTTTTTTCAAGCTGTTTTAAATATTTAGTGAAGACCTGAGTACAGCCCTGGCCGGTTTGGCTCACTGGATAGAGCGTCAGCCTGGGGACTGAAGGGTCCCGGGTTCGATTCCGGTCAAGGGCATGTACCTTGGTTGCAGGCACATCCCCAGTGGGGGGTGTGCAGGAGGCAGCTGGTCGATGCTTCTCTCTCATTGATGTTTCTAGCTCTCTATCCCTCTCCCTTCCTCTCTGTAAAAAATCAATAAAATATATATATTTAAAAAAAAAAAGACCTGAGTACAATGTTTATATATGAGAAAGATTTGGTTTGTATTCTTGATCAGTCATTAACTCCTTTTAAAATATAGTATGTGTTCATTAATAAAAATTATATCGTAAGTAGGCTATTTTCTGTCACTTTCAAATAATGCAAATTACATTTTAGATTTAACTTAATAATTACACAGTAATGTTCAGTCATCCCATGATTTTTTTCTTTCTACTCTGAAATAATTATCCTATTTTCTAGTCATATATAGCAACTTTTGTATCTAAATTTCTTTTAGAGCAGGACAAAATTGATATCTTCATAAATTATTTACTAGTGCATATTATTTCACCTATATGGTTTTCCTTTATTATTTTCACTTAAATAACTTTGATATGCATACTATTATAATAAATGTATAACTTTTTTCACTATAATTTGGGAAATATTGTTAATTTGACCTTATTGTAGTATCATCTATTTATAATCTTTTTTCACATTTATGTTTGATTTGCTGCTCCCTATTTAGCTAGCAAATTATATTACTTGCTAGCAAATTACATTACTTGAAGAAAGCATTTTACTTTTAATATTACAATTTTATAAAAGTTCTATAGAGTATCTTTTTTTTTTAGCAGAATATATTATATATCTCTTGTTCTTGAGACCAATAATAATTATGCTTCTTTTATGTAACCAACCATGTTGGCTTTTGTATTGGTGGTTAGGAATTGTAGAGAAAAATTTTGACCCCACTGGTTAATATACTTAACCTTGAAAGGTATAGATCCATAGTGTTTCTGTGAGAATTTGATAAAATTCAAGAGATGATCCCATTCTCTGTTTATCAAGTTCTCACACATATTCTGAAATTACTGACCAGAGAAAGCTGTATTTTTACTTTGATTAACTTCATTAAGAAATTGATGAGAATTTTAATATTTGCCTAATGTGTAACGCAAACATCAAAATCCATCTATGTATATTAACTTCATAGATATAGCATTAGAATATTTAAAAATTTATCTCCTTTCTAAGCTTTTAAATATAAAATACAAATCTTAAACACCTAGAGTTGGATAAATTCCAGAAAGACAAGCTAAATTTTATTTCTTCATAAACAAGGCACATTATAGGTACATTATCCTATATAATAAAAGCCTAATATGCTAAGTATCTGGTCAACCAATTAAAGCATAAGATGCTAATGATATGCTAAGGCCGCTCAACCACTCACTATGACATGCACTGACCACTAGGGGGGAGACGTTCCAACCAGTAGGTTAGCTTGCTGCTGGGGTCCAGTCGATCAGGACTGAGCAAGATGGGCCGGACATGCCCTGGAGCCCTCCTGCGATCCCTCTCTGGCTGGCCAAACTCCCGCATATCTCCCGGCCCCAATTGTGCACCAGTGGGGTCCCTCAGCCTGGCCTGTGCCCTCTTGCAATCTGGGAGCCCTCAGGAGAGCCAGTTTTGGCCTGATCCCGCAGGCCAGGCTGAGGGACCTCACTGATGCACGAATTTGTGCACCAGGCCTCTAGTATATAATACAACAGTACGAAGTATGTTTAGTTGTCACATGTAATTGATAATATCATCCTGAGTCATTCTAAAATTAATTTATGTGAAAAATTATACTATACTGTTTATTCAGCAAAAAGTTTATTTTGCTTCTTAAATGGACAGTAAATACTTTTCTTCCTTGATTTACTTTTACTATACTTAAGATATGTTTCTAAAAAATAATTTTTTGTAACTGAGTGTCAAATCACCCAGGTTAAACTGAGATAAAATGAAAGATTTTTCCATAATTAATGAAGCCTTCTCCATTCTCTCTGTTAGTCATTTATTGAATATGCATTTTTACTTTGAAAGTATGACATTGAATCCAGGAACTGTGTTTTGTTTGCATCATTTCTTCAGTGTCCAGCATAGTACTTGGCTATCGTACTTATTCAATCAATATTTAATTAATGAACAAATGTTAACACATACTTTACAGAAAGGAAACAATTTTAAATCTGTCTAGATTGCAATTCTATCAAACCCTAATTTTTCCTCCAGTTATTATTCGCCCAGCTAAGCTCAGAAACCATTTGAGGATCTCTATGTTAGTAGATTGGAAGAGTGAATTTTCTGAGTACTGTTTTCATGCTTTCTACTAATATTAAGATATGATCTGCTTAGCTACATCAAGTTTCTTTAGCTTGAATAAATAGTTAAAATTTGGTAACCAATTTGTTTTTAATTTTAGAAAAATCCTCCAAGTAATTTTTACTTCTGTGTTCTAAGAGCACTTAACATACTATAACCCTAAAAAAAAAATTAGAACCCATTTCAGTGTTGTTTTAGATGTGATGAAGACTAGACAATCAATTATTCTTGTCTTGTAATGTCCTTACGTGATTCCTTTTTTTCCCCCCAGGGTGAATTTACCTTTCAATGAATAACAAATGTGTTTTTTATCCTCAGATTTCTGGCCTTTGTATTTCTGTGCTATATTAACTCTTATGTAGTGTCTCATATAGGAAGACATATTCAGTGACACCTCTGAAACTGGGTTTCCAGACTATAAAATATCTAGAACTTATTTTTTTATTGATATAATCAAACAATTTCCTGGAGGTTACAAATCCTTATCACATTGCTTACATTTTTATCTGGGAATTCAAGAGACTTGCTGAGGTAGAAAAGAAAACTGACATTGTATTAAAGAGGCATGAAAAATACGATTTGATTATATAATATTTCAATGGCTTTTTCTTCTCTAAAACAACTGTCCTATTTTTCCGCTTGTATTCTTTTTGTGGCATATAACCATAGTTGTAGACCTTTTATGACTTTTCACCTGTGTTTTAAAAGCCACTTTAGTATATGCACAAAAAAACAACAACACAAGATTCTGAAAAGTTTTATGAATGACTTATTTCAATAAGTAACTTTCATTTCTTCTTTGATTCTAATGTCATAATTTACTCTTTCTAAAAAAACTTCAGGAAAATTATAGTCAAAACTTTTCAAAGAGAAACAAATCACTTCTAAAACAGCACAATGATTTCTCTCACACACAAACACCAAATTTTGTGCCTTAATGACAGTTGCCCCAATTCCCATCACTGCATCTCTTTTATTCATTTATGTTAATTGTTCTGGCTCTTTGACATCTAAGTTAAAGCATTATACAAATATTCAAATTAGAGTATATCTGAGCAAGAATGCTCTCAGTGAATCCTCAAGTGAATTTTAATGCTAATATGGCCTAATGATCCTTGGTGATAGTCATTAAACAGCACAGATATACTTAAAAGAGGTCATTCAAAGAGGTTGTACAACTAGGAACTAATGGAGTTGAGAGTATAGAAATTATAGTCCATTGTCTGATATAAATTTTCAGTATGGATAGGGATTAAGAAGTACTGGCGAGCCTGGTGGAATTTTAATGAGCTTTGTCAGGATAAATAAGACAGTTTGATAGCATGAAGATTATAATTCTAGGCTCAAGCCATGTTTGATACCTATTGGTAATACCTCCACAATCACAAGATTTTTGGTCAATTTATTCAGAGAAAAGTTATAAAGTGATTTTATAAAAGTAGTGAAATGAATCATTCTTCACTTTTTTACATGTTTTTGTGATTCCATAAAGAATCACATCCACGAGATGGGATGTACTTGCAAATTTTATTTGTTAGTGAAAGATTCCTCTTTTTCATGACATTAGTTGTGTGGCAGTCATCCCAGTTGCTCATGCCAGAAGGAAAAAAAAATCATTTTGATCTCTCTTCCCTAATTTTTAATATGTCTAATTTCCATCACAAAGTTGTCCATCAATCCACTCCATTTACTCCAATCATAGCCTACAGCCTGATTTCTTGCTTTATTGTCCCAGTGTTTGTTTCAATCTACTCTCTACATTGCCTTTAAAGTCATCGACTTAAAACACAGTTACATTTGATTATGTAACTTTCTGCTGAACAACCTTTTATGGCTGAAGACTTATTACGACATATTCTTAGCATGGTGCAAAAGGCTCTGGGCCATCTTGCCATTGCTTCCTTGGAAGGGAATGGCAGGAGCTTGTTCCCTGGAGGAGAGCAAGCTGGGACCTTTGGTTTTCAGGGATTTTAAAGACTGGGTGTTTAGGGGAGGTCTTTGGGAGGGTTAATAGAATATTCATGAGCTTTATGCTAATATACCAAAATGAGATTTAGTCTCTTAATTTGTCTGTCCTTGGGTGTGGTTGGCAAATGGCCCTTAATTAGATTTCTGTTATCTGTCTCACTGAGTAGGGTTATTTAAGCTACTTACCCTCTGGTTGGGGAGAAGTGCAAACCATTTACTCTTAAGTGACCTTGGTTTAGGGTCAAAGTTTCTTTCTGAGCCTGTTTCTTAATAAACAGCTAAAATCAATAATCTCGAAAGCAGCTTCAGAGTGGCAAAACTTTGGTTCCCTTCAATAGACTTTAAATCAGTTTTTCAATGCTTTCAAATTACCAAAAGATTTCTAGAAACTATTTTATTTCTGAAGTTTCAACTAAAAAACCTTTTATTTACATCTACTTAATTCTCAATAATATTTAGATTATTATAAAAAATTAAGACAAAGTCAATTACCAAGCTCTTTTTCTGTTGACAAACCCAGAAAAATTAAAATATTTTATTAAATGATGTTTTTAAAAGTCTTGGCTGTTTAAATGAAATCAAACTCAAAATCAGTTTAAATATTTTTGTGATATTGAAAAGCATTTGGGTAGTTTCAGTTATGTTTTTAATTTATCTAAGCACTTAACTTTTAAAGCTAATTAAACAGAGCTCTTTTTATATAAACTATTTTGTAAATTTCCTCCCAAGGTAGACATATATGCAGATATATAGATGATAGACACAACCAGAGACCTAATAATTTTTTTTTTTTTAGCTATGATGCAGGTACAACAACAACAAAACTATTGAGAGGGTTAATTTGAAATGCAGGCAGGCAGGGCAGGGGTCCACTGGAAAACAAAGGCAGGGCCAGACAGGGCAGTTTGAGCAAGCCTAGTCACAGAAACCAACCATGCAGAAATAATAAAATGTTTCTAGACTCAAAGCAGGAGGCATGGGAAACAAGGGCGGGCCTGCAACAATAAGGTGTACTGGCACAGAGAGAGTTCAGCATAGAAGCAGGGAAAGGTCAGGTCCGTTGCTGGGCAAGAACAATGGAGGGAATCAATCAGGTGACGACACAGATCGATATAGAAACAGGCTTGTAGCAAATCATGTTTCTAGACTCAAAGCAGGAGGCATGGGAAACAAGGAAGGGCCTGCAACAATAAGGTATACTGGCACAGGGAGAGTTCAGCATAGAAGCAAGGGAAAGTTCAGGTCCGTTGCTGGGCAAGAACAATGGAGGGAAGCAATCAGGTGACGACACAGATCGATACAGAAACAGGCTTGTAGCAAATCTATACCCCTGGACTGCAAGGCTTTACCGGGCAGCCCATTATTGGGTCCCCCTCCTCTTGCAGGGACTCTGAATCTGCTTGCAATAAATTTTCCACACTTTTGCTTAAATCTTCTGGTCTGCGGAGCTCATGCTTCAGTGTTGCAAGACACAACCCCGGGAGGAAAAAACCTCGGCTCACCATTAATTTATAACATTTGAAATAAGTTCATTCATTCAGCTGGTTAAAGCTTTAAGTTCTTGTTTTGTTCCTGATAGACCATCTTTAAGGAAATTGGAATAGGGGGCATTTCCTTGGCAAGGGAACCTTTTCAGCTACTTGTGATTTTTTAAGAAGTTTTCTTTTTCTTTTTTGTCATTTTCCGTTGGTTTGTTTAGTCTCAGGCAGATGTAGGTTGTGTTTATGTTTCTGCTTATCCGTAGGAAGGCCTTGAAAGCTAAGGAGGCTTAGAAAATCCCATTAGACTTCTAATTTTGCCAAATTTCTGAACATAAACATCAGGTTTCAAGCAGAACAAAGTGCAAGAAATTTCAGATTGGTTCTATTTTATGATTCCCGCCCTTTTGCTGAACTTCTTGTGTTTTCAGGTATTATTTTCCCGAGTTTGTTGAGTTGTTCTCTTAAATCTAATTCAGGCTCCTTGAAATTACATCGAGCTCTCTATTCTTTGGGTCAGTTACTAAAAAATTGTTTCTTTTGTGGTGTCATGTTTTCTTGCTTTTCACATTTCTAGTGGCTTTTGTTGTCTGCCTTAGTGAGGAACGAGGCAATCTCCTAGCCTTTCTGCCAGCTTCAGTGTGGACAGGTTTCCACCTGCAGGTGGCGGCAAGGGTGGCACTGTAGTGGCATGGTTTCTCGGTTCCTTCATTTGAAATTGCGATTGGTGAAGATGAGGGGGTCCTTGCTGACCAGAGCTACAGCTGTCTGGTGGCAGTGATGGCTAAGGCTGTTGGGAGTTGCTGGGGTCTTCCTTTTCTCCTTTTTTCTTGGGGAGGAGATGGTTCTTGCGGTCAGGTCTAGTGCACAGCTGTGGAGCTGGAGTCCTGGGATCAAGGCCATGCAGAACTACCAAGGCATCTGGAGCAAAGTAGCTTTAGCAGTGGCACCAGGGTCTGAGGTGTAGATTACGTGCAGACAGCCCATGGAACTAGACTCTGGTCTTTACTGCTATGACTTGGGCCCCTAAGGACATGCAGAGAGCAAGATGCCATAGTGGCATGGGCCCAGATGTGCAGAGGTAGCCTGGGCCAGGTGGGTCTTGTGGAGCAGCAGCATGGCCCCAGGGATGGCTGGTCAAATGCCTGTCTTTGGACCAGACAGTGGGGCAGCCCGTTAATGGTGGGCCACAGCTGAACTCAGGACCCAGGGCTAAGGCTCCGTGAAGTCCTCTCACTATTTTATAACTGTATGACTGCCATGGCTCAGCTTAGTTTTAATAAATGACTTCTTTACTTGAAGGACATAGGATGGGCTTTAATTTTGAGATGCCTACAGTGACACACCACATTAAATATTAAACAGTGGAAATGGAAAATGTCTTTAGTAAAACATTGCTGTCATCGCACCGCTGTATTTGTTTTCATCTATTTTCTATTGTTGAACTAAGATTGATTAACCTGTGGAGGCTTTCTGTTCATCCTAAAGTAGTTGAAATTTCAGGGCAATTAAAGATAAGAGTTTTAAAAAAATCTTTAAGATATAAGGATGTGATTAGTGGTGCCTTATATGAGCAATATAGAGGCAAACTGATAAGGCTTATTTCAGTCATGAATAAATGAAATAACACTAATATTTATAAAGGCATAAAATATTTTCGTTGGAGCAGTGGTAAAGAATTTCAAAATTCTACAATTAAATGTTTTACCTTACCACTAAACTAATACACTTTTGAACTTGTCCTTCTCTGGATGTTGTACTACCTCCTTCCCATTTTAGAAATAACCCTTTCATTATTTCTAATTAATTCCAATGTGGTAGAAACTGTATTTTAAACCCAATAAGTGAAATAATAGACTTTATATGTAACAAAACTGTTAAATATGTTATTAGTAACTTTTTTATACTTTTGCAATTTAATGATTTCTAGTTGTTCTTATATATGTGTTGCCTTTTTTTTTTTTTTTTGGTGTAAACACATCCTGTTTTTATATTGCATTCCAAGTTTACAAGAATACTATTAAATGAATACTCTTCGCTTTATTATCTACTCCTACATTTACCCTCGAACTTAGTTCCAACATCTAGCATTTATTCTGTTAAAAGGCTCTACACTGGCCAGGTGAAGAGACACAGTAGTCAGTAGTGTTGTTTTGTGTGTGTGTGTTTTTTTATGTGTCCAAAATGTGTGTATTATGCTTATTTGGACTGAGCCCTTCACCCAATTAGTGCTAAAACTTGGCTTTAGGAGCATTGAAATTCTGTATCTTTTAAAATATTTTACAACATTTGTATTATGTTTTTGTAACAAAGACACATGACTTTAAACATGCCCTGTGGAAAGATGCATAGCATGCCATTCAATGCTCTAACCCCGCGGCTTTAATTTTGTATTATACATCAAATCTTTGTAGAATCCAAGACAACAAAGATTTTTTTGTGCTTCTTACAGATTTTCTATTTGCAATTTATGTTATCTTGTTCATGTCATCTCCTCTAAACATGCCTTTTTTCTTTTGTCAGTGAAATATGACACATTTATCCTGTCTCTTCTCAAATCTCACCTCCTTTGTTAAGCTTACCTTATGTCCCCCAAATAGCTTTGGTATCAGCTGAGGCCCCCTCGCAGTAATTACCTTCCTTACTGGACTTAAATGAAATAAATCCCTGTCTTCACTGAGATTTCATTTTAACTCTTCAACCCGAGCACTCTTCTGGTCCATAAAGAGCTGGAAAAGTTCTTGCTAAAATGAACTAAAAAGTTATCAAAGTCAATGCTGACTTTCAGTTCTATGTTATATTTAGTATCATTTAATGCTATGAGCTGTCTTCCACTTTTATAGTCAGTTTCAAGCTAATACAGAATATAGATTTAAAAAAATAGCATGATTGCTCTAAACACATATAAAAAAAAATGGTTCTAGGGTATTAGAAAAGCACATTGAAATACCCAGAACCAGGTTTGTTGTTTTTGCCATATGTAATCAGCTGCCACAGATGTTTCCTTGTCTTATGTGGATTCTTTAAATCCATTAAAAATGGTAATTATTCTGTGCTTAGTGATTTATTTATATATTTAAGTAAGTATAAAATACAGTCGCAATAACAGAATTATACTTCTTCTTTAGGTTAGGAGTAGATTGCAAATGCCATAGTATTTAACAAAAATGTAAAATATGTACCAAATAACTTAGTTGTTTTGTATGCAAATGCCAAGGAGGTGAACTCTGCTCAGACAACCCATCAGGAAATAATTGCCAGTTTGCTTTAAGGAGTGCAAGTGTCGACAGCCTCCAGCTACTAATGATGTCAAGAGTCACCATATAAGGTACCTATTGGCCTCCTACTTGATTTCCCTCAGTGACAGAGCCAAGAAACTTTCAGTATTCCCAACATCTCAACATGTTACAGCATGCACCCACTTTATTCATGGTTTTCCAGTGGGTCGGTGCCCTTTCCTGACACTCTCAGTCAATGATTAAGCACATCAGGAGTTCCAGGACCTCATCATTTCTGTTCATCACACACCTCCTTTCTATCAGTTAATATTTGCTTTGGAGCTCTCCATTGGGCCAGTCACGGCACATTTGTATCATAAACTTATGTCTACCTAAAACCTGCACACAGCTCTTTAGAGCCTTTTAACTAGAGTTGCCAAAAGTTGAAAGCACTCAAGATGTTCTTCAGTAGGTGAATGGATATAATGTGGTATAACCAGATACTGGAGTATTATTCAAGTCATGAAAAGATAGGGAGGAACCTCAAATGAACATTACTATGTGAAAGAGCCCATCTGAAAAGGCTATATACTAGATGATTCAAACTACAGTGGGGCCTTGACTTACGAGTTTAATTCGTTCCAAGACCGAGCTCGTTAACTCAAATTACTCTATCAACTCAATGCAAAAAATCGGCCGAGACACAGCTGGTATCTAAAAAAACTCGTTAGTCGGGACACTCGTAAGTCAAGGCCCCACTGTATATGACATTTTTAAAAGGCAAAACTATGGAGACAGTAATAAGATTCGTGTTTACCAGGGGTTAGGAGAAGGGGATGAATAGTGAGAGCACAGAAGTCTTTTAGGGCAGCTAAACTATTCTGCATGGTACAGCAATGTTTGATACATGTCATTATAAATTTACCAAAGTCCATATAATGTATAATACCCAAGGTGAACCCTAATGTAAACTATAGGCTTTGGGTAATAATGAATAATGAAGTATCCATATAGGTTCATCTATTATAACCAATGTACCACCCTGGGGAAGGATATTGATAATGGGAGAGGCTGCGCATTTGTGGAGACAGGAAGAATATGAGAATACAATTCTTCAATTTTACTGTGCCCTAAATCTGCTCTAAAAAGGAATGTTTAGAAAATGCAAAAACAGTAGTGGCCTTAGAGTTTCTTTAGTAGCTTCCAAAGTGGCTTTTGTTAATTACAACAGGAATCAAATAAAGGTTAAACCAATATCAGGATTTAATCATTAAAACTATAGAGCTTCAAAGATACCTAACTGAGAAGCAAGTCAGATGAACCAATATTTTTTAGGAAAAATGGGATCTGAAATATGTGATAGGGACATCAAGGTTTATGTCCCCAAGAATGTTGGCTCCCCCTACTCTTCTGAATCCTCTCATCCTGAAGAGGAGACCACCCTATTAAAAGACAGCACTCTCTACAGCAGCGGTTCTCAACCTGTGGGTTGCGACCCCTTTTGTGGTCGAACGACCCTTTCACAGGGGTTGCCTAAGACCATCCTGCATATCAGATACTTACATTATGATTCATAACAGTAGCAACATTACAGTTATGAAATAGCAACGAAAATAATTTTATGGTTGGGTCACAACATGAGGAACTGTATTTAAAGGGCCAGAAGGTTGAGAACCACTGCTCTACAGCCAAAGAAAACATCATTATCCAAGGATATTCCAGAGGCCTCTTGCCCAGAAGTCAACAGGAGACCCATCAGAATGTCTTCTCCTGGCTGCCATATGAGTAACTATGATTAAGTATTCTTATAACTCAACCAGCAACATTTGGGCCTGAAAAACAAGAAAACTACTACGCCTCAGAGAAACTATAGGAATTAGCTCTCATTAAATGAAGTCAATGGAATATCCGAGGGACTAGAATTTGAAGGTGATTAGTCAAGGGGGCTGGAAAATAGGACTAGAAAAGGGAGAGTTTATTGATCTGAGCTTACACTCTTGCAACACAGAATTTAATATCTCAACAAGACCCTCAAAGGCATAGTACAAACTCTTTACTAGTAGTGGCTTCTAGACACTGGAGAAAGTGTAACCTACCCTGAGTGAAGTTGAAATGCCATCACAAATGGCAAAAGAGATGAAAAGAACCAGAGAATTGGGAATTCTGGAATAGTTGTACTTTTTGAGGGCAAAACACTCTCTAAAGGATCACGTTGCCCAGGAACATGCAGATAACACTGTGCACTGAGTCTATCATGCATGTGATGTTGAGAGAGAAGATAAGTTTCATGGTGGCACAGCTCTGCAGGCCAGTGCGGATGATAGGAGAGGCTGCTAATGACTTTAGTTCATTGATAGCAATAGGGATCGTGTGGCACCAAAGCAATAGATGGCAGCTGGCAACACATAAACTCCAGAAGCCAAGGGCTCTTCAATTCAAAGTGGAAACCAAAGAGGCTTTACTGGCAGAACCTAGCCAGTACCACTACCCTGGAACTTAAGTTACCTGTTCCAAAAGCATAGAATTCCACAAAACATGGCATCTGGCCATGGAGCCCACTTTATAGCAAATGAACTGTATGAATAGCTTAAGACCATGGAACCCACAGATTTCATTATGTAGTGTATCTTTCAGAAGCAGTTGGCCTGAGCAATAGAATGGCCAGCTGCAGTGTCTTCTAGATGAGATGTGCATACTGATTCAGAAAACTCTATGTGGCTTGTCCCTGTAGGAAGAAGGTCTGAGACCAATAGATGGGGCAATGACTACCTCACTTACCAATTATTCTCCATGGCTCACTTATGCTTCCCATTATTTTACCTCTGGGATTTATAGGGTTAGTGGTCCTTCTCTTGCCAAGTAACATAAAACAACTCCACTGAGCTACATAAGTCATGGTACCACCTGGGAACTTACTTTTGATTTCTGTTTTTCTAGGGACCTGAAGACAAGAATAGGATTCACCATGTAAGCAGGAACAATGAACCCTGATCAGCATGAGAAGGTAAGACTGCTGTTAACAATTAGGGAAAGAAAGACTATGTGTGGAACTCAGGTGATGCCCTTGGGGCCCTAGTGCATTCCCTTCTCAACTATGAATACAAGGGATCAATGCAGCAACCACAGTCCAACAAGGGAATGATTTCCAAGAACCCAGCCCCCTTAGGATGAGGATCTGAGTAACACCACCAGGTAAGTCACTGAGACCAATGGAAGAATTAACTAAGGGGAAAAGAATGGATAGTGGGGAAGGGAGGTGATGAGTACTGGTAACAAACCAGGTCTCACTACGTTGATAAGTATTGTTTACTACACTATCTTTCCTCTTTTTAAGTTTTTACTCAGAAAGAGTGTTCCACTGGAACCTTGTACCCTTGTAAGGTACAAAGAATGGACTTTACCACACATGGAGATATGCTGCTCAGACCTTCAGTTAAGAAAGACATCACCAGGGATGTGGACAGATGTCCACTTACTGAGCCCACTACAGGTACAAGAGCTTGGACATTGTTGCCAAATGCATAACTCCTCTAACAGGCAATCTTTGCTCTGCGGCTCCCATTGGGTTGTTGAACATTTATCTTATCTGCATAATGACTTAAGCCTCTACGTTCCCAATCCTGCTTCTCCTCTTATTTTCCTTTCGCAGGTGTCAGTTCTGCAGTAAAGTCCAAAGACTTTCCCTGCCATATCCTTCTAATCTCCCTTTTATCTTTAATGGGCATTAGTTCTAGATAGACTTCTCACACACATAACTCCAACTCAGTTTCTGTTTCCTGGGGGACCAGGTGAATATAATAGGTATGTTCACTCAATGATAGTCTCAATGGATTTCAATATCATAAATCCTCACGGAAACTCGTCTCACACATAGTCCTCAGATCTGGAACAGATGGATCTCGCTTTGTCCACCTCCACTGCATTTCATCAGAAAGCAGACTTAATAGCTTCTTAACTCTGATAAATTTTACACTCTTGAACCGATAAGACTAAAATTTCTTTCTTTAGTCAGGATGCTATAAAAACAAATAGCTTTTATTCCTGATGAACACACAATTTCCTGCAACATATTATTCAGTAAAATTTTGAAATCCAATTATTCACCATCATTCATAACTAATATTAATAACTACAGAACAATGTGGGAGGAAAATAGGAATAGGCATTTTGAAGATATGTGAATTTGATTTATATGAAAAGCACTTTGGCTGAATGCAATTTTCTTATTCTGTCTTGTAAAAGTGGGTGATTTTTCTTTCTAATCCTCCTTTTGTATTGCCTCATTTTACTAATTTAGAAAAGACTCACCATATTTGGTGAACTAAACAAACCTCCTTAAATTCCTTTGAGGTCATTTAGTATATGATCCCAAGAGTCATAGTTAGACATCACACATCCTTAAAATTATAAAATGTACTCCTCCTTTGAGGTACATTGAAAATAAAAGTGGGCGTGATGGAAAGTGACTAATGAAAAAATATATTGTTATATTAAATACAGTAAAGTGATGAAAGCTCATAAAAAAAACTTCTGGATATAATTATAATCAATACGGTATAGGTTAAAAATGATGACATTTCTAAAATATTGGGTCTTGTCAGATACTTTTTTATAAACAGGAACATAATATATTTAAAATATACCCTGTAATGTTTAAGGAAGAAATGTCATTGCTCATAGTTGAATGCAGTGTAAGCACGAGTGTATAAATTGCTTCCTGAACCCTGGTGGGATTGAATTAACTACTACATTACTATTTGTTTTACCCACAAACAGATTTGAATTCAGAGTTCTGGAGTTGAACACCATAATTACAAAAAGAAGGAAAAAAGAAAATAAGTAAGTTTTTTAAAAACATCAAATTATCTGACTGAAGGGAAAATGGAGGCCTGAAGTATGTATGTATTTTGAATATAGAGAAAGCAATATAATTCAATATACCATAAGAATATCAGAAAGAGTACACTATTGATTCTGTCCTAGAAATACTCATTGAAAAGGAAAATCAAGAAAACTAGAAGAAAAAAATCAGACCCCATTGCCCTGATATACAGTGGGGCCTTGACTAGTGTCCCGACTAACGAGTTTTTCGAGATACGAGCCGTCTCTTGGCCGATTTTTTGCTTTGAGTTGCGAGCTAAAATTCGGGTTACGAGCCAGCTTCAGATACCCCACCGCTAGTTGGCGCAGCAAATGTCACAGTGAACACCACAACATCAGCCCAGCATCACGTGTCTCACTCGTTCACTGTTGATTTGACATAGTAGTTATTTGAGTTACGAGCTCCGTCACGGAACGAATTAAACTCGTAAGTCAAGGCCCCACTGTATCTTCTTTTAGTCTATTTCTTTATGTCTGTTTCCTTACTATCTTCTTTAATTTCAGTGTTTTGTTTTTTTCTTCCCTACATTTAAAACACTTCTAGCTCTTACCTATTATGTACTGTGTATTCCAGTTATTCACATACTTTATGACAGGCTCTTTCTCTATCAATATGTCCTTGTCAATACTACTATGAATTTTGGGTTGCTGCACGGGTTATTATTATGTAGGAGCTTGTCACAAATCATAATCTATAAGAATTAGACCAAATTCTGGGAACACAAAATTCTTATTTAACATTCAGAAAATTTTATATATGTAAACCATATGTTTATTCACGTTAGGATCAGATGTTAAAATATTTGTAATTTTCCACCCTTTTACACTCAGTCATAAATTGAAAGTGTAACATTTATACAAAGCACTCATAGAGTAAATTTTACAATCCCAGTGATATTAATAACTTTTAGCAAGGACATTTATAAACTATCCAGGTAGAATGTCAGTAAGGAAATTTTGACCTTAATGACACATTAGACCAAATGGAAATGATTGCTATTTATAGAGCTTTCTATCACAAAATGAAAGAACAAATTTTTCTCAAGTGCACAGGGAACATTCTCAAAGATAGACCATATGTTGGGGCAGAAAACAAGTCTCAATAAATTTAAGAAGATTGAAATCATACCAAGCATATTTTCTGACTATAACAGTATGAAACTGGAAACCAACTACAAGAAGAAAGCTGGAAAAACCACAAATGTGTAGAGATAGAACAACTATTGGATCAAAAAATAAAAGATGAAAAGATATCTAAAAACAAATGAAGATGACAATATGATGTTATCAAAAATTTTGTATTGCAGCAAAAGCGGTATTAAGAGGGAAGTTTATAGGATTGCAAGCCTACCTCAAGAATCAGGGGGAAAAAATCAAATAAGCAATATAACATTAAACCTTAAAGAACTCAAACAAGAAGAGCAAAGCCCAAAGTAAGCTTAAGGAAGAAAAGTAGGACAGAATTAAATAAAAAGAGTGGAAAAAATAATGAAACAAGAAGCTAGTTCTTTGAAAAGATTAATAAAATTGACAAACTTTTGTCTACACTCACTAAAGAAAAAAGTGAGAAATGAAAGAGGGAAAGTTACAATGGACACCTAAGAAATATACAAGAATGCTATGAAAGGCTATCTGCCACAATATTTGATAACCAAAAAGAAATGGACAAATTTTAGAAGTATATAACCTTCCTGGACTAAACCAGAAAGAACTGGAAAACCTAAATAGACCAACAGTAAGAAAATTGTAACAGCAATCAAAAACCTTCCTAAGAAAATGAAAGTCCAGGACTACATGGCTTCACTGGTGAATTCCACCAAACTCTTAAATAATATTTAATACCCATCCTTCTCAAACTCTAACAAAATTTAAAGAAGTAGGAATACTTCCTTACAAGGCCACCATTACTCTGATATCAGGACAAAGCAAAAACAGGAAATCACAGGCCTATATCTCTGATAAACATAGGTGCAAAACTCCTCAGTATATCCACATCAATCATTGCGATACACCACATTAACAAAATAAAATATAAAAATCAGATGATCATATCAATAGTTGCAGAAAAAGTTTTTGACAAGATACAACATCCATTTATAATAAAAACACTAAATTGGGTATAGAAGGAAAGTACCTCGATATAATGAAAGCCATATGTGACAAACCCTCAGCTAATATCATACTCAATGGTGGATACCATCAGGAAAAAACAAAGAAACAAGGATGCTGGCTTTTGCCACTGTTATTCAACATAGTACTGGAAGTCCTAGACAGAGCAATCAGGCAAAAGAAAGAAAGAAATTCCATCCAAATTGGGACTGATAAAGAAACACTCTGTAGATGACACAATGCTATCTAAAGAAAACCTTAAGATTCCACCAAAATACTATTAGAAACAATAAACAAACACTGTAAAATTGCAGGATACAAAATCAATATACAAAAGTCCACTGCATTTTTATATACTAACAATGAAATATCAGGGAAAAGATGAAGGAAAAAATCCATTTACAATTGCAATAAAATGATAAAATACCTAAGAATAAACTTAATAAAGGAAGTAAAGGACTTATACACTGAAAACTACAAGAGATTGCTAACATATGTTGAAGACACAAAGAAATGGAATGATATTTTATATTCATGGACATGGATTAGAAGAATATTGTTAAAATAGCCATATTCTCTAAAGCAATATAAAGATTTAATGCAATCACTATTAAAACCCAATGTCACTTTTTATAGACATAGAACAAAATATCTTCAGATTTGTACAGAATCACCAAAGACTCTGAATAGTCAAAGCATTCTTGAGTAAAATGAGCAAAACTGGAAGTATGATACTGGAAGTATCATACTCCTTGACTTCAAACCATACTACAGAGCTACAATAATCAAAACAGTATAGTGTTGGCAGCGAGTATAGACACACAGACCAATGGAACAGAATTGAGAGCCCAGAAATAAATCCATCCATACATAGACAACTAATTTTTGACAAATAAGCTAAAAACATACAATGGAGAAAAGATAGCCTTGTCAATAAATGGGAAAATGGAAAAGCCGTATGCAAAAGGATGATATCTGATATCATACACGTATTAACTCTAAGTAGATTGAAGATGTGAATCTAAGACCTGAAACAATAGAATCATAGAAGAAAAATAGGTGCTAAAATCATGGACCTTGGTCTCAGAGGGAGTGTGTGTGTGTGTGTGTGTGTACATGTACTTTATTGCATAAGCAAGCTTCTGAACAGCAAAAGAAACCAAAGAATAAAGGAACTAACCAAATGGAAGTGGATATTTGCAAATGATATCTTGGATAAGGGGCCAATACTCAATAATTCATACAACTCAAGTACAAGACACAACAAAAGATCCAATTAAAAAATGGGTGGAGGATAGACACTTTTCTCAAGAAGATATACAGATGGCCCACAGATATATGAAAATATGTTCAACTTCACTTGGTATTAGGAAAATGTAAATCAAAATCACAATATCACCTCACACCTGTTAGAATGGAAAAAAAGGGAACATAAATTATCGTAGCTTCTATGGAAAACATTCTGAAACTTCTTCAAAATATTATGAATAGAGCTACCATGGGACCCAGCAATGTCTATTCTGGGTATCTACCCCCAAATTTTGAAAACATAAAGATATATGTACCCCTATGTTTACCACGGCCTTATTCACAATAACCAAGACATGAAAACAAGTGTCCTTCAACAGGTAATTAGATAAAGAAGATGTGGTACTTATACACAATTTACGCATCTACAAATAAGATTAAATATTGCCATTTGCATAATATGGATAGATCTTGAGAGTATTATGCTAAGTCAGACAGCAAAGGACAAGAACGATAGCAAACAGATTTTACTCACATTGGGATACAAAACAAAGAGCAACAAATGAACAAACAAAATAAAATCTTAGAAACAGACAATGTGATGATTAGGAGAGTGAGGAAGGGTGAAAGGGGTCAAATATATGAAGACAGAAGGAGACTCGACTTTGGGTGGTGAGCACACAATAGAATTTACAGATAATATATTATAAAATTGTACACCTGTAAACTTATGTAATACCATTGACCAATGTTACCCCCAATAAATTTAATATAAAAATAAAAGCAAAATAGTCAATATCTTTACATTTATATAAATTAGATATATTTTCTTAACTTATAGTGTCATTTTAGAAGTGGTGATTCAAATATAGACCACATGTGTGGGATAAAGACTTTAAAAAGTCTGACATCAGTTTTGGTCAAGCTTTATTACCAAATGAATTAAGATTAGTTTCGGATCTCTGGACAAATGAGCAAAATATAAACAAAATTAATACACACACAGATTTGATTTGCAAAGCTTTGGGGATTACAGATGGCATATGATAGATTTTAGACTTGTAAAGATATGTAGAATACCAGTGTGGATAAAAATAATGACCTCTGATATTATGAACGAGCAATGTACTTTTCATTAAAGAAGTAGATCAGTGTTGTTCTAAAGCAGTGGTTCTCAACCTTCCTAATGCCACAACCCTTTAATAGAGTTCCTCATGTTGTGGTGACCCCCAACCATAAAATTATTTTCGTTGCTACTCCATAACTATAATTTTGCTACTGTTATGAATCGTAATGTAAATATCTGATATGCTATATGTGTTTTCCGATGGTCGTGACCCACAGGTTGAGAACCGCTGCAAGAGTGAGACATTTTCAATATTAGTCATTTTACTCCCTTGTTGATTAAAAATTAGCCCTAAATATAATAATTAAAATATTGATGGTAACAGTGGTAAATGCATTAAAAGCTTACTAAGTCTCAGATATCTCAGAAATAGCTATTAGCAGTCACGTTATATAAATGAAAAAACAGAATCTTAGAGATATTAAATAAGGTAATACAATTAGTAAATGTTGGAACCAAAGTACAACCCAGATAGTCTAGTTTTAGCACAGTCTGAAATAAACTAAGCTCAATTGAATAAATTTCTGTTTTATATAAAATGTGGCTTGAATTTTTGATATTGTTTGCATCCAATTTGCAATGGAATAAATAAAATTTGCTTTTATGTAAATCATTATATATTTATAATACCAATAAAAAGATAGTATTATAGAAGTTCATGTTAGAAATAGATTAGAATTCAGTGGTTCTCAACCTTCTGGCCCTTTAAATACAGTTGATCATGTTGTGACCCAACCATAAAATTATTTTCGTTGCTACTTCATAACTGTAATGTTGCTACTGTTATGAATTGTAATGTAAATATCTGATATGCAGGATGGTCTTAGGCGACCCCTGTGAAAGGGTCGTTCAACCGCCAAAGGGGTCGCGACCCACAGGTTGAGAACCACTGCATTAAATAGAGAACATATCACAATGCAAATGCATGAGATTTTTTTTTCCTTAACCATTGATGGCTCTGCCCATAATATTGTTTTCTTTTTGTTTTTTACAGTGTACATCTCCAATTGAAAAGCAGAAGGACATATCCTATCACAGTTTTAATTGTGCTAAGTATAGTGATGCTTTTAACTTTTAAAATATATATTTAACATTTACTATATATGTAAGTCTTTTTCAAGTATTTCTGGGATAGTTGTGTTATTCTAAATTCACCAGTATTACATTTTGAAATTTGCAAGTTTTTATTAGAATGAACATGACAGTAACTAAAGCACAAGTCAATGTAGAACCTACTAACAAAAAATAACTCTAAGTATTTTAGTATTTATATTCTAATTTTCATTTCAACCTTATAAGACAGGTCAAACTCATAGAAGCAGAGAGTAGAATGGTGGTTACAGAAGCAAGGTGGGAGGAAGAAATGAGGAGTGTTGTTCAAAGGGCAAAAAGTTTCCTTTGATGCAAGATGAGTCAGTTCTGGAGATCTGAAGTATAACAATATGACTGTGATATACTTGAAACTTCTTAAAGGATAGATTTTATGTTTACACATCACACACACACACAATAAAAATAATTACATGAAATGATAAATTTATTTAGCTTGATTGTGATGACTATCTCACAATGTGTATGTACCTATGTCAAACCATCAAATTGTACATCTTAAATATATACAATTTTAGTTGCCAATTATTCTTTAATAAAACTGGAAAAATATGTCTTTTTAAATTTTAACATAGACTTCATGTCTATTAAGTTATTGATCATTTCATGTTTATAGTGGATAAAAAATAAGAGAATTATTGAAAAAATAGAACACAAGGTCATCTTTACTATGAAAATCATAATAGAATATTAAACTTCTACTTTTATCAGAAATAGTGATTTACTATGTAAAAGAAGAAAATAATTCATATAAGTTTCAGTATAAAAATATAGTAAAATTTAATAAAAGCTAATCTTTATGGGGCACTTAGAGCGAGACACTCTGTGGAGGGTGTTACATGAATTATATATACACACATATATATTTAAGTATATTTTTATTGATTTCAGAGAGAAAGGGAGAGGAAGAGAGAAACATCAATGGTGAGAGAGAATCATTGATTGGCTGCCTCGTGCCCCCCCCCCACTGTGGATCAAGCCCACAACCCAGGCATGTGCCCTTGGCTAGAATCGAACCTGGAACACTTCAGAACGCAGACTGATGTTGAACCAAACCAGCCAGGGCAATGAATTGTATTTTTATCTGTCTACTTAAAATTAGAGTTCAATTTTCCTCTTATCCCAGCAAGACATATAAGATCTATATTTGTTTAATAACTTTCTCAAAGTCACACAGTTGGTGCACCCGGAGTTAATTGCTAGAATCATGACTCCAGTACCAGCACTCTCAGCTGTTATACTATAATCTGATGGTATGTGATCAGTTAAAGAATATTCTGTGATTCTGTGTCTTAGAAATAATAAACTGGACAATCTCAATGATCATTTTGAAATATTCCTCAAATCTAGAATTCTGCTTACAGTTTATAATAACCAATTTTAACTAAAACAGATATAACAGTAATAATATCTTCCCAAATTCCCTCCATACTGTGATCAATCACAGCTTCTTCACAGGTCCACTGTAATGTTCATATAATTTACTCTGATTTATCAGCATTGAATGTAAAGGAATTATCCCACTTATCTATAAAAAATCTAAGGAGTATACAATCAATTTGACACATTACACTATAAATATAGTGAAGACCTCTTTCAAAATAGTGTTGATCCATCTCTCCCCAACTTACTTTTACACACACAAAAAGTTGGCAACCCCAGTTTAAAACTGAATTTTCCAACATAAACAATACTGCTCTACTCAAGTATGCTTTAAGAAAGGAGAATAAAAGACAAGAAAGGTATAATAGGAAGAGAACATTTTCATTCTAAGGGCGAGAGAAACCCTGGTGCTGAAATAGTCCATGAGGGAGTAATGTGAATATCAGGGAGCCTATTCCTTATCCTCACCTGCTGAATTTTGACCTCTGTGCATTTCTGTTGTCTCTTAAAAAATATCTGTTCTTTTACAAATGCACAACGAGTCCCTGCAAAATTTGACCATAATCTTGGAACATGACAGGTGGTTGGATTCACATGGTACAACATTACCCTCATAGTCAGTAATTGGGACATGAAATTTGGTCAATAAATATAAATATACTTAGCATTTATTGAATTCTTCATAAAAATTTATGTAGCACTTCATTTAATTCTCACAACAGCCCTATGAATTAAAGACTGCTCTTCGACCCTGCTTTATATAATAAAACTGATGTATATAAAGACACATTTCTTATATATAATGATTTTCTCATATATAAATGTCACAGAGCCAGTAAGAGTAGATATACTTTTTGAATGAGACAGCAGATAGTTTGGGAGAATTTCTATAAGTTTCACAAAGAAAAAAAAAAGAATAAAAGTGTTCCCCTACAAAACATCAATTCACAAAGAGAAAGGGCAAGAGAGAAAGGAACAACAACAACAAAAAAAAAACAATCAGAGAGTAATTTTTTAAAAAATGGCAACAATAAGTCCTTCCTCAGTAATTACTCCAAATATAAATGGATTAACTTATCCAATTAGATGACATAGAATGGCTGAATGGATAAAAATACAAAATCGAACTTTATGCTGCATACAGACAATTAAGCTTTAAGGACACACATAGAATGAGATATCTGCATACCCATGTTTACTGCACCATTATTAATAGAAACAACCTAAATGTCCTCAACATGTCAATGGACAAAGAAAATGTGATACACACACACACAGATGTTACTCAGATACGAGAAAGAAGGAAATCCTGTCATTTGCAACATGGTTGAATCTATTGATATTATACTAAATTAAATAAGCCAGAAAGAGAAAGAAAAATATTATATGGTATCTCATCTGTAGAATTTTAAAAAGAATAAAAAGCAGATTTCATAGAGACAGAAAATAAAATGGTGGTTAGTAATATATTATTGTATACTTACAGGTTAAGAATAGCACTCAATCTCACCATAAAAAATTTTGTCTATGTTAACTATGCGAGGTGATGGATGTGTTAATTATTTTTATCTTGGTCATTATTCTACAATGAATATATATATCACATTGTACACTTTAAATATATAGTTATATGTATCAATTAATCCTCAATAAAGTTAAAGAATCAAAGAAATCTTATGAATATCAAGCAAGATTTAAAGCAACAAAAACCATTAAGTAGTCAGAGAAAAATATTTAAAAATATACTGATAATCAGATATTTTTAAGTGCAAAAGAACCAACAATAATAAGAGTTTATTCTCAAAAAAACAATGCAAGTCTAAAGACTTTAGAATATCTTCAAAATGCTGACTGATATTAACTGTCAATCTAGCTTACATATCCAATAAAAGTATTCTTCAAAATTGAAAGTAAAAGATATACATTTTTACAACAAAAACATCATGAACTAAACACATTAAAGGGAATTCCAAAAACAATGTTTAAGTTAGTGGAAAATAATGCCAAATGTAATCATGGAGATGGATGGTGGAATGAAGAACATAGAAAAATATTAATATTTGGTTAGATATAAGTAACTATAAACTGTATATACAATAAAAAGGAAATGCACTATAAACAGTAATTTTGTGATGTATGTTTTAATCTGCAGTGGCCTCCAGACTATTTGTACTCTAACATAGAATTCTAAAAAAATAGTCTGTGTCATTTTTTGTTAAATTATTCTAATGAAACTTGTATACAAGTCTTAGTTTGCCATAAGGAAGGAGCTGCTTCATACCTACCTCGCTGGTATCTTCTCTTACCACTCCCTCCTGCCAAGTTATGAATTCTATGTCAAATTATCTACTGCTCTTCCAATGAGCCACATTATTTTAAGCCCTCTCTCATTTTCACAGGCTACAGACTCTGCCTGTCTGTAAACGTCTCACTCTTTAAAACTCAGCTTAGATATTTATTCCAGTGAAACCACGTGGCCCAATCCTTGTCCATCAGTGATTGGTAAGTATTTAGCAATTAGTGTGGCCCAGATGAACATTCTGCGTGTCCACAAAATGGCCCTCTACACTTGCCTCTAACCATTGCTATCACATGACCGAGTGGAATAATGTCTTCCTCCTCTTTATACTGGGCGAACTATATTTTTATCTGCCCTTCATTTCTGGAAACTCAGCACCCAAGGAATGCCTCCCTTGCAGAATATAGTCAGTAACTGATGTACAAATGTCTGATGATGGGAATCTTGAATTGCATTTTCCAAACTGTTGTTTTTACCTTTTTTCAATGTTTGACCTCTTGAAATTTCCAAAACTTTCTATTTAAGAAAAAAATGGTAATAAAGATTGTGGGTAAAAATGATTATTGTAAATTTGGGAAATGTCAAGATAAATACATTTAAACCGTATATTTATAACAAGAATTGTAGCTCTCCAAGAAACCTCTTTTTCACTTAACATCTAGTAACATTTCAAGGAAGTTTTTAGAACACAGCTTTGAAAAACCTGGGCTACTCCATACTCACTTAGCCAGAACTTATTTTATTTATTTTTTTTTCCCCTCTTAATGAGAGAGAGAGAGAGAGAGAGAGAGAGAGGTTTCTGTACCTCTGTACTTTTTTACCATAACTCATCACAAATAAAATTTAGGCATTAAATTAGCATTTCTCCTTCTATAACACCTTTATTTTTCGATGTTTGACCTCTTGAAATTTCCAAAACTTTCTATTTATTTTAATATCTCACTGCAAAAAGAGTAAAGGAATGATAGTTTGTCACAGATATAAGGAAATGTAGTCAAGAACAAAGACTATATTTTCTTTTCTGTGATTGTCAAGAGGATATGGTAGAAGCCATGATACATGTAAAAATAACTATACACAATATATTACAATATTATTAATATAAGTATTCCTTAAAGTAATACTTCCCTGAAAGTTCTTTTTCACTCAGTTCAATAGCCTTGTTGAAATACTTATTAATACAAAAATGATGTATGTTTTCTTTGTGAAATGCTGACCTAGGAATTTTACATATTCCCTTCAACTGGTGATTGCTAGCGTGGTTACTTGAGTATTAAGCTACTTGTCAATAGACACCACACTTTGGTCTCTACATTATCTTTCTACCTCAAGTCATTTCCATAACTATATCAAATATTTTAATACTATTTTTCACACATTTTTTCAATTCCATAAATTGCATATCCAAATATATCTATGTTAAAACTAATTAATTTCTAAAACTATACCAACTGATGTGATTGGCATAAATCCTAACCTCTCACAGGTAACAGTTTACACAGGTTTAAGGCAAGTAGATATCTACCTATACTCAAGTGTCATTAAAAGGTATACTAAGTGCTATGAGCACTTAAAAGGAAAGTCACACTTGAAGAAGGTAAGGATAAATAAACCAGGATCAGAAAAATATCACAAATAACATAGTTGTTTATTTCCCCCTTTGATGATTGGACAGGATTTCAGGAGGAAAAACGTTTGGAGAAGGTATTCTAAGCTGAAGATTTAACAAGTACAAAGGAGTGAAGGTGACAAAACACAAAACTTGTCCAGGAGCTATTGGCCGGTCTGGGCAGCTGCAATGCTATCTAAGTGTGCAGCCTAAGTGGGTAATAGACTGGCAAGTTCTGTTGAGGTCATTTTGTGGAATTATTAAAAAATCAGGCAAATGGATCTGTATTTAATTGAATTGATACTTGGATGTCATTTAAAGTGATTGAGCAGGGTAAGGGTTCAATCAGTGTTGCACTTGAGGAACATTGATCAGCCACACGATGTGAGAGTGTAGCTGAGCCAGACACAGAAATACCAATTAAGTAAAGGCAACAGGCAGAGAGCTGGTGAGAGGATTAGAGGATCTCATTAAAACCGGAATGAAAGTAACGAGGAGAGAGAAGCTAGATTTGAGAGCTAGAAGATACTGACGGACACAAAATAGTTGATGTTAATGGGCATTCCATATTTTCTCCAATACAGAACTTTAGATAAAAACACAGAGGGGAAAAAGTGAAAATTTGGAATTACCTAGTGAGAATTGTCTTTAATGGTTTTCCAACAGGTATTTTCCCAGTATTTTTGAGCTATGACTGACATGTAACATTGTATTAGTTTAAGGTACAGAACAGGTATTTTTGAAGCAACCTGACTTGGTTTACAAGTCTGCTGCAGATTTTCTTTAAGGAAACAAAGCATTACCAGATTAGTTTGTTTTTCCTTATGTTACTCTCACGTTGTATTCCTCTCACAATATCATAAATGCAGTGCATATTCTCTACATGATCTTTATATATGTATATATGCATATGTAAAAAATGTAATATTTTAGCATTACCTTAATTTTAATTAAACTTCTATTGTTTGCTTTCCAAAAAATGTATGTCATGAACTCTACCTATATTGATGTATGTAAATCTGGTTAAGTCATTGTTAAACTTTCATATAGTCTGAATATACTGCAATGTATTTTTTTATTTCCTTACAATTAAAGGTTTGGGTTGATACTTAAATTTTCTTTTTGCATTATTTTAAAGTTTTCATTTTAGAACAACTTTTAATTTACATTAAGTTGCAAAGATAGTGCAGAGTCCCTGAATAACCCTCTCCCAGTTTAAATTTCACCTAATGCTAACCTCGTACATTATAGTGATACACTTATCAAAACTTCAAAAACATTACTACTACAAATATATTTTTCTACTACAAATAATTCCATCTCTGGTAGGCATTCTATAGAAATCAAAGAGATGGTAGGTAGGTGGGTGGACAGACAGATGGATGTAAGGATAGATATATGTATGATTAGCATTTTTAAGTATGAATCATTGAAAATATACTGTATTAATATATCACATTAACATTGGCAAAAACAGGGAGGGTTTTTTTCCTCAGAAAATATTGGCATAAAATTACATGTTAAAAGACTGTGAACCCAGATGGTCATTGTCACAAAGATGTTAAAAAATAATTAATTTTTCTTTGACTGATATGTTTATGTCCTAAGTCTAGGCTGGTGGTCAGCAAACTCATTAGTCAACAGAGCCAAATATCAACAGTACAACGATTGAAATTTCTTTTGAGAGCCAAATTTTTTAAAGTTAAACTATATAGGTAGGTACATTGTTATTAACTTAATTAGGGTACTCCTAAGCTGGCCTTTGCTAAAAACATCCTCAATCTGATTGAGGTACGTTCGCTGAGGTCGACCCCTTCCAACTCTCCCATCCACTCTCGTCTTGTATACTTGTTTCGTCTATCTCCTTTCGTTCATCCTCTCTATGTGTCCAAACCATCTCAACATACCTTTCTCAAAATAGACTCGCCCAGGCCGAAAACCGACTTCGGCATGGGCCACGAAGTTTCAATCGCACTGTACAGGCACGCCCTCAGGTGGTATTTTGTGGAAGAGCCACCCTCAAGGGGCCAAAGAGCCGCATGTGGCTCGCGAGCCGCGGTTTGCCGACCACTGGTCTAGGCAATATTTAGATGTCTTTCAGTGATAATTGCTAGTTGAAATAAATATTGCTTTTAGCAAAGAAAACAATGGATGGGCGGGATGTCGCAAACATGTTAGAAGTAACCCTAAAATTTTAAAAAGCGTTGGAAGAAACCTTGGGGGCCACTCAAATGTTCTCATTATACAGAAGGGCAAACAAGACACAAGGGAAGAAAGTGGTTTTTCTCAGGGAACTGACAAGTGCATCTGCAGGGAGCCGGACCCAGGTCCTCGGACTCTCAGTCCAAAGCTTTTATTTCCACTGAGGAGTACTTACGTGAAGCAGAGATCTAAATTAAATTGTTGCAATTTATCATATTACATTTATTTAAAAAATGATATTTATTGACCTATCTTTATAAAAAAAGGACTATCACTATTCTTAATATTTGGGAAAAAAAGAGACATGTTTTTCCACTTAAAAAGGCCTTGTTAATTTACAGAAATAGATATAACATCTGTGAAAATCCTTATTTTTAAATCCCGTAATTCTTGTGGTAGATTCAAAATATGACCATCATTCTTCACTTCTCCCTATGTCCATGCTGTTTGCCATGTGCGTTCCCAGCAATTCAGATCAGAGAGGAATCTCTTTCCTCATTCCTTACATATACTAATATATGCCTATGCCGTCTTGTGGTCATATAGTGCAATGCAAGTCACATGGTACCACTTCCAATTCTAAGCATCAGAAGAGCTTGTGTACTTCTACCCTTTCCCTTGAAACCCTATCGTGCCGCTGGGTGAAGAAGCCCAGGATGGCCTATAAGAAGTGGGAAGAGGAACCAGTCAGTTCCCAGCTAAGCAAGCAGGTGACCTGGCATCTGACCACAGACACATGAGTGAACTTAGCTGAGGGGTCACTGCATCTGGCCCAGATCAACAGAACCATCCAGATGACACAGGTACTCAGATAAAATATTGTTGTTTGAAGCCGTTAAGTTTGATTAGTTTTTTTATTACAATAGCTAAATGATATTCTTTTTTAAAAAATATATTTTATTGATTTTTTACAGAGAGGAAGGGAGAGGGATAGAGAGTTAGAAACATCGATGAGAGATGAGAGAGAAACATCGACCAGCTGCCTCCTGCACACTCCCTACTGGGGATGTGCCTGCAACCAAGGTACATGCCCTTGACCAGAATCGAACCTGGGACCTTTCAGTCTGCAGGCCGACGCTCTATCCCAGTGATGGCGAACCTATGACACACATGTCAGAGGTGACACGTGAACTCAGTTTTTTGGTTGATTTTTCTTTGTTAAATGGAATTTAAATATATAAAATAAATATCAAATATATAAGTCTTTGTTTTACTATGGTTGCAAATATCAAAAAATTTCTATATGTGACATGGCACCAGAGTTAAGTTAGGGTTTTTCAAAATGCTGACACGCCGAGCTCAAAAGGTTCGCCATCACTGCTCTATCCACTGAACCAAACCGGTTAGGGTAAATGATATTCTTTAAAGTTATTATTTACATGAAAGCATGAAAAATTAGAGTGTATGTTATGTGAAATATGAAAGTTCTTTGATAATATATTATATTATTTGTAATCAGAATATTACAAATATTAATACTGATATTGTGTAATATTCCACAATAAAATCTTATTCCATTGGAAGTCATAAATCTAGGCTGAATCACTAGGTTCAGATACTGCTCATAAATTTTTCAAAAATGATACACCCTGCTATGATCATGATTGCTTAATATTATAATGTTTTTAAGATAATGTTTTATCATCTTATTGAATTTTGTACGTTTATTTTGAGCTTTTAAAATATTTTACGTTCTTTCATTATTTAGATTGTTAGACCTCAAAATCAATGCTAAGAAGACACAAATCAAAAGCCTCAATTTTAATAACCAAGCCTGGTTTAAAAATAACTTCTGTTACAGTCAAACACACAGAAACAGATAGAATGGTGGCTCCCAGTGCCTGAGAGGAGGGAAAAATGGGGAGTTCCTGGTCAACGGGCCTAACGTTTCAGTGATACAAGATGATTAAGTTCCAGAGGTCAGCTGTGCTGCAAAATTCTACCTGTAGTTAGCAATACTGTATCACGCTGTGTTCCTCTCACAATAAAAAAAAAGAATTGCAAATGAAGCTTATATTTATGAGCTTAGTGTAATATTTGCATGTGGCCACTAGATAGAGCTAGTATAATAATATCCTGAGAGAATAACAAAGATAGATAAAACAATCTTATACTTATCACATGTACGGTTTGCTTTTCTTTATAATGCAGTTTACATAATGCTATGAACTCTGAATTGGTTAACTTTAAATCAATATACCCTTCTCAACTGTGTTCTGTTTTCACTAAAATAGATCCAACCACCAATATATTATGAAGTTTAATTAATAGCAGTCATAATCCTAAAACCATAATATAACATATTAGTAGGAAAATTTTCCTAAAGCCACCAAAAATAATTTTTTAAATCATATATCATGATTTTTGACACATATACTAGTATATATACATATATATGTATATACAGTATATATATATAGTATTTATCATGTATGAGGCAAATCATGCTTGCTATTTTCAGATAATGATTAAATGTAAAATAAAGAATATACAAAACTAAAGGTTAAGCCTAATGCTGAGATCCTAAAAGCAGAATACGTTAGACTAAAAAATTTTTTCCCTTCTTTTTATGAACAGAGAGAAGACCTTTTTTATGGAACCAACAATGGGCAATATAATTTGTAAGAAATTTAACACTTCTATAAATACACATCACTATCATCATCATCACCATAAAATATAAACTAATATAATACTAGTAAGTCCTTAGAGACTCATTCTTAATATAATTTATTTGCCAGCAATATTAGTTCATTATTTGTAAATATTCACAAATTTGATCATTTTTATTGCAATGTATGTATTATTATAATTTCAAATTAATGGCATCTGGAAAACTCAATTTCTTAATCTGTAAAATAGGTTTAATGTTATGTGATTTAGAAATAAAATTAGGAGCAATTGATTTTGCTAGTCAATAAACAATGTTTGTCAGATTTTATTGACTATGAGAATCATCTAGAACAGTGATTCCCAAAGTGGGCGCTACCGCCCCCCGGTGGGCGCTGCAGCAATCCAGGGGGGCGGTGATGGCCACAGGTGCATTTGGGGGCGATGAATAACTGCTATCAAAATTTAAAAAAAATTAATTTCCAGGGGCTGAGTAATATTTTTTCTGGAAAGGGGGAGGTAGGCCAAATAAGTTTTGGAACCACTGATCTAGAAGCATATTCAAATGAACATTGAGCTTATTTCCAGAGAGTATAACTTAATTCTGCTGTGGGTCCTAAAATATGCATTTTAACAAGTGCCCCTAGGAGTTCTCATGCAGGAGTCCTTATACTATAATTTTGGGAGCACAGATTTAAGAATATAGACCCTAAATTGAGATAAACCTGAAGTCTAAGCCTCAGTTTCTAAATCAATGAAATGGAACAATAAAAAAATCTAACACAAGTAGCTGCAAGGGTTAAAGCAGCTAACACATATAAAAGAGCAACAATGCCTGGCACATAGTAGCAAGTCTGTAAGTGGTGCTCATTATACCCCTTTCCCTAATTATGTCTGAACTGTGTGAATATTCTCTGGCAAAATTTTCAGGGAAGTAAATGATGATGATAGTGACTGGCATTTTTATTATGTTTTTGTGATTTTATTTTTCCTTGCCAGTTATGATATTATGCGGTTCCTGTTAATCACATGCTTACATGAGTAGCAATGTCACTTTATCTATTAATAATTACTTAGAGCCTTGTTCTTGCTTTAGAAAAAAACAACCGAAAACTATGTTTAGGAACAGATTACATTGCCACGAGGTGTGTATGCCTCATTCAGCACAAATGTAAGTTGTCAAGAAAAATATCCAGCATGCCTTTTCTCACAAAGAGCTCTCCAAAAGGGTCTTCAGAACTCCCTCCTCAAGAAAATCATTCAACTGAATGTTGTCATCTAATATTTTAAATCCTTTCCTTGTCATGGGGTTGCGCATAAAATTGTTAACACATGACCTTCAGCGAGTCCATTGAACTAAGCTGCTTTTGTAGGCCTGCATTTACCTAATCCTGCTCACCGGTACCATCCTATTACTGAAGAAAAGCATGTGCTGTGTATAAAATACACTGACCCATCTCTTAACAATTCTCTCTTCTTTGCAAAGTGATGTACATTAATATAATGTTATTTATCTGGCTTTTGGAAAAAATCGCTGCCCCACACTGACATAGCAAAAAAATATTTTGGATTAAAGTGATAATATACACTGCATGATAATGTACTTGTTCGAATACTGAGCTGTCTATTTAGAAGGTAAACTATTTCAAATGATTTTATCGTGTGCTTCTTTTTTCCCCCAACTCAAACCTAAAATTAAGGGAGTTGGGAATAATATTAGCTAACATTTACGGAGCGCTTATTAACTTCCGAACAGTCTCCTAAGTGCTCCATATTTAATTTAACCCTCACAAACTCACAAGGTAGACAGTGTTATTTTCCTGCTTTGACAGCTGGGGCAACTGAGGCACAGAGAAGTGTAAGGAATGGGCCTACGCTCATGCAGAGAGGAGACAGGATTTAAATCCAAGCTGTCTACTCCAGAGCCTATACCCTGAAATAACATCAGAAAGGCCTCCCCCTTTTCATCCCCACAGCCCCATCTCCAGTTAAGGCTCTTATTATCTTAAGTAGAGTTTTAGGGAAGTAGGGGCATTCCAAACATGCCATAGTTTGGTTTTAATCTACTTTTCCAACTATATTGGAGTAATTCCGTTTTCCATCACTTCCCTTTCTGCAGTTGCTGGTATCTTGAACTTGCCCACCTTTACGCTATTGCTTAAGTCACGTGAGTGCACGGCTTTGTTTTGAAACACACCAATATCATAGCCATGGCTCCACATCCCATTCAAATCCTTCATGCTCTGCAATGTGCTTTTCATATCTCTCCAGGGCAAAGTAATTTTTTTTTTTCTGATCCTGGTAGGAGTATCTTGAAAACTCAATCTGAGAAAATCTTAAATTCACAGGTGACTAAACTCTAAACCAGTCTCAGCTCTGATGCACATTTATCTCCCAGGAATAACTTTGTGTTTTGGGATATTTCCCATCCATTGGGTGAGATGCCCTTTATCATGTGTACTGCATTTAGGAGATTTAGAGGTGACCCGCGTGATGATTTATAACTCTCAGTGTGGCTATACAGGAGGAGAATAAATCATCAGCCCTATGGGTCTAGTGACTCACCTAATGGAGAGCCTCAATCCCACAGAAGAATTTATCTAGAGAGACTTCTAGACATGAAGGTATAAACTAAGGTGCAATGGGTACAATGCTTAGGTTTTCACTTTGAAACTCCCACTAGTTCATTATTAAACACTAGAGGCCTGGTGCACGAAATTTGTGCGCTTGGGGGGTCCTTCAGCCTAGCCTGTGCCCTCTTGCAGCCCGGGAGCCCTCGGGCGATATCTGACTGACAGCTTAGCCTGGAGGGAGCAGGCCTAAGCCAGCAGTCAGACATCCTTAGCACTGCTGTGGAGGCGGGAGAGGTTCCCGCCACCGCTGCTGCACTTACTAGTCGTCAGCCTGGCTTCTGACTGAGCGGTGCTCCTCCTCTGGGAGCAACTGACCACCAGGGGGCAGCTCCTGCATTGAGCATCTGCCCCCGGTGGTCAGTGCACGTCATAGCAACTGGTCATTCCACTGTTTGGTCGATTTGCATATTAGCCTTTTATTACATAGGGCTAGAGGCCCCATGAACGAAATTTGTGCAAGGGGTTTGGCCCTCGCAGCCCCTCACAGCCCCTCACAGCCTCGGCCAGCTCTTGCTGCTCCGGCTTCGTCTGGAAGGTCGACCAGAAGATCATTCGGCTGTTCGGTCTAATTAGCATATTAGCTCTTTATTATATAGGATTGTCTCTATCAGTGGTCTCCACCTTTTCTTTGTTAAAGTACAAAACTGTTCATAAATCCCAATATGGTAATCATTATATATTCAATATATAAATTGTTTTAAAACAAAGGCTATAATGATTTCAGTAACAATTTGAATTTTGTTAATTCCAGTAGCACCTATTATCACTAAATATGCAAGGTACATTTTTAATCATGTAGAAGATAATATGTGGAATCTATGAATGTGAGGATTTCCTGTAGTGAACCTCTTGTTAGCCATGACCTGAGAACCACGAATTGAAACTTCTCAATAGGATACCTTATTTAGAATCTTACTACTTACGGCATTGTGATATTACTCTAGCTCCTCCTCTTTCTGCTCTCTTCTTTTTCTGTTTCTCCTCCTCCTTCTCTTTTTCTTCTTGTCATTTAATAACTCTTTTCTATATCAGCAACTCTATAGCTTCCCTTTATGATGAGTGCAGACACACATCCTGAACACTGCAATCCCACTCTCTGGTTTGGAACAGAATTTGGTTTAATTCCCACTCAAGGATATGTTTTAATGTTTTTTGTTCTGTTTTGTTTTTAAAAGAGAGTCAGGAAGGGAGAGGGAGAGAAAAACATCAATCTGCAGTTCGATCTACTGGGAATCGAACCACAACTTGGGTGTGTTCCTTGACTGGGAATAAAACAGGTGACCCTTCCATGCATAGGAGGGTGCTCTAAACAATTGAGCCACACTGGCCAGGGGCAGAATTCAGTTTAAAGCAAGCCACACCTGGGCAATAGCCATTCACCATTTTTTTGTGGCTAAGAAAAGTATATTTTATCCAGGTAAGGAAGCCTGGGCTGCTTCTCACCGACCACGGGTAATGAATATTAGTGACTCAAGATAATCAAGGTAATTTTTTTATTGGTACCAATGACTGGTTGTGTGTCATCAAGTAGGTTTAAAAAGGTCTGCCTCCGCTACACTTGTGAAAGGTTTTCCTCCATGATAAAACAGAGAGAAATTGCCTTTTCCACCAATGGATATTTTTCTATGAAGCAACAGTGCTGGTGATGACAAAAACCATGTTGCAGCCCTAAGGGACCTAACATTATGTGGGGAGTGACAAGGACACAGATGGAAGGAAACCAGGTTCTAGATAAATGTTATCTACCGTAATGTCAGCCTTCACACGTTTTACTGAAACCTCATTGTTTAAGCATTATTAAAATTTTAGTTACTGAAAAATCACCTCATTATGTGCTCATTTTAGTACTCCTACTTTCTCATCAGTTTTGTTCCAAAGAAAGGTATGATGAAGGTCTATTCTAATTGTAACAATACTACATAATACATCTTTTTGTTACATTAAAATAATCTGTAAGCTATATGAAGAATTCAGGAGACAGTGTAATATAAATTTGCCTTTTCATTTCAAATACCTTCTTAAAATTAACAATGGAGAAAATTAGAACGATAATAATGATTACAAAAGTAATTTCACAAAGAGTTTTAACCTTCTATAACAATTTAACTATTATAGAATTGGCTGAAATACATGACCTTATATTAATGTAACACCTATGTTTATATTATTTTAGGGAACACCATAATCTTTTGTGGGATCTTATTGCTTATTATAATTACTTATAGCAATATTCATCATATATTTTCTTTTAAAATTGAGGACTTAACACAATTTTTTGCTAATATTTTAAATATGATTTTTAATTATAAATTATAATGATCTGGTCCTGGTTTTATTTTGGAAGTCTCCTTAAGAATAATTATTAATATCAAAATAAATTTTAAGGTTTATAATATTTTTCCCTAGGTGCATTGTGAATATAAATGAGTTATACTATAGAGCGGTTCTCATCAACCTGTGGGTCGCAACCCCTTTGGTGGTCAAACGACCCTTTCACAGGGGTCGCCTAAGACCATCCTGCATATCAGATATTTACATGACGATTCATAACAGTAGCAACATTACAGTTATAAAGTAGCAACGAAAATAATTTTATGGTTGGGTCACAACATGAGGAACTGTATTTAAAGGGCCAGAAGGTTGAGAACCACTGCTATAGAGACTTATTTTTATTATTCTAGTTTCATAATAGAGAAAACTAATTTCAGAGACCTCACATCACTTAGCATCATATAACTAAAGGGGCAAAAGAACAAATTCTACTCCCATTCTATATAATTATTCTGGTGTGGGTTAGTACAAAATCTGTTAGAAGCTCCATGGTATCTACTTATTATTGTTAAGATTAGTTTCCAGGAATAGTTCTGAGATGAAGATCAGTGAGAGGTCTAACAAAGGATAATAAGCAAAAGGTACCGGAATAGTTTAAGGTTCTGAAATCAGAAATTGAATGGATTTTTCTTAACAAGACTGTCAGATTCGTCATAGAGTCAAGAAATAGAATATTCTGGAAACTTAAGGCATTTCAGTATTAATTGAGTATCATATTCATTCAACACTATAAAATGGCCCATATTTATCATTTTTGGACTATTAAAATGACTTCATCTCATAAAAAAGATAAGAATGAAGAGATGAGTAAGATGAAAGGTATCAGGTCAACCAGGTCATGGAGATGTTGCATAGGATGATAACAAGCTTGGGTTTACATTCTAAACTATTCAGAAGTATTGAAAACCTATTAAGCACAGGAATTAAATGATCATATTTTCATTTTTAATAGACCACTCTGGATTTTTAGGGAAAAAAAACTGACTTAAGTTCAGAGTGAGGGAGATTGTCACTACAGGACAAGACCTTACAGGGAAGTTGCAACTACTCATATAATACATAAGGAGGACATGGAAAGGGAATAAAGGGGTAGATGAGAGAAATACTTATGTGATAAAACTGGCAGCATTGTTGAAATTGCTGAATATGGTGTTAATACAGAAGAACATGCCAGGGCTGAAAAAATGGAGTTCTCTGAAATCTTGACAGTCAGCATTTTGGTTACACTCATGATGCTGGCTTGTATGACTAAGTGGCAAAACTGTGACCAAGAATTATGGGGGGAGAATATATATCTCTATCTCTCTCTATCTCTATCTCTATCTCTATCTCTATCTCTATCTCTATCTCCATCTCTAGAGATAGAGAGATATAATTATATAGTTGGACAGTGCAGGAGCTTGTGTAGCAATCATATTCTCAAAGGAAAAGACAAGAAAACAAGGGCAACACCTTAGGCTGATAAAGAATAGTCAAGAATATCTATAAGGAAACCCAGGAGAAGAGTAATCCAGAAGGTAAGAGAGAAGAGAGGTTATAAAGACATACAGTCCTGCACTGCCTAACTAACAGGGATACATGCTGAGAAATGCTTCATCAGATGATTTTATTATTGTGCGGACATCATAGAGGGCACTTGCACAAACCTAGATGGTATAGCCCAGTGGTCAGCAAACTCATTAGTCAACAGAGCCAAATATCAACAGTACAACGATTGAAATTTCTTTTGAGAGCCAAATTTTTTAAACTTAAACTATATAGGTAGGTACATTGTTATTAACAATTAGGGTACTCCTAAGCTGGCCTTCGTTAAAAACGTCCTCAATCTGTCTGAGGTACGTTCGCTGAGGTCGACCCCTTCCAACTCTCCCATCCATACTCGTCTTGTATGGTACATTGTTATTAACTTAATTAGGGTACTCTTAAGTTGACCTTTGTTAAAAACGTCCTCAATCTGACTGAGATGTGTTCGCTGAGGTCGACCCCTTCCAACTCTCCCATCCATACTCGTCTTGTATACTTGTTTCGTCTATCTCCTTTCCTTCATCCTCTCTATATGTCCAAACCATCTCAACATGTACCTTTCTCAATCCTCGGCACTACATCTTCTTTCACTCCACAACGTTCCCTAAAATTAACAATAAACTTTACTTAAATTTTTAAGTCAACTTCACATTGTACGTGCGTGCCCGCACATGGTATTTTGTGGAAGAGCCACACTCAAGGGGCCAAAGAGCTGCATGTGGCTCTCGAGCCGCTGTTTGCCAACCACTGGTATAGCCTACTGCACACCCAGGCTAGAGGGGATAGCCTATTGCTCCTAGGCTACAAGCCCATACACTACACGGCTATATAAAACAACGCAAGATTAAAGCACAAGAGAAACAACACAGTCAAGAGACTTGGTGAACACTAGATGTATGCGGCTGCTGCTGGTGCAACACAGTGTACTGTTTTACAGCAAACTTTTCAATAAGTAGAGTATACTCTAAAATAATGATAAAAATATAGTGTAGTAAATACAAAAACAGTAACACAGTTGTCTAATAACAAGTATTATGTACTGTATATAATTGCATGTGCTTTACTTTTATACGACCGGCAGCACAGGAAGTTTGTTTACACTAGCATCACCACAAACACATGAGCAATGCATTGTGCTGCAATGTTATGACAGCTACAAAGTCACTAGGCGGTAGGAACTTTTCAGCTCCACTATAATCTCATGGGATCACCACTGTATATGCTGTTATCGACAGAAACTTTGTTATGTGGTACATGACTGGATCGACATTGTTGCAATCAGCAGGGACAGTAAGGAAATTGAAGCTTGTAAAGCATGCATTGCATTCAATAATTTATAAGTTATCCTCTAGGGGGGAAAATGGAGTTCTCTGAGATCTTGACAGTCACCATTTGGATTAGGAAAATAAAAATCTTTTGTGGGTTGTAGTTGTTTTTTACATTATTTTTAAGAACTTTTATTTGTTTGTGCTTTTTATATTTGTGGTTATTTAGTGGGACTTCAATAAGTGAATCTTTACAAGCAGGCAGGCTCGATGTTCTAACATGGCTTGTATTCCAGACAAAATCCCTAGGACAGGCTGCTCCCACCCCTCCACCTTTGAATGTCATTGGTTAAAGAAATGTGCTTTGGCCTAACTGATTGGGAATTAACAGAGTAATTGTGTTTTAACCATCTTAGCTTAAGATGCATTTTTGGACATTCAAGAGAAGTTTATGACTGCAATTGGATATATGGTGCTGGCACTAAGAAGAGGTCCATGTTAGAGGTAATAATTTCTAAATTATGAGCTAATCAGTTGTATGTGACATAAAGCAAGAGTGTAGAGCAGCAAGAAGAGGCCCTAATAGATCACTTGGATACACAAACAGATAGAGGTCTTGTAAACTAGAAAAAGCCAACCAAGAAAACTGTTAAGAGTGGCAATTGAGGGGGAAATATAATTAGGATGGTTATTAAAAAAAAAAAAGACAGAGGAAACTGTTTCAAGACAAAAGGATGGTTAATTGTGGTAAGTGTTGTTGATACTTTGTATAATGGAAAGTCAAAAAATTGGTTGTCTTTGGCAGTAGGATATTAATGACATTGATTAGCACAATTCCTGTTGAATAGTGTGGGAAGTAGACTAAGTATATTGAGAAGAAAAGCGGAGCTGAAGTTTGAGCAAATAGTCTCTTAAACAATTTTGCTGTGAAGAGGAGTAGATAAGAGATGAATAGTGTTAGGAGGATAGTATTGGCACAGGATTTTTAATAGGTGACACAAAAGTTTTGGTGTCAATTAAGACAAATTAGAGTAAATGCTTTCAAATGGAATGGCAGGATCATCTTAAAGGTGTGTATTTAATACTGAGTAGTTTTCCAAAAGAGCTTGTGCCATTTTACATTTGCAATATGAGAGTTCTACTTACACCATTTTCATGCCAATACTTGATATAATCAGTCTTATTAATTGAATCATCCAAATGAAAGCGTAGTAAGCTTAATTTATATTTCTATGATGACTAATGATACTGGAAATCTTATGTGCTTATTGACTATCAATATATCTTCTTTTGTAAAGGGCTTCTGCAAATTATTTGCCCATTTTATTGGTTTATCTTATTGATATATTGAGCTAGATAGTATTTACATTATGGATACAAGATGTTTTTCAGAAATATGAATCATAAAACTTTTGTTTTGCCCTAACCGGTTTGGGTCAGTGGATAGAGTGTCGGCCTGTGGACTGAAGGGTCCCAGGTTCGATTCCGGTCAAGGGCATGTACCTAGGTTGCGGGCACATCCCAAGTAGGGGGTGCGCAGGAGTCAGCTGATAGATGTTTCTAACTCCCTACCCTTCTCACTTCTCTGTAAAAAAAATCAATAAAATAAAACTTTTGTTTGTAGATTGACTTTTTACAGGGATTTCAAAAAGCATTTTTTTAAAATAATTTGAATAAAGTCTAATGATTCAAATTTGCTTTTATGGTTCATGCTTTTCTGTACCCTATATAGTAAACCTTTGGCAACACTCCTGTCACAAAGGTTTTGTTTTATTTTTATTTTTTCCAAAAGGTATTTTAGTTTATAGACTTAGGTCTACGATCCATTTTTAGATAATTCTGGTTCTGATGTAAAGGTGGATGTTAATTTTTTTTTCCCTTATAGGGATATCAGGTTCTTCCAGCACCATTGGTTACAAACACTATGCTTTCATTACTCCATGTCTGGCACTTGCTTCAAAATTAATTGCCTATGCCGCCATGCTTCAGGTCCTACCCTATTGGTCAATTCATTTTGTTCATAATGGAATAGACTGACATACATTGATGTGGGGGTTGGGGGTGAGAGGAGATAAACCAAAGAGCTTATATAACTACTAGAGGCCCGGTGCACAGATTCGTGTACCAGTGGGGTCCCTCAGCCTGGCCTGCATCCTCTTGCAATCTGGGCCCCCTCATGGGATGTTGGAGAGCTGGTTTCAGCCCAATCCCCACAGGCCAGGCCGAGGGACCCCACCGGTGCACGAATTCATGCACCAGGCCTCTAATGTGCATATAAGATCTTTGGTTAATCTCTTCCCACCCTCCCCCCTTCCCTCTGACATTCATTAAGACTAACATGGAACAGACTTCCATGTTTCCATGCCTGTGCATTGAGCATCTGCCCCCTGGTGGTCAGTGTGCATCATAGCTACCGGTCGAACGGTTGCCTAGGCCTTTATATAGAGAGATTTGCATAGCCCATGGACATGGGCAGTGGGGTGGTGAAGAGCTGGGTGGGGGGAGTGGGTAGGGGTGGGAGGAGGAGAGTAAAGGGGGAGTAAATGGGAGACATCTGTAATAGTACTTAATATAATAATAGAGGAATGTGCAAATTAGCCGGAACTCCACATCAGATCTACAAGCGGGGAGAGCTACAGGAGGGCGGGGCAGTGAGCTACAAGCAGCAGAGAGCTACCAGCGGCGGTGGGTGGGGTGGCCAGCTGAGGCAAGCTGCAGCAAGCTACTCGCTCACAGATTAGTGTGCAGGGCTACTAGCCAACTATAAAACATAACAAAAAAAAAATACCTAATTCTTGATCCTAATATGTTTTATTAATTTATATGTGTCCTTTCACTAATATTTAATTATATTAATTATGGTATCTTATATTGATTTAAAAACTGGTAGTAAAATTTATCTTTGCCCTTGTAAAGTTGGTTATGCTCAGAAGTTTGGAGCACTTTAATATGCAAAAGATAACATATCTTTTGAGAAACAAAGTTGATAGCAACTTGTCAAGTTCACAAGCTATGTGACAATGCCAATATCAAAGTGTTTGAATCCCAGATGAGAGTTAAATAGTGTTGGAAAAACAGGACGGTAATAAATAGGGCATTAGCTATACTTGGTCTACTGCTGGGTTCAGATATTGAAGGTGAAATAGAAGATAAATCAAGTATAATTTTTGAAATGTGTTTGGACTAACTGGAGAAAAGTCTTTTTAAAATTTTGAATATATATATATATATAAACAAAATGTGCCTTCTTAACCATTTTAAAAGTTTATAAGTCAGTGGTTTTAACGTTATAATTTTTACAACCATCACTACTATATATTTCTAAACTCAGAACAGAAACTCAGTAAACATTAAAGAGTAATTCCCCATTCTCTCCTCTCGTCAGATCTGCTTTCTGTCGCTATGAATCTGCTCATTCTTATATTTTACATAGGTGAAATCATACAATATCTGCCTGGCTTATTTCACTTAGCATAATGTTTTCAAGGTTCGTTTATGTTGTAGCAGGTATCAGAATTTCATTTCTTTTTATAGCTAAATAATATTCTGTTGTATATAAAAGCCATGCTTTGTTTATTCCCTTTATCTGTTGATGGGTCCTGGGTTGTTTCTACCTTATAGCTATTATAAATAGTGCTGCAATAAACAGTGGTCTACAAGTATCAGTTTGAATTCGTTTTCAATTATTTTGGGTGTGTGCCTGTATTAAAACTGCTGGGCTATATGATGATTCTATATTTTAATTTGTGAAGAGCCACCATCCTGTTTTCCATGGCAGCTATACCATTTTACATTCTCACCATCCATGGATGAGGGGCCCAGACTGTCTATATATTCAACACTTATTTTCCTTTTGTTTTAATGACAGCCATCCTGGTAGGTATGAAGTGGTAGCTCATTATGGTTTTGATTTGCATTTTCCTAATGACTAATGATGATGAGCATCTTTTCATATACTTATTGGCATTCTTAGATCTTTTTTGAACAACTTTCTGTTCAAGTCCTGTGCCCATTATTAATGGGGTTGTTTTTCTTTTTGTTATTGAGTTTTAGGAGTTCTTAATATTTACTGCATATAAAACTCTCATGAAATATATGGTTTATAAATATTTTATCTCATTCTGCATATTACCCTTTTACTTCTTTGATCATGTCCTTTGATGCCAAAAAGTTTTTAATTTTGATTATATTCAATCTGTCTTTTTTTCTTCACAAGCTAGTGTCTGCTGTCATATAAAAGAATCCATCGCCAAAGCAAAAGTCCTCTAAGTATTGTTCTAAGTGTTTCATGGTTTAGCTTTTATATTTCTTTATTCAATTTTAAAAATATATATATTTTTTTTATTGATTTTTTACAGAGAGGAAGGGAGAGGGAGTTAGCAACATCGATGAGAAAGAAATATAGATCAGCTGCCTCCTGCATACCTCCTACTGGGGATGTGCCCACAACCAAGGTACATGCCCTTGACCGGAATTGAACCTGGGACCTTTCAGTCCGCAGGTTGATGCTCTATCCACTGAACCAAACCGGTTAAGGCTCTTTATTTATTTTGATGTACTTTTTATTTATTGTAAGAGGTAGGGCTTCAATTTTATTCTTTTTCATGTGGAAATTCAGTTCCAGCACCTTTTGTTGAAAAGACTATTCTCTCTCTATTGAGTGGACTTGACATCCCTGTCATAAATCAATTGCACATAGACATATGGGTTTATTCTGGATTCTCAATTCTATTCCATTGGTCTATATATTTACCCTTATGCCAGTACTATACTGTTTTGATTACTCTAGTTTTATAATAAGTTTTGAAAGTGTGAGTCGTCCAATTTGTTCTTTTTTTTTTTTTTTTAAAGTTTTTGGTGTTTTGTTTTGTTTTTTTTTACTCTTTGGGGACACTTATAATTTCAAATGGATTTGAGGTTCAGCTTTTTCATTTCTGCAAAAAAGGCTGTTGGAATTTTGATAAGGGTTGCATTGACTCTGTACATTACCGTGTGTAGTATTGACAGTGTATACATCTCTGTGCTGAAGCCTATATTGAGTTTTTTTCTTTAAAAATGAGTCTTTCATAATTTATCTATTAGAGAAACATAGACTGACATGTTCCATTCCCTGGATCCATACGGAAATTCTAATGTGTCAAAACTAAGAAAAAATATACTGAACAAGCTTATTTATGAGAGAAAAAGGAAACATTATTTGGTTTGTTGATTTATATCCTGTCATAGCTCAGCAATGTTAGATTTATACTTTCAGTGGCCATTTTAAACGCCATACATGTAGCTCTTTTATTCTCTCTGGAAAGTCTGTGCTTTATAGAAAAGAACCTCAACATTTGTTTTTGAGTGTGACAGCTAGAACAGTTTTGAACTACTATAAAATAAATGTATGTCTTCACAAGGAGAGAGGACTAGTGATTTTTCTATAAGAGGTAACTTCTATTTTAATCAAAAAGTTAAGTAGCATAAGAGAGGGAGAATGACAGTGGTCAAAACACAGGCTCAGGATTCCTGCATTCGAATCCCAGCTTCACCATTTACTAGCTACACAATGATGGGCAATTTACTAAGGATCTTTCTGCTTCTGTAGTCTTACCTAAGAAATGAGGATAATAGTAGTGACTTCAAAGAGTTTTCATGAAATTTAAATGACTTTATATTGGCAATATACATAGAAAGTATTTAGTAAAGGTTAACTGTTTTATATAACTAATAACTTATAGCATCATTTCACTTTATAAAAAACATTTTAACATATTATTAGTCCCAATTTACAGATAAAGGAACTAAAATTCACCAATTGTGACATACTAAAGGCATATTAGAAATCAAAACCTATAAAGTTTTACTTATACAGGATACGTTCTAGAGATCTGTTGTACAGCATTGTGCTTATAGTTAATAATACTGTACATTTAAAATTTTATTAAGAAGGTAGCTTTCATGTTATCTGTTCTTGTCTCACACAAAAATAAAAACCTATGAAAACAAATTATATTAAAACCAAATACTTGTTTTTTAAGCCTATATTCTTTCCACCAGAGCAAACTGCTTCCTCTTGATATTGAAATTGAACAGTAAGAATAATATAAAATAAAATTATAATAACAGAAGATAAATTGAAATGATGAATTTTTACAATAATCTGCAGAAAGTTAATTCCCTATTCCTACTGTTCATATATTTTTTTCTTTCTGGTTTTCAGTAGAGAGAACTTGAATTACTGGTTGTGAAATTTATGCAGTGGTTGGCAATCTGTTGAATGTGGAATCATATTTAACATTTGTACTACTCTGATTTCATTATAAATAATTACAATTTATACTAGGACCCATAACTATGAATGCAAGCACATCAACAATAAACTATGCCTGCGTATCTGCTTTTTATATGAATAATTCTTGATTATTGACTCATAATTTAAGAAAATTTACTGTTCCTTTTTGGAGCCTCATAAGCATAAGTAAAAATGAAAGATAGCATTGACTTTTAAAAAGATTTATCAGTACAACTTAGAACAATATAAAATATGTTAATAAACCTATTAATTGAATTTAATGAACCAATTATCTAGTTAGTAAATATATGTCCACATATGAACTTTACTATTATTATTCACAACTATAATCGGAGGCATTTAAGACATTCTGATTGATGTCTATGCAAAAGAGATTATAGAGATTGGAAAAGTGATTTCCATTGCCTTCAAACAGATGTCAATTGAAAGAAAACAGTATTAGCACCATGTAATCAGAATAACAAACACTGAGGCATCAAACACAGACACACAGGGCTCAAAGTTAAATAAAAAGCATCTTTTGTAACCATGGCATTAAGTATAATTTTATAAGTAATATCTACATACTTGCACCAGAGTTGCACATGATAGTTGATTATACCTATGCTGAAAGAATTATTGGTGTTTCTGGGATGTTCAGATTTGTCATTAGTCATTTAAGGTAGTAAATGTAGTTCAATTAAATTATTCATAAGTTCAGCAGTTTAGTAAATAATTATTAAATGCGCATTCCACTCCAGACACTATACTAAATATTGAAAATACAAGTACTTAGAATAAGACCTTGGAGTAATATCCTGAGACCAAGGGTGTTAGACTCAACAGGCACAATCAAAAAGAGAAATGAAGTTAGTTTGATATAATTCAGAAGAAGACTTTGAATAACATTCTAAGACTATGGATATTAAATGAAACCAGCACAATCAACAAGAGAAATGAAGTTATTCTGATATTACTTGGTCTAGTCAAATACTAGAGATCAGTTCATTTAAAAAATGCCACTAAAATTATTGCCAAACTTCTTTTAATAGGTTTTATTCTTTAGAGCATTTTTTCAGTTCACAGCAATATTAAGCAGAAGGAATACAGGATTGTCAAAATTGTTAGTCTGTATTGTAAATTGCTTTATTTATGTTTTGAAAATCATTTATTTTATCTCTAAAATGTAATTATTTTCCCCATGCTACAAAGCTATTCTTTTAACTATAAGCTGAATTAATTCCTACTTAGTTTCACTGAAGTTATATGCTGGTGTAATATTTTAATAAGTGGTTAATTATTTATTATTAAGTAGTTAATTAGATTTTTCAGTGACTACATGATATACAATTCAATAAGTAACATTTGGACAATTGCATACAAATGAGGATGGAAAATTAAGTTTATAAATCATATCCTGGCTCCAAATAAATTTCTAACTAAGTATTTACAAATATAGAGAAAAACAGTATAAGGAATATATAGTATATTAGAAAAATAATCTAAGGGTAAGGAATTTATTCCTAAGCAAAATACAAAATGAAAAAGCTATGCCCTGGCTGGTGCTGCTCAGTGGATAGAGCATCAGCCCGTGCACCCAAGGGTCTCTGGTTGATTCCTGATCAAGGGCATGTACCTGGGTTGCAGGTTCATCCCCAGGCTGGGTTAGGGCTCATGTGGGAGGCAACTGATTGATGTGTCTCTCACATCAGATACATTGATGTTTCTCACTCTCTCACCCTCCCACTCTCTCTCTAAAAATCAATGGAAAAAATGTCCTTGAGTGAGGATTTTTTTAAAAAAAGCTATGAAAGAAGAGTAAATACTGTATTTATTATATGTATATTTGTAAAAGTATTTATATGTAAAGATGTCATAAATAAAGTTGTATATAAATACAACTAAAAAACTAAATAAAAATTATTTAGATTCTAATAAGACATGGCTTTTATAAAACTATCAGAAAGAGTAGGAAGATCTATGAAGATGATAAGTCGAACTATTTGAAAGATACTTTGGCAAATATATAAAATTCAAGGGAAATAAAAATGCAATGATAGAATTGACACACATAGGTGACAACAAAGAATAGAAGTGATAAAGTATAAATTTGTATAATGATATAAAAAAACACTCTCAAGATAAAAATGAAAAGTAATGGAAACCATGAGGGAAAACAACAACAACAACAAAAACAGATGTAGAAACCAACGAACTTGCCTAAAAATGATGTGTGTTCCAAACAATGAAAGAACTATCTAAAACAGAGGTTCTCAACCTGTGGGTCGCGACCCCCTTGGGGGTCGAACGACCCTTTCACAGGGGTCGCCTAAGACCATCGGAAAACACATATATAATTACATATTGTTTTGTGATTAATCACTATGCTTTAATTATGTTCAATTTATAACAATGAAATTGGGGGTCAACACAACATGAGGAACTGTATTAAAGGGTCGCGGCATTAGGAAGGTTGAGAACCACTGATCTAAAAGGAGGCACTAGCCAGACTAAAGTGGAAATAGCTTACCCAAGAAAGCAGGAGAAAAAAGTCTCAGTGTTCAGCTAAAAGGGATTCACTATGTTTTTGCAAAGGGATTCCAGGGAAGGAGAATGGCTGATTTCCACAGAGTGGGTCATCTTGCCTCTCCCGCCACCCCCCAGTTGGTTGGTAAGATCCTCCTCTGCTGAGGTTGCTCCTTGCTGAGTAATCTCATGAGATAAATATCTTCACACACTGCATCCATTCAGAGAGTTCTATCCACATACCTCTCCCCCAGACCTCCTTGTTATCAATACTTGAATTATGGGACTAAACAAATGCCAACCAAACAGAAAAGCAGAGGCTTTTTAATTATTTTTATTGTTTTGAGTTTGCTATAGCAAGGGACTCAGCCACCAGGGCATGTTTTGGCAGAGACTCAAAATCAGGCAGAATGGTGGGAAAGCAAGTGGAAAATGGGTAGGCTTCAGGTTCACAGATTGGAGGTGGTGGGTATAGTGAAGCTGTACGTAGGTTCACTATGTGCTTGGTTAGGGGTATATATTTGACTTTCTCTGGTTGGTAATAAGTTGGAATTAGGGACAAAAATTAGCCAACCTGTCAATTATTAATCAAGTTGTGACTATATTGGGTCAACTACTGCAGAAGTTTTTAAATCCTGAATTGTTATCAAAGAAAGCAATCTGGGTTCCTCTAAGTGACTTATAGCAACTGGTTTTGGGGGCTGTTTATTATAGACAAGGGGTTGGTTTGCTGATAACATTACTTCAGAGTGTGGGCAGAGTTCTGTTTTTATGCATCATCTGGCCCTTGTCCATGTGTATATTCAATCTCCCAGGATTGTGTTTATCCCAAGCCCTGGATCGTTATGCTAAACCACTGACCCACTGTGACTGAATGAGTGCCCATCATATCTCTGGCCATAACTATTTTCAGGCAAAATGTACACCAGGTGCATCGTATAAGTTCTCTCCAGTGGGGAGATTGCCCTTTATGTCTGTCCTGCAGAACCACCCTGAGTGGAGACCTGGTATTCTGATTTCATCCAGTTTGGGGTATTGCTGGCATACTGTGCAGAACAATCTGCAGAAAGATCCTTCCTCCCTCAGTCAATTGGTCATAGAGAACTTGCTGTGAGGTAGAGTGTAATTTTATGAGAGAAAAAGAAATTTGTCAGGAGTAGGCATCTAGGCCACTTATCAACTTATTTGTACTATCAGGGCTTGCTTGAGCCTCATCTTGAATACATGAGAGAAAAAGAAATTTGTCAGGAGTAGGCATCTAGGACACTTACTCATCAACTTATTTGTACTGTCAGGGCTTGCTTGAGCCTGATCTTGAATACCCAGCTGATGTTGGAATGCTTGCTGCTGTGGGTGAAAACTCCCACTTCCTGATGGTCAAGTTTCAGTCTTGATTAGGCCCAGTAGCAAACTAGAAGCTGGATCTTGCAAAGTGAATATTTATTTACAGAAGCTGACATGGCCTAGCATCGAATCTCACAGGTCTGTGGTGTGACTCACCTATAGGAGGTTGCCACCAGTTTTCCGTAGCCTTCCTAAGTGCCACAGACACCCCACGCCCCACCAGATCTGCTGGTCATTTGGCTCAAGGGGCAGAACAGCTGGCATGAAAGCCTGTATCTGTAGCAGTTTTTTCTTACTCTGGATCTTACTCAAAACAGACGACCTTTTTGTTAGGTTCCCTGGGACTTGGTCTGGTGTAGCATACCCAAATGAGGAAACACTGCTTCCAAAATCTAAAGAGACCCATTAAACAATGTGCTTTCTTTCTTGGTGATAGGCAAGCAGCTGCAGCAAATTATCTTTCTGCCGAAAGGGACAATTCAACCTTCCCAAGGGAACAGTGCACCTATGAGTTTCACTGAGGTGTCACAGCCCTAGGTTTCTGTGGCACTGAAGTCCCACTCCCTGGCATGCTTGTTTCTTATCAAGTCATTTAGAGTGGTTGCAACTTTCTCCTCTCAAAATGTAAATATGTTATCAACACAATGAACTTGCATAATGTCTGTGGAATAGACAGGTAGTCAAGACTCCTGTATAAAACATGATGACTGAGAGCTAGTGTATTGTGCAACCCTAAAATAACACCGTGGGTGTATATATGCTGATATTGCTCATCCCGCTGAAAGGAAACTGTCCCCTGAGTTCTTTTTTATTTATTTTATTTATGTGTTATTATACTCCTCACCTGAGGAAATGTTTCCACTGATTTTTAGAGACAGGGAGGGAGGGAAAAGGAGGAGAAAGTGGGAGGAGGAGGAGGGAGGGAAGGAGAGAGGGAGAGAAAGAAACGTCAATTGGTTGCCTCCTCTATTCACCCCAAATGGGGATCAAACCCACAATCTAGGTATGTGCCCTGACCGGAATCAAACCCACAACCTTTTGGTGTAATACATTCTGGGACTGAGGAAATAATCACAGGGTGTGTTCAGGAACTTCCTAAACTACCATGAAATAGACTTGAGCCAGAACTCTATTAATTTCCTATGCTTCATCTTTCTCATCTTAAAAAACGTTTTTTTTTATATAATAATAATGTCTACTTTATACTGTTGTGAGATATGAATGAGATAAATATAAATGACATTTTTATTAAAATTTCGGCACATAGGAAGCCTAAAAAATATTAGGTATTATTTTTAAATTTGAGACTCATTAAAAATAGTTTTCCTGTTCTGGCAATTCTATTTCAGCAGTACAAACTTAATTAAGTAGAAAAATTAAAATTAAGAAATCAAACCAACTAGATGGTGATTATTTTTCATTATGAAATTCTGAACTTTAAATTGATCCTCATTATAAGATGTTTGACCCACTTAAAATTTTTAAAATTTAAATTAACAATGTTTGTAATAAAAAAATTTAAATAATTTGAATATAATGTACATAACTATAAAATATGCATAGAAAAATGGGAAAAATACAATTAAATGTTTATAATGGACAGCAATTCTTCAGTTTTGTAATAATTCTTTAGTTGCATTTTTATAATATTATGTATTAGGGTTGAAATAGAAGTTTATATCAAATATTAAAAAATAAAAAGAAATCACTTCTGAAATTCTGAATAGCCTCCTAGGCATTTTGCACATCATTTGTTACTGTGAGGACAGATGGGAAAGAACGTTGGTGAAGTACAGACAGCCAAGGACATTCAGAACTAAAGCAAATCTCTGAGGCTTGTCAATGAACAGAAAGGACAGAGGTGGTAACGAGAATGGTAACACATGAGCTGCTGCTGTCATTCCTGGCATGCATATGAAGGATTGAAACAGCAGAAAGAACCCAAAATCCAGCATAGAAATGAAAATGAGGAGCAGGAAGGGGTATCAGAGACCCAGGGGTGAAAGCAGCAGGGAATGGAGACGCTCTCTCCATCCTTTCTGCTCCGCAGTCAGCTTGTCCTACACAGCTCGACGGGAACATTCCCATCCCTGCCGTGACCACCCTGCATGCCTCAGATAGGATAGGCTTTGCTGGAACAACAAACGCCACAATCTAGGGGCTGAACACAACTGGAGACGATTTCTCCCTCAGGCCACAGGGTGCTGAGGGTTGAACAGTCCTCCTCTATGATGTCACAGGACTTCAGGTCGCCATGGCATCATCCAGCCAGAAGATTGGGAAAAGAGAGCAGTTGGGTGCAGCCCAGATCCTCTATGACTCTTCCTAGAAGTGACATACTTTCCCTCCACTCATATTGCTTTGGCCTGAGCTAATCACAAGGCCATCCTAACCTCTAGGCCCGTGGTCAGCAAACCGCGGGCGAGCCACATGTGGCTCTTTGGCCCCTTGAGTGTGGCTCTTCCACAAAATACCATGTGGGGGCACACACGTACAGTGCGATTGAAACTTCGTGGCCCATGCGCAGAAGTCGGTATTTTGTGGAAGAGCCACACTGATGGGGCTAAAGAGCCGCATGTGGCTCGCGAGCCGCGGTTTGCCTAGCCGCAGTTTGCCGACCACTGCGAGTCTAGGCAAATGGGGAACTGTTGAGAGGCACGTGGACACTAACAGTTGCTTCCATTCCACCTTCACCATTTCTACCTACATAACAGCATTGCTATTCATCTTCATGACAATGTTCTCCTCCAATTTTAACCCGAATATTTCCTTGGATATTCTCCTTTCTCAAGTATCTTCTGTGATAACCTATCACTACCAACTAGGTTGAAACTAAGCTCTGTATCCCGATTTTCTAAAATCCCCATGCTTAGGTTTTACTTTGTATAACTTTAACAAATAATAACAAAAGACATCTTTTTTCTGTGACTTCTACATAGGCATGTCACTTTAAATTCTGTCCATGCCCTTCTCTTCATTGTGAAGGTATCCTTCCTTCTATCCACATAGACAATCAACATGGTGAATTCTATCAAGCCAGTGTGGCTCAACAATTGAGCATTGACGCAGAAACCAAGAGGTCACCAGTTTGATTCCTGGTCAGGGCAGACTCTATCCCCAGTGGTGGGGAGAGAGGGGTAGCATGCAGGAGGTAGCAATTGATCTCTCTTATTGATGATGTTTTTATCTCTCTATGCTCTCCCTTTCTCTCTCTAATAAACAGATAAATACCTTTACAAAAGGAATTCTATTTGAATACTAAAATGATTTCATATCCAAGGAGATTCCTGCTTCTCTGGACTCCCATCTTTAATTCCATCACAATCAGCTCCCCTGAGCTTAGTGACTGTGGGACTGGCAAGAACACAGTACCTGGAAAAGCATAGAGAAAACAGGCTCTGCAAGATGCTGGAAAGAGAACTGACAAAAAAATACTTTCTCCTATAATGTGAGGGTCAGACATGAAAACTCTTAAGGATCTCTAGGGTTGGACCTAGATTCTAACAATGGCTTATGAGTACGTAATGAAAAATAACCACTGAGGGCCTAGCAAACAAAAATAAGAAGTGGAAAAATAATCCAGATGGCGTTCACAGTATATATATATAGAGAGATTATGAGAGAGAAAATAACTTGAAGAGAAATAAATAAGAGCCCTTAAGATAACTCTGTTGTAGCACAAAATGTTGTCTGGAATATGTAAGTAGGTAAATAGTGTAATAATGGTTTACATATGCGTGCAATATTTTATTTGAATTAGAAATGAAAAGGTCACTGAAGTAGGTTACTGAATGAGACCAAAACTAGGAATTCATTCAAATTAAAAAAAAAAAATATATCAAAGCATACAACAAACAGAGTCACATAAAGAACCTAAATAAATAAATAAATGAAACAAAACAGGTAGAAGAATCAAGAATTAAACAGAGAGCCTAGGCAGACTCATGCATATGTAATCAGTTAATTTATAACAAAAGAGCCAAGAATATACAATGGGGAAAGGTTAGTCTCTTTAATAAATGATATTGGAAAAACTGGATGTGAAACAGAATAAAACTGGATCACTGTTTTACATCATACACAAAAATCAACTCAAAATGAATTAAATACTTAAATGTAAGACCTAAATCCATAATATACCTAGAAGAAAACATGTGAAGTACATGTCTCAATATCAGTATTGGCAATGATTTTTTTTTATTTGACACCAAAATCAAAGGCAATAAAAGAAAAAAAATTGCTGGGGTTATATCAAATTAAAAAGCTGTGTACAGCAAAGGAAATCATAACAAAATAGAAGGCACCCTACTGAATGGTAGAAAATATTTGCAAACCATATCACTGGTAAAACATTATCACTGACAATATATAAATAACTCACACAACTCAACAGAAAAAATCCAATTAAAAATGGACAGAGGATCTGAATAGACTTTTTTCCAAAAAAAAATAAATTAATTAAAATGTCCAAAGGTACATTAAGAGGTGCTCAACACTATTAACCATTAAAAAAATCCAAATCAAAGCCGCAGAGAGATCATCTCACACCTGTTAGAATGGCTATTATAAAAAAGACAAAGAAATAAGTTATGGTGAGAATTTATATAAAAGTGACCCCTTGTGCATAGTTGGTGGGAATGTAAATTATTGCAAACACTATGGAAAACAGTGTGGAGGTCCCTTTAAAAATTTTAAATACAAATACTGTATGATCCAGCAATTCTACCTCTGGGTATTTATCTTAAGGAAATGAAATCACTGTCTTGAAAAAATATCTGTACTCCTTATGGAAGGTAGCATTATTTACAATAGTCAAAACATGGAAATATCCTAAGTGTTCATCAATGTATAAATAAAATGTTTTATACATATATATATATATAAATACATATAACATATATATATATATATATTAGGTATATATGTATATATATCCACATATATACATGAAAGCCAGACTTGCAGAATATGTTCACAAAATGTATATAATACATGTAGAAGACTCACATTTTGCTAGTGAGAATGCAAAATATTTTAGTAACTTTGCCAAATGCTTTAGCAGAGCCTTATAAGATCCAGAAAATCATTTCCTAAGAATTACTCAAGGTAAGTGAAATGATATGTTCACACAAAAGCTTATACACTACCTGAATATTCATAACAACTTTATTCATATTATCCAGATGCTGGAAACAAACCTTATGTTCATTGGTGTATATATTAAAGAAGAAATGCTATATCCTTATAGTGGAAATCTACAGCAATAAAAGCAGTTAATTACTGAAACGCCCAACAACATGCATGAAAGTCAAAAGGAGCAGGTTAAGTGAAAGCATCAGACATAGGACTATCACCTCTATAATTTCTTTATGTGATATTCTGGAAAAGGTAAAATGATCATGTCAGAAAGAAAAGCAGCAGCTACCAGAAGCCAGTGGTGGGTCATGCAATAGACTGACTACATAAGGACACGGGGGAGCATGGCGCAGCTCTGGAAATATGTATATCATGCTTTTTAAACTCCCAGAATTGTATGCTTACAACGGCTAAATGTATGTCATATGCAAGTTACAAATTGAAAGTGCTGATAAAATAAGCCCACTGCAACTTGGGTATTTAAAATAACAGCACCCATATTTTTTTTAGTAAATAACAAAGTTTACTAGTTAATTCCTAGCCATAATTCATAACAGAACTCAGAGTTTTTATAACTGTCCAGTCAAAATCACTGATTCCTCTCTTATAACTCCCACTAGTGGCCTGGTGCATGAAATTCATGCATGGGGAGCAGCGGGGGGGGTTCCCCTCAGCCCAGCCTGCACCCTCTAATCCTTGTGGGGATCGGGCCTAAACCAGCAGTTGGACATCCTTCTTGCAATCTGGGACCTCTGGCTCCTAACCGCTGGCCTGCCTGCCTGCCTGATCACCCCTAACTCCTCTGCTTGCTGGCTTGATCACCCCTAACCACTTCCCTGCCTGCCTGATCACACCTAACCACTAGCCTGCCTGCCTGGTCGCCCCTAATCACTTGCCTGCCTGCCTGCCTGATCACCCTTAACCACCTTTGCCTCAGCCCCCACTGCCGCAGATTCATCGGGAAGGATGTCCGAAATGACATCTGGAAGGTCATTCGGCTGTTTGGTCTAATTAGCATATTATGCTTTTATTATTATAGATTATTATAGATAAGTTCCTTATGCCCTTAAGAAAGCCTGTTTTACACATGTACTCCCATATCTTCTATTAGATTTTAGCATTTTCAAGTAGAATACAATATGAAATAATGTTCTGTAAACTAGAATACGTTATAGAAATGATAGCTACTATTATTTATTATCCTTTAATGTAGAAGTGGTTCCTAATTCATCTTTGTTTGGAAACAAACAGTGCATACACATGATTTTTGCTCACTGTATGCTGAATGTAGCTGAAGTGATTAGAATCCTTATTTTTACAGTTGGAGTTTTTCCAAGTTGCAACATTTAATTGAGGCACAACATGGCAGCATTATCTTGGGAACAAAAGCTGAGTAGTGACTAACGGTGACTGTCTTGTGTTTCTATTGGTTTTACTCATCATCGCATTTCCTCCAAGTGAACTATTTATGGAGTTCCAGTAACACTAAGTACAAAGGACAATTAAATTGATTCTCAACAAATTACTAAGAAACACTTCCTTGATTTTAGTGTTTCCCCTTAATTGTGAAGCCGTGGCAGTTCCACAAATAAATGGGTCGCTTAACAGACTCCACTGCTAATACTGTGAAAAGCTCACATTACCTAATGCTGCTTACAACATCTCTATTTCCACTCTGGAGGTGTCCAAGAATAGAGGGATAGAGACAGAAATAATTGCTATATTTTTCACTACAAACTGCACTTTACAAGCACACACACGTTAAAATATTAAACCCATACATGCTGTAAAATGTTTGGCCCCCGTTTAATTGCCTTCATGTGAAGAATTTAGCTCTTCTAAGAAGTTTACACAGTAGACAAAAAAGTTCCATTTTATAGATAATAAAACTAAGTCTCGCCCTAACCGGTTTGGCTCAGTGAATAGAGCATTGGCCTGCAGACTGAAGGGTCCCAGGTTCGATTCGGGTCAAGGGCATGTAGCTTGGTTGCAGGCACATCTCCAGTAGGGGGT
>NW_005360891.1:1447897-1452054 GCF_000412655.1 Myotis brandtii | reverse complement strand
TGTTTCTAATTCTCTATCTCTCTCCCTTCCTCTCTGTAAAAAATCAATAAAATATATTGAAAAAGAAAACTAAGTCTCAAAGTGTAAAGTGTATATATATTATTGGGGGAAAGGTAGGGGAAGAGTTCCACAATTCAGCTTTAATTTCAAAGCAAAACTGTTTAATTACCTAGAACTAATTGACTGTTTTCAGAAATCAAGTCTGAGCTACATGGCAGTAGCTCCATATACACATTTTCCAGCATTTTATCAGCAGTGCCTACCACATTTCTTAATCTATATTGCCTGCAACAATTAGAAAATTAAATAATAACCACTAGTTCTGAAAGCCTACATTCCAGAAACTGTATTAAATGCTCTATAATATTCAATCTCATTAATTCCCACAACGGGCTGTGATGTGGGCTCTCCCACTCCCGGATTCCCCTGTACTCAGCACCCCCTCCCTTCCATGATGAACACAACCCCCTATGTATTAGTTTTCTATAGCTGTTCTGATAAAGTTCCATTACACTTAGTGGCTTAAAACAGCACACATTGATTAGCTTACAGTTCTGAAGATCCGAAGTCCTAAAGCCAACATGTGAGCCCACCACACCACTTCTTGGAAACTAGGAGGAAATCTGTTTCTTCATATTTTCCACCTTTTGAAGGCCACCCACCTACCTTAGCTCACGGCTCCCTTCCTCCATTTTCAATAGCAGCAAGTTCCTCTCTGCCCTTCTGTGGTCACCGTTCCCTTTGCCCACCACCAGGAGAGATGTGCAGCTTTTAAAGACTGGGGATTAGATTGGGCCCATCTGGATAACCCAGGCTCCTCGCCCACCTCCAGTTCATGAACTTTAACCACGCCTTCAAAGTCCCCACTCTATGCAACCAAACATATTCACAGGTTCTGAGGATTACACATCATGGACATCTTTCAGGGTCATTAATCGGCCTGTGTCACCTATATCATCAGCTCTTCAGAGACCACTCCATTTGCTTCAGGCTAACCTGAAGGCTAGCTTCTTTCTCACTTTCACATCCAATGCTCCAAAAGGACCTGCATCATCTTACTTCCACACTGCTAATTCCCAAGCATTATTTCAAAGCACTTATTTTTTTTTTATTAAAGTATTACATATGTGTCCTTATTCTCCCATTGCCCCCTCACCCCCCACTCATGCCCTCACCCCGCTGGTGCCTGTGTCCATTGGTTAGGCTTATATGGATGCATACAAGTCCTTTGGTTGATCTCTCCCCCCGTACCCCAACCCTCCCCTACCTTCCCCCTGAGGTTTGAGGGTCTGATCGATGCTTCTCTGTCTCTGGATCTGTTTTTGTTCATCAGTTTATGTTGTTCATTATATTCCATAAATGAGTGAGATCATGTGATATTTATCTTTCTCTGACTGGTACATCTACACAATGGAATACTACGCTGCAGTAAAAAAGAAGGAATTCTTACCATTTGCAACAGCATGGATGGAACTGGAGAGCCTTATGCTAAGCGAAATAAGCAAAGCACGTATTCTTATGAGTTTCTTACTATTCACACAAAGTTTCTATTCATTTTTTTTTTCATTTTCTCTCTCTTTCCTTAGGCTTAATCATCCACAATAAATGTCCTTCTTGCCACTTATTCCCGTGGCCTCATCCTCAAATTTGCATCTAAATCTGTTAAGACTATTGACATATAACCATTTATTTTTCCTTCTTCCTCCTTGTTTTTGCCTTTTTACCTGTTTTAAAGAGAGATGAATGAGTTTCATCTTTATGGGCACCATAGAGCAGAAAGAATTAGAACATTTTCCTCCATTATTATTCTATCTCTTAAAATTCCTCAAAACCACAGCCAGAAAACAATTTATTTAATTACTAATTGGCACATCTTAAAAGGCAAGTGCAACAAAAGAGAGTAAAGAATCAGCCCCTGACAAAATGTTTCTGCCAGAGGTCCAGGGAAAAAATTCTTTGAAATTAGTCTCCTCCAAATATTCTCTCGGTGAGTACCACCACCACCCCATCCAGGATCTAACTTGGTTCTTTGCCCTGAGACCATGTATCTATTTCCCAAATGAACCGTTCATCAAATCTCACCATAGAACGCTCCACCCACCTCTGAGGAAAACCCACTCACATACATAGGGGTTGATCATATTGACTGAACCCATTTTTTCCTGGCCCATTCATTTGCCAAAATTTGAGGAGTCAGGAGTTTGGGGTGGGAATGCAGGAGAACATAGTGGTGGTGGTGGAATGAGTTCTGGAACTCTACCACTGAAAATGGCCATACATAGATCTTTACTGTTATTTTCACTAGTAAGAGGTTAAAAGATGATTATTTTTAAACTAGTGAACCTGCCGGCTCAAGCACATATACATAATCCAAGGACAGAAATGCAGGTGGAAATATGGTCTAATCTAAATCCAAACTGAAGGACAATTTTTCTACTTTATTTAGCAAGTTCTCTGCCATTTCCTAGAGAGAGTAACTCCCATTTCTTGGTTCGTTTTCATCCACATTAAGTGCATTATCAAAGTAACAAACATAATAAATTACCCCTTATTAGGTTTCTCCTTGGTTATCACAGATAAGGGCCCTAGTTTGTTCATTCTAGTAAAGACAAGAGGAAAAATGTGTGTTATTCTGTTTTTCTTTTGGATCTGAAGAGTTTGTAGTTTCTTTGGAGAACTGATTGTTTTCTATATGTGTGTTTATTCCACAGTATACCTTTTATTGCAACTGATCTGAAAATGTGGAGTTTGGTGACAATGCCATGGCCTGTTTAAACACAGAGTCCTGAGTTCAACTTTTATTTCACTACAAATAATCACTACCTTCTTAGCCAGTTTCCTCATCCATCAAGTGAGGACACTGTTATTTAATCTAAAGCTTTATGTAAGGATCATGCCACTTTACTAATCCTGCATGTATGCAGTAAATGCATGTATCTGATGCTCAAAAAAATGAAAACTGTTATAAATATTATTACAATATTGTCTTACTTGGTTTCCCAGGTGCATGTTGCTGTAAGGAAAGAATAAATAAACTGCAAATATAAACATCTGATTTTTAAGTTTTGTTATTTATAGTTTTAATTTGAATTTTTTTGTGACCGTTCATTCTTTTGCTTAGTGTCTTTTGAGTTTGTGTAGTGTCTGTAAATGTTCCCAGATTTTTCAACACAGGGTATACTGAAAAAATCAAATATAGGAACATACAGAAATGAACCTGAAACCAAACTACTGTATACTACTCTTGAGGAACTTAGAAAGACCACATCGAGTTATTATCTTGACTGAACTTGACTAAGCACCACGATGTATTCTTCTGATGGTAGAATCTCTTCTCTCTTAGGTTGTAACTACCCTGTGTGAAAGTCACATTGAGTGGGGTATGATCTTCATACAATGATTTTCTAGGAGACATTGTAGCAAATATTTTAAGTCACTTTTATTCCTTTTACTCTTTAATTTTTGTTTTGTTTTTATTTTACCCTATTTTAGGAACAAAATAAAAACAAGTCTGATATTTATCTAAAATAGCAATGAATAAAGCTTTATAAACAATACGCTTCATATTCTGAAAATACTATTTAAATTTTTCTATTATAACAAATGTTTAGTTTTCTTCTAATTACTATAAATATTATTTGATATGCCTATATTTGAATATCTTTATGAATGTAAACCATGTTGTAGAGGTGATTGCTCAGAAGAGATTTTCATAAGTGAATTATACCAAATAGAATGTGAATTAAATATTTGGAATCATCTGAAAAATAATTCTTAATGACTACTAATTCATGACCCTTACCAGATGGAATAATTTGAAGTCTTTGATGCTTACAAAATATAATTTTCAGGCATCAATGCACTCTGACTAATAATTAAGCTAATTATTTTAATTAATGAGATTTGTTGGCCATCTATTCAGTTTTATTGGAATTCATTTGAAAATTATTTTATAGGCACATTATTCTGACTGGAGATAAGGTTCTATAATTGATAGTAATAAAATATTTTAAAATAGTATATGCCAGTCATTTTATATAACTTAAAATTGTGAAAACTATATAACTTTATTAACCAATGTCACCCCAATAAATTTAATACAAATTTTTAAAATATGTGAGATCATCTCAATTTCTCTAGAAGATATCTTCAAAACA
>NW_005360891.1:1438919-1446802 GCF_000412655.1 Myotis brandtii | reverse complement strand
TTTTTCTTCTATATTTCCTCGCTTTGAGTGGGGCTCAGAGAGTCTTACAATCCTTTGAAAGAGCATTTCTTATATGATTCTTCATTTATCAATATGCATGGTTTTACTTGACTTCTAAGGTAAAAAATCCTGATTATTTTTCAATAAAAAGTGCTCTTTTGTAATCCTATACTATCCCTACCGGTAATGTATCTTTTTTGGACCCAAGTCTCTCATCACCTGACAGTTCCTTATTCCCCTTGCTGTTTCTGATTTGCATAAAGACACCCCATCCTGTCTATTAGGATTTCCATTTTCTCTCCTAGTACTGGGCAGAAGCTGAAAACTAGAATTGCTTCAACAGTCTCCTTATAATTTGCAATGCCCTTGAGCGGTAATTATGCTGTATCTGCTTAGATTTCAGCAGAGATCCAACTACTCTGAGGGACAGTCCATTTCATCATTCCGTGGTTCTAAGATGAGGGGTACCTCCTTTATACACAGCCAAAGCCCACTTCCTTATGATACCAATGATTCATTCAGTATGTAGTGAGTACTAGACTCTATGAATAAAACAAAAACAAATTGCAGTATCTGCCTTTAAGGCAATATGTTATCCAATGGGATAAACAACTACCAATGGAATAAGGACCCTGTTCTACTGAGGTAGTTGTGTAACCACACCTTCCTCTCTCCATGGAACAGTCCAACTAATCCTTCCAATATCTCATTAAACACCACTACACCCATCTTGAACCTAAGAGGATCATTTGCTATGTGAAGTGAAAAAAAAGTAATGTTGTATTAGAGTCCATATTCAGTTTGTTTTCATCTTTTTAAAATCCTCACCTGAAGATATTTTAGATATCCATTGATTTTAGATAAAGTGGAAGAAAGGGAGAAAGGGAGGGAGGGAGGTAGTGGGGGGGGGGAGAGAGAGAAAAAAAAAAGAACGAGAGAGAGAAAGAAACATCAATGTGAGAAACACATGAATTGATTCTCTTCCACCTGGGGCTGGGGATTGAACCCAGGTATGTGTCCTTGACTGGGAATCGAACCCGAAACCCTTCGGTTCACAGAACCATGCTCTAACCATTGAGCACACAAGCCAGGGCGTACTCAGTTTTTGTCATCGTGACTATATAATTTATCTCTCTCCTCCATTACACTCTAAGCCTCATGAGAATGGGGAGTGGACTAGATACCTTGTTCATCTTGTTTCTGATATATAATAGTAACTATTAAATGATTGAATAAATTAGTGAATGAAACAGAAATTTTAGTATTTGTCCCACTTTTCACCGCATTATAACTACGGTAGTTTTCTATTGCTGCAAACAAATTCCCACAGAACGAGAGGCTTAAAACACTGTGTATTAGTACTTATCTCAGTTTTCATAGATCAGGGTCACCTTGGAACTTGGCTGCAATTAAGGTGTCAGCTGGGTCTCAGGTCTTGTCTGAGGCTGGTGCCCTCTTCCACGGTCACTGTGTGTTTTTCTGGTTGTTGTTGTTGCTGTGTGTGTTTTCCCGCAGAATCTAGGTCGTTGTAGTTTGTAGCTTCTAGAGGCCGCCTGTCATTTCCTGCAATCTGACCCTCCCTCCTGCCTGGCTGTTGGCTTCTTGAAGTCCAACAGGAAAGGGTCTCTGGTGCTTCTTGTGTCTGTTCTCCAGATCCTCTCTTAAAGGGTTGTCAGGAGGTTAGCTAAGATAAAGCTGCCTAGATGTCTCCTTTGCTTGGCCAGGCAGCCTGCAGTGACTTCACAATGACACTAGCCCCTAAGCAAGCTCGTGCCCTACCTAGAGAGCAGCCTCCGCAGTCACAAGTAAATGCAAGTTTCCAAGGTGGCATCTCCACAGCCTTGTGTTCAACAGTCTCCTGTGCCTTCCAGTGCTACCCAAACACACCTCTTTTGGTTTGAATTAACGAATCTCACCTGAGACTTGGAAACCTCAAACACCCCACCCATAGACCCTAATAAAGGCACCTGCCCAGGCACTGTTGTCCTCCACACTCTGACGTGAGCCCTTGTGTAGCCCCCTCAAGGCACCCAGCTACTTCTGCTAGGACCCGTGAGTAATAAATCTCTATTTCAATTCCTCTTCTGATCATGTTGGAACCAAATAATCTAATCAGATTATTATGCACAAAAACTATTACTTGATGCTATTACAGCTGCTGACCACAGGGTGTAAACACAATTCATTCTTTTCTAATCTGCTTGTAAAGACAAAAAGGAATGATGAGAGTACTCTTTTGTCTCTCCCAATATTATACATGTTAATTAACATAATTGTATTGGCTTGAGTCATAAAAATGGGACACTTTTGAAGTCAAATATAAAGGTAACTAGAGGCCTGGTGCATGAAATTTGTGCATGGGAGTGGGGTGTCCCTCAGCCCGGCCTGCACCCTCTCCAATCTGGGACCCCTTGGGGGATGTCCGACTGCTGGTTTAGGCCTGATCCAACTGCCAGTTTAGGATCGGGCCTAAACCGGCAGTCAGACATCCCTCTCACAATCCGGGACTGCTGCCTCCTAACCGCTTGCCTGCCTGCCTGCCTCATCGCCCCCTAACCGCTCCCCTGCTGGCCTGACTGACGCCTAACTGCTCCCCTGCTGGCCCAATCGCCCCAAGTGCCCTCCCCTGCCGGCCTGATCACTCCCAACTACCCTCCCCTGCCGGCTTGGTCTCCCCCAACTGCCCTCCCCTGCTGGCCCGGTTGCTCCCAACTGCCCTTTCCTGCCAGCCTGATCTTGCCCGCAACTTCCCTCCCCTACAGGCCTGATCTCGCCCCCAATTGCCCTCCCCTGCTGGCCTGTTCACCCTCAACTGCCCTTCCCTGCTGGCCATCTTGTGGCGGCCATCTTCTGACAATGTGGGGTGGCCATCTTGTGGCGATGTGGGGGCAGCCATATTGTGATGTCATGGCGGCCATCTTGTCATGTCATGTGACACCACCTAGGCTTTTATTATATAGGATTTAAAATTAGAATGGGTGCATGAGGAAGTTTGATGAAATTTTTTTCTTGGGGGGGGATTTGTAAATGTCCTTTTTTGGTTCTGAAACAGTCTACCATCACCACTTTTATAAATAGAATTTCAATATTAGCATTTTCTGTGTGCCCTCTCTGAACCAGTCTCCTAAAAAGTGCAGTGGGCTTAATACTCAATTCACAAAGTCACTTGTGAACAAATGGAATCTTTTATTTGTATATAATTCAAAATGAGTATCTCTGAGTTCTCATTTTTCTGGCCAAGCAGCGTAACATTTTTAAAATCACAACAAATAACTCAGTATTTTCTGGACATTCCTATCTCTTTTTAGAGTTTTGCCACAGTTGTATGCATTGCTGAGAAATGGCAGAGGGGAGTGTTGGAGTTTTAATGTGGTCCCCAGTCAATCTTTCACTTGCAAAATAGCCCTGAGGCTGTCATTATCCCTGTGGGCACCACCCTTTCAAGTCACCTAGGTTTCATCTATTTCCTTTACATTTATTTGATGCAGAAATCATTTGAGAAGCTATGTATGGATTTTTCTCTCTGGAACATAGGCTAACATCACCCTGTGCCATCTGAAACAGACTTCTTTCTCTCTCCTTCTCTCAGCCAGGGGTAATCCCTTACTGTTCGAAATATAAGTTGCCTATCATATATATTCAACTCGAGGAAAGCAACAGCAGTGTTTAAATCTTGCTAAAATTCTTTGGTGTTTATAAGTATATCAAACCTCATATATAAGTGATATTTGAAAGATGCCAGCTTTATCATGGAAAACAGAAGAGTAAATAACATTGTAAAGAGGAGATAATAAATGCTTGATATAAAGATAAGAGGATTTGGAAAAAAAAGATTTGTAAAGTATTGAAATATCACCAAGGACAGAATTTGCCTTAATAATGAGTTAGATTTTCACTCAACATAAGGAATTACTTTCTACCTGACTAAGACTACATGGAGCATTCTATCAGTTGAAAATTTCCAGCAGGAAAGATAATTATATATGTGTAATAATTAAACATCCTGTAGCTGCTGAAAGGTTTATCTAAGATGACACCTTCTAATTATAAGGTGGTTTTTTTAAGTTCTAATACTACAACAAAGTATAAATGTATATATTAGAAATGATAAATATTTCACAATTTAGGTTACATTGACTTTTAAATCATATTTCCTCATTTCACAGGAGAGTGAAAGTTGGTCAAGTCCTGCTCATATTTATTTTGTTAAAGAAATAACTAAGGACTTACTATGTCTAGCCCAAAGCCAAATTTTACTTTTATTATTTCAAGGAAAGTACAGAGCTTTTTACTATATTATGGGTTTTCTCTTGAGTTTTAATAACAGTGAAGGGCACTTATTTGATTAAAAAGTAATGGCCAGCTGCCAGAACATTTTGTTAACAATTTATAAAGAAAAATCCAATTTATCTAGAAAAAAGGTTGCCCCAAGTCTTTTCCAAATGACTACCACATAAATTTGGCAGAACTCCGGGTAAACAACACTAAACAAAGGAAGCTTACATCAGCTCTTACTTCCACATGGAAGGGATGTTAAGTCCACACCAAGCAAAATAAATGCATAACAAATATTTGGCACATTAAGCAGTGAAGACAAACACGACTCATAATAGAAACCCTCAAATCCATATTCACACCTGCAGAGTACAAGGAAAGGAACTCATTTTTTAAAGAGAAAAAGAAAAATAATATGAAAGAACAAAGTATTACAATGAATATTGTGATATTTTGAAATGTCATGATACTAAAATATTTCTGAGATCCCAGGAGCCATGATTCAGGATTCCAAATTATGATTCAAGTATCACCCCCACCCCCACTATCAAGGACCAACTTCTTTTAGTATTTATTTATTTTTAAATGTTTTTGGTTTTTTTAAAAAATTAATTTTAGAGAGAGAAGGGAAAGGGATGGAGAGATAGAAACATCCTTGAGAGAGGCACATCGATCGGCTGCCTCCTGCGTGCTCCCTACTGGGAATTGAGCCCACAACCTACTAAAATATTTCTGAGATCCCAGGAGCCATGATTCAGGATTCCAAATTATGATTCAAGTATCACCCCCACCCCCACTATCAAGGACCAACTTCTTTTAGTATTTATTTATTTTTAAATGTTTTTGTTTTTTTTTTTAAATTAATTTTAGAGAGAGAAGGGAAAGGGATGGAGAGATAGAAACATCATTGAGAGAGGCACATCGATCGGCTGCCTCCTGCGTGCTCCCTACTGGGAATTGAGCCCACAACCTGGGCATGTGCCCTGACCTGGAATTGAACTGTGACCTCTTGCTTCATAGATTGATGCTCAACTGCTTAGCCACACTGGCTGGACTAGTATTTATTTTTAAAGGACAAAGTTTAATATGTTTTCCATCTGCAATTTATTTCCTAATCAATGTCTTCTTACATGCTTTATCCAGTTCTATTAAAAACCCCTTCTTACTTTACCACGTGATTGAAAGGAAATATGGGATTCAGTCTTTTCAATACAATGTTGTTAACCATTTCATGGGTCCCAGCAAGGACATGTTTACTTTACTGTCTATATCCATCAGGTCCTGGCAGGAAACAGAATATTTTGGGTAGCACTGGGAAAGTTTAATATTGAAATGTTCTAAACTGTAGGCAGGGTATTATAGTGTGGTTCCCACCCTAACAGCAGGGGGTTACAAGAATAAGCACCCTTAGGTCTGAAGAGTGGAGGGAAAAGAGCATTTTCCAGAACTCAGAAAAGACAGTCACATGCAAAAGGCCACCTACGCGGGAATTTAGATGGAAGAGTTCAACCAACCGGAAGTAATCCAAAAGTAAAGGAACTGGGTGAATAAATAATCCAACCTCATTCTTTGTGATTCATTCTCTTGCTGGGCCCCTCCATCAGCCAGATCAAACCTGAAGGCAAAGGATAAGGGCATCTCTTGATAGAGCTGGATGCCACAAGCCAGACCCCGGGGCACCCAGAGCATGGTGGAGAAGGACAGAGAGGGTAGGAACGAGATTTAAAGGGATAGATGAAAGATATACTAGTACCTTAGATATTCAGAGGTAATTATATGATAGATGCCAGCCCATACTGAGGGGCTCAAGTAATTAAGGGTATTGAATAAAGAGTAAGAAAATAAATTTACATAAAAATAAGATTGCTTCAAGTCATCTCTGAAAGTCTTAGATAAACCCCTTCCCAAGCGTGTTTTTTTTTGTCCATGTCTTCAACTTTATTTTAATAAAACTTATTTATCTACCCATAGTTTCACTCTAATGTCCAAGACTATATGCGTTTCAAACCACACTCACTGGGCTCACAGAATTTGTTCCCATCCTGAGATCCCTCCCCTGTTCCCAGAAGTAAATTTCTCAAAGTCAGAATCCATATTTCTCAAGTAGCACCCAGAAGGCAGCAGCAGAAATGTGCATGGGGCAGGCAGGCACTCCGAAGGGAGACCACCTGGAGCTCTCCTGATCAGAGTCACGTCCATATCCACCCACTTGTCCGCAGGTAACTGTAGCATACATCACACATACATGTGCACAAGCATGCACACTCACCCACAGTCACACACACACACACACACACACACACGGAAACCTATTATTTCTCTGAGACAGAACAGTCTAAACTGCAAGGAGAAAAAGAAGCATTTTCCTAACTGGAACATATTCAAACCACATAATTACCAAGGTCAACTCTCTTGAAATGGAGTTATTACTTTACATTAACATTCAGAGCCATTTTATTTCTTTGTTTATCTTCAGCTGCCCTCTATATTCAGATCTTGCCCTCTTGAGCCTAGAGAGAATACGAAATGCACCCCATTATCGAGTCACATACAGAAGGTTGTTTAGGAGTCAGCACACCAGAACCATCCGAATAACAATCTATGATGACTTGCTGTGACCACTCATTTAAAACAAACAAACAATGACAAAGAAAAGATGTCAAAATAATTGAAGAATTCCACGCTCTACAGCACAGTGTGTGGTAATGCCATTCTCTGCTCAGCTCTGAGTAACCACTTAGGAGTATCAGAGTGGCCCAGCCTTTATTACGTGAGCTAAGAAGTACAGACCACAGAGACAGATGAAAATGAGGTCAAATGGAAACATTTCAGATCGAAAATATCATAACTATCATAAAGAGTAAAGAACTAATCAGGATACAGCCCACTTTGTGCAAATTATGTTACCACATTCTTATGTGCAGGTAAAGAAGAATTTTCCATAAGTAAAATATGCAATATGTTATGATGGAAGCTTATTGTATATCATTTTAATGATATATAAGTTTGTATTAAAATTTGACTTGTCTGGGTAAGAAATTCAAGATAAAATAACTACCTCTAGTCACTAAGTATTTGATATAATATATAAGGTTTTAATTTAATATTTTAGGAATCTTGATATTTTTATGAGAAATATTATAATATCTAACACATTCTTCAGGTGATTTGTTGAACATATATATTTCCATTTAATGTAAGATTATGTAGTACATATATACTTAGTTCACATTTGTTTATCACATCTCACATCCCATGCTTTACTAAAGCTCTCTTTTTACTCTATTTCTTTATGTTTTGGAGTTAAGAAAGATAGGTTTCAGAAAGAAAAAATACATATGGAAAATTTCAAGTAAAACATGTCTAATGTGCTTTTTAGTGATCGCCTTTGAGCAGTAAGACGCGGTCTGCAAGTTGAAATCATTGCTTTCCACTGAGATTAAGTCCTTAGGTGAGGTGCTCAGCTCTCTTGGCCTCTGTGATGAGGGAAAAGCAGTTCATTTTTTAAAAATAAATAAATAAAATACACAGAGGGAAGGGAACCAAAGCCACATACAGAAGTTTGTTTATTTGTTGGAAAGGCTTAATCTGCCTGCATTGATCTCACC
>NW_005360891.1:1430190-1437798 GCF_000412655.1 Myotis brandtii | reverse complement strand
AAAAATTATAGATAAGAATATGTACCAGAAATGCCAGCTTCCATTTGTTAGCAATATTTCATAATTCTACTTAATATTAAAATAATTTCAATATTAAAGCCTCCACATAGAAAATATTACATCACGTTTTTTATTATAATCAATTAAAAAATGCTGGTCTAATTTTTAAAAAATTTTATTGGGGTGACATTGGTTAATACAATTATATAGGTTTTGGGTATATATCATCTGTATGTTGTATTGGGTGTTCACCACCCAAAGTCGTCTCCTTCCATCAGCATTTATCCCTTCTTTACCCTCTTCCACCTCTCCCCACCCCTTTTCCCTCTACTAATCCTAGCCTAATTTTTAAACGGTTGAGAACTGACTTGCTCTTTTATATTTAATTCATTTTACATTTATTATATTAAATCTGGCTTTGCTTAGCCTCCTTTTAAACTCTTCAGTCTCCTTAAAAAGCTATGGTTTTTCTTTCTCTACTCACATGAGCCAGAGAGCATCAACTTGGTACATTCTAAAATAAGAATTTGGGGTGTCTTAAGTTGTGAATTTTCAGCAAAAAAATAACAAGTATGGGAGGATTTCCATTTCCAGTAGGCCAATGGCGGATGAATTAGCAATCTGAAACCTCACTGACTGAATACAGGGTAGGTGGTGTGGGCACACTTTTTGAAAGAGAAAAATAAAAAGGTCACAAGAAAGTGTAAACAACCAATACACAATGAAAACAAGCAAACAAGGTCATAGACAGAAAAAACTTTAAGTTGTACTGGTTGGCATTGATTTTGTTTGTTTGTTTGTTTAGATTTAGGAAGACGCAAAATTTACTGCGCTATTCTGAAACAGTCTACCATCACCACTTTTAATTTCAATATTTCAATATTAGCATTTTCTGTGTGCCCTCTCTGAACCAGTCTCCTAAAAAGTGCAGTGGGCTTAATACTCAATTCACAAAGTCACTTGTGAACAAATGGAATCTTTTATTTGTATATAATTCAAAATGAGTCTTCCCCCCCCCCCTCCCTTCCACATTCTCTAAAAATCAATGGAAAAAATACTTTTGGGTGAGGATTAAAAAAAAATGAAAATAAATAAATAAACCTACCTGCTTTGTAGAGCCAGCAGGTGACTTTAACATCAATTACTGCTTTTCCTTCCTTCAGGTAATAAAAAGCAGTGTTTGTTGAGAGGAAAATAAACAAACGAAATGAGCACTTCATCCTGACTCTGTTACGCCAGTTGTATTCTTTGGGAAAATGATTTAACTTCCTGGAGTCTCAGTATCATTCAAAAATTATTTACCCAGCCCTAGCCGGTTTGGTGCAGTGGATAGAGCACTGGCCTTCAGACTGAAGAGTACCAGGTTCCATTCCGGTCAAGGGCATGTACCTCAGTTGCAGGCTCCATCCTTGGCCCTGACCCACGCAGGAGGCAACCAATCGATGTGTTTCTCTCACATCGATATTTCTCTCTGTCTTTCCCTCTTTCTTCCATTCTCTCTAAAAAACAATGGAGAAATATCCTCGGGTGAGGATTAAAAAAAAAGGGGGGGGGGCACTTTCTAAAAAATCAATGGAAAAATATCCAAATATCCTTGGGTGAGGTTAACAGAAAAAAATAATAATAACCAACAAAAATTATTTACCAAGAAGCTGCTAGATGTAGGAGATATAGCAGTGTTCTTGAACACTTACTTTTGTTGGAGAAAGCGATATTAAAGGTTAAATTATGCATTTAATAATATAATTATTATTGTATTAAGTACTGTGAGAAGTAGGTACTGGGAACTAAGAGGATATAGGATACTTAACTGATTAATAGACTATTGCTCTTTTAGGACCTAGCTCATGTTTTTCACACAAAAAAATTATAGATAAGAATATGTACCAGAAATGCCAGCTTCCATTTGTTAGCAATATTTCATAATTCTACTTAATATTAAAATAATTTCAATATTAAAGCCTCCACATAGAAAATATTACATCACGTTTTTTATTATAATCAATTAAAAAATGCTGGTCTAATTTTTAAAAAATTTTATTGGGGTGACATTGGTTAATACAATTATATAGGTTTTGGGTATATATCATCTGTATGTTGTATTGGGTGTTCACCACCCAAAGTCGTCTCCTTCCATCAGCATTTATCCCTTCTTTACCCTCTTCCACCTCTCCCCACCCCTTTTCCCTCTACTAATCCTAGCCTAATTTTTAAACGGTTGAGAACTGACTTGCTCTTTTATATTTAATTCATTTTACATTTATTATATTAAATCTGGCTTTGCTTAGCCTCCTTTTAAACTCTTCAGTCTCCTTAAAAAGCTATGGTTTTTCTTTCTCTACTCACATGAGCCAGAGAGCATCAACTTGGTACATTCTAAAATAAGAATTTGGGGTGTCTTAAGTTGTGAATTTTCAGCAAAAAAATAACAAGTATGGGAGGATTTCCATTTCCAGTAGGCCGATGGCGGATGAATTAGCAATCTGAAACCTCACTGACTGAATACAGGGTAGGTGGTGTGGGCACACTTTTTGAAAGAGAAAAATAAAAAGGTCACAAGAAAGTGTAAAGAACCAATACACAATGAAAACAAGCAAATAAGGTGATAGACCGAAAAAACATTAAGTTGTACTGGTTGGCATTGATTTTTTTTGTTTGTTTGTTTAGATTTAGGAAGACGTAAAATTTACTGCGCTGTTCTGAAACAGTCTACCATCACCACTTTTATAAATAGAATTTCAATATTAGCATTTTCTGTGTGCCCTCTCTGAACCAGTCTCCTAAAAAGTGCAGTGGGCTTAATACTCAATTCACAAAGTCACTTGTGAACAAATGGAATCTTTTATTTGTATATAATTCAAAATGAGTATCTCTGAGTTCTCATTTTTCTGGCCAAGCAGCGTAACATTTTTAAAATCACAACAAATAACTCAGTATTTTCTGGACATTCCTATCTCTTTTTAGAGTTTTGCCACAGTTGTACGCATTGCTGAGAAATGGCAGAGGGGAGTGTTGGAGTTTTAATGTGGTCCCCAGTCAATCTTTCACTTGCAAAATAGCCCTGAGGCTGTCATTATCCCTGTGGGCACCACCCTTTCAAGTCACCAAGGTTTCATCCATTTCCTTTACATTTATTTGATGCAGAAATCATTTGAGAAGCTATGTATGGATTTTTCTCTCTGGAACATAGGCTAACATCACCCTGTGCCATCTGAAACAGACTTCTTTCTCTCTCCTTCTCTCAGCCAGGGGTAATCCCTTACTGTTCGAAATATAAGTTGCCTATCATATATATTCAACTCGAGGAAAGCAACAGCAGTGTTTAAATCTTGCTAAAATTCACCCTTGATATAAACTCATAACTGCATGTATTGAATAACTCAGCCCAGCTTGAGTTGGGGAAAGGTGAGGAAGCAGTAAAATGTTAAGTTCTAGATGTACTAACCTATCCTATATCACCCTTGATATAAACTCATAACTGCATGTATTGAATAGCTCAGTCCAGCTTGAGTTGGGGAAAGGTGAGGAAGCAGTAAAACGTTAAGTTCTAGATGTACTAACCTATTCTATAAAATCAATGGAAAAATATCCAAATATCCTTGGGTGAGGTTAACAGAAAAAAATAATAATAACCAACAAAAATTATTTACCAAGAAGCTGCTAGATGTGGGAGATATAGCAGTGTTCTTGAACACTTACTTTTGTTGGAGAAAGCGATATTAAAGGTTAAATTATGCATTTAATAATATAATTATTATTGTATTAAGTACTGTGAGAAGTAGGTACTGGGAACTAAGAGGATATAGGATACTTAACTGATTAATAGACTATTGCTCTTTTAGGACCTAGCTCATGTTTTTCACACAAAAAAATTATAGATAAGAATATGTACCAGAAATGCCAGCTTCCATTTGTTAGCAATATTTCATAATTCTACTTAATATTAAAATAATTTCAATATTAAAGCCTCCACATAGAAAATATTACATCACGTTTTTTATTATAATCAATTAAAAAATGCTGGTCTAATTTTTAAAAAATTTTATTGGGGTGACATTGGTTAATACAATTATATAGGTTTTGGGTATATATCATCTGTATGTTGTATTGGGTGTTCACCACCCAAAGTCGTCTCCTTCCATCAGCATTTATCCCTTCTTTACCCTCTTCCACCTCTCCCCACCCCTTTTCCCTCTACTAATCCTAGCCTAATTTTTAAACGGTTGAGAACTGACTTGCTCTTTTATATTTAATTCATTTTACATTTATTATATTAAATCTGGCTTTGCTTAGCCTCCTTTTAAACTCTTCAGTCTCCTTAAAAAGCTATGGTTTTTCTTTCTCTACTCACATGAGCCAGAGAGCATCAACTTGGTACATTCTAAAATAAGAATTTGGGGTGTCTTAAGTTGTGAATTTTCAGCAAAAAAATAACAAGTATGGGAGGATTTCCATTTCCAGTAGGCCGATGGCGGATGAATTAGCAATCTGAAACCTCACTGACTGAATACAGGGTAGGTGGTGTGGGCACACTTTTTGAAAGAGAAAAATAAAAAGGTCACAAGAAAGTGTAAAGAACCAATACACAATGAAAACAAGCAAATAAGGTGATAGACCGAAAAAACATTAAGTTGTACTGGTTGGCATTGATTTTTTTTGTTTGTTTGTTTAGATTTAGGAAGACGTAAAATTTACTGCGCTGTTCTGAAACAGTCTACCATCACCACTTTTATAAATAGAATTTCAATATTAGCATTTTCTGTGTGCCCTCTCTGAACCAGTCTCCTAAAAAGTGCAGTGGGCTTAATACTCAATTCACAAAGTCACTTGTGAACAAATGGAATCTTTTATTTGTATATAATTCAAAATGAGTATCTCTGAGTTCTCATTTTTCTGGCCAAGCAGCGTAACATTTTTAAAATCACAACAAATAACTCAGTATTTTCTGGACATTCCTATCTCTTTTTAGAGTTTTGCCACAGTTGTACGCATTGCTGAGAAATGGCAGAGGGGAGTGTTGGAGTTTTAATGTGGTCCCCAGTCAATCTTTCACTTGCAAAATAGCCCTGAGGCTGTCATTATCCCTGTGGGCACCACCCTTTCAAGTCACCTAGGTTTCATCTATTTCCTTTACATTTATTTGATGCAGAAATCATTTGAGAAGCTATGTATGGATTTTTCTCTCTGGAACATAGGCTAACATCACCCTGTGCCATCTGAAACAGACTTCTTTCTCTCTCCTTCTCTCAGCCGGGGGTAATCCCTTACTGTTCGAAATATAAGTTGCCTATCATATATATTCAACTCGAGGAAAGCAACAGCAGTGTTTTAATCTTGCTAAAATTCACCCTTGATATAAACTCATAACTGCATGTATTGAATAGCTCACAGCAGCTTGAGTTGGGGAAAGGTGAGGAAGCAGTAAAATGTTAAGTTCTAGATGTACTAACCTATCCTATATTTTTTTCTAATAAACATATCTTCTTGAGAATATAAAATTATTAGTTGGTGGGTTTTACTGTCAAGAGAATTACAGTCCAGCAGAAGTTGTATATTTGAAGAAGTAAACACAGTAACATATTACTTCACTAAAATTATACATGGGGCTGGTCTATAATGGGAAAGACATATTTTAGGCTGTAAAATTTCATCTTAGGAAATAAAACCAGAAGATGCAAACGAATCCTAAGATGCATGTGCATAATACAGAGTGACTGGGGCTCCATAGAAAGCTCAATACATTTGAGATCATAAGAATAAGAGAATATGAATTAAATGAGGTGGATTTTTTGTCTATAAATATCAGATAATAAATGTCAAAGGAATAGAAGAAGATATTGGGTACAGAGTTGATGTAATTAATGTGCCATTCTCTTCTCTATGGTATTCTAACTATGAAGAGGTGTCTTTCACCTCATAAAACTTCTCTACTGACATCCTTTCAAAACTTTATGCCCACTGCTACTAAAAGAGTCTGTTGCTTTGTAAGATTTTTTAAAGAATGTTTTCTTATTTACGATGGTTTCCCTTATCACATGATCTATACATTTTATTGGCTAACCCAAGTGTTTGATTTTTAAAAATCAGAATTTCTACTAGAATGCTTGACACATCAATAGGTTGATTAATAACAAATGTTAGAATTTCTATTGCACCAAGAATGTTTATTTTCAGATTGGGGTGACATTGGTTAATACAATTATATAGGTTTTGGGTATACATCATCTGTATGTTGTATTGGGTGTTCACCACCCAAAGTCGTCTCCTTCCATCAGCATTTATCCCTTCTTTACCCTCTTCCACCTCTCCCCACCCCTTTTCCCTCTACTAATCCTAGCCTAATTTTTAAACGGTTGAGAACTGACTTGCTCTTTTATATTTAATTCATTTTACATTTATTATATTAAATCTGGCTTTGCTTAGCCTCCTTTTAAACTCTTCAGTCTCCTTAAAAAGCTATGGTTTTTCTTTCTCTACTCACATGAGCCAGAGAGCATCAACTTGGTACATTCTAAAATAAGAATTTGGGGTGTCTTAAGTTGTGAATTTTCAGCAAAAAAATTGATAACAAGTATGGGAGGATTTCCATTTCCAGTAGGCCGTTGGGGTGTCTTAAGTTGTGAATTTTCAGCAAAAAAATAACAAGTATGGGAGGATTTCCATTTCCAGTAGGCCAATTCCTATGTAGTTAGAAATTGGGCTCAGAAAGAGACATGCTTCACCAAAAGTAGGCAGAGAAAATCAAACAAGAGCTCCTTCCTTTCTTTCTTCCTTCTTGCCTTTTCTTCTTTTTTAATTTTATTTTATTCTTTATTCATATATTTCATTTAGCAGAGAATCCAGCTGGGCTACTTAGACTAAGTAGACTGAAAGAGAAAAATAAAAAGGTCACAAGAAAGTGTAAAGAACCAATACACAATGAAAACAAGCAAATAAGGTGATAGACCGAAAAAACATTAAGTTGTACTGGTTGGCATTGATTTTTTTTGTTTGTTTGTTTAGATTTAGGAAGACGTAAAATTTACTGCGCTGAAGAATCCAATGTTATTTTTGTAGTCCTACCCAGAATCAGAATATAAGATTGTATTTTTCTTATAGTACATCTTAAAAATTATGAAGATTAGGCAACTTTGTGAGGAGAAAAAAAGTGTGTTTTTTTTCAATGAATTTTAAACAAAAAATATAGTGATTAGAACTACAAGAATAAAATTTTTCACATTTTTAAACATTTTAAAGCCAGAGACTGAAATACAAGTACCGGACCTCTCATGAGATAAAGATTTCTGACATGTTTTCTAGCCTTATTTTTTTCATCAATCACAGTTCAGATGAAGAAAAGGAACTCAACCTCCTGAAGCTTTATGACTCATCTACCACTAATTTAACATCAGAGCAGTCACTCCCTCTGTTTCATAGGCTACGCAAAAGGAGAGGTTTTACTAAAGCATGTCTTTTAATCAGTGAATGTGAGGTGAGGTCCTTCCAGAGTTAGAAGTGAGTGCAGAGATTAAATATCACATGATCTCACTAATTTGTGGAATATAATGAGCAACGTAAACTGAAGAAACCAATATAGATCCAGAGACATAGAAGCATTGAACAGACCAT
>NW_005360891.1:1424675-1430060 GCF_000412655.1 Myotis brandtii | reverse complement strand
GATAAGGACACACATGTAATACCTTAATCAATAAAGAAAGAAAAAAAAAGCAAATTGTTTTCATGTATGTGATTCATTAAACGTTTAATATTTTAGGATAATTTTTTCCCCAAAATATTCTTAGTGCTTAATTTGATTTAAGGAAAGTTTTTCATTGTTTGGAAAAACATTAAAAAGTGAGAGAACTGTCTTGAATGAAAAGAGTCCATGCTAATGTGAGAATTTGTACAATGTCTTTGAGATAAGAGATAGGGGGAAGTACAGATTTATGGAAGAAATGTCTTTCCTAGTTCTGGCTTATGCCACTAGCACTATACTCACTGTAATCTAAATCAATTGACTATTATAATGAGTCCAACCCATTATCTATCTTATATTCCCTATTTATTCTCTTTAGCTTTCAAGAGACAACTTGTTTTAAATCTCTTCCACTATGCCTCATCTTCTATTGCTCCTTTAATTCTATTCATCTATAATGATATAGCTACTGTTTTATTGTTTTACCTCTTCCAACAGCTGAGTGGAGCCCAAAGGCTCTGAAGTCACACTAATGTAAATTCAAATACAGAAGTGAACCACATCATTAACCTTGATAAAATTTAGCTTCCTCATCTGGGAAAGGTGGATATAAATAGCTACCTCAAGCATTGTTGGAAGGCTGAAAAGTGAAATGAATATTTCTTAATGGAGTGTTCACATGTATGTTTTACTTCATCATGGATTTATGTGACACATTATTTGCAATGAGGGAGCTAAGGTTCGGTTAGACTGACTACTGTTGTAGAGCTGGGATAAAGCCTGGATCTTTTACATCAAGTTTAATGTTCTATCACCATGATGCTTTATCACAAGTGGTAATGCTTTTTTTAAACCAGAATTAATGTATAATATAGAAGTATTTGAATGTACAGAAAACCCTACAAAAATCCCATTTACCCTAAATTCACTTGCTCAGCAACTACATAAAACATGTTGATATACATCCTTGGAGAATCTTTTGTATACTTACTTTAAAAAAATCTCTATAAAATTAAATAGCTTGCCCTTTAATATTTTCATCATTTATATGTTAAAAATTTGTTCTTCCATGATATATTAGATACATTCCTACAAAATCAATCTTATTGCAGCCACAGCAATCTATAATATGAATATAAAATATTTCAAAGGCCAATATTACTCCATTTTTTTTTTCTTAAAGAGGTGCTATGGTCAACATCCTTGTAACTATCAATTACAAATTCCTTAAGATAAAATATATTAGATACATTCCTACAAAATCAATCTTATTGCAGCCACAGCAATCTATAATATGAATATAAAATATTTCAAAGGCCAATATTACTCCATTTTTTTTTAAAGAGGTGCTATGGTCAACATCCTTGTAACTATCAATTACAAATTCCTTAAGATAAATTCCAGGGAAGAGTTCATGGGTAAAGGCACAGGGCACACTGATTTTAAGGCTTCTTTTTTAAATTACACACGAGAAGGACTGCACTATAAGAAGTTTAAAATACTTTTCACAATTTGATTAAAGAATTGGCACTTTAGAATTTCATGAATAAATTCTGGAATTTCTTTTCCCCCTGAAATGCAACACCCACACTAGAATAAAAATGGCATTTTATTTCACTTTATTTTATTTTTGGCATAGCCAAAATGTAATTATCTCTTACCTCACCCCTCTGCTCAAAAGATTATCCTGAGAAATGCACGTTTAGGTAACTTTTTCTCTAACGTAAGATGAGCTTTCAATCCTTTTTTATTTCACGGTTTTTAAACTATAAGGATTTTTTGGGGTTTTGCTAGTGAGAGGATGAGTTGCCTATATATTTTTCCCCATAAAGACACATTATATCATAATTTTAATCCTTCTCAAGCATAATTTCCTTTATCCCATTTTTGTCATAATACTAAAAATAAAGGTAATAGTAGAATTAGTGTCTTATAGGGAAAACGATTTTCAGTCGTCAGTGGTCAAACATTTTTATATGTTTTGTTAACCAACAGATTCTGTTTGCTAAGCGGTTTGTGTAGCAGAGTATCTAATATTTAAGAAAGTGTTCAGCTTTCTTGGATATTCATCTGAATATAAATGTGTCTGCAACTAATCTCTTGCATTTTCCCTCAAACCTTCTCATCATTGGTGTTCAGCCTCTCAGAATCTCCATTTATCCAACAGCCGAGGCAACAATCTTGTGACATACTTAAATTATAATTCTTTTGTAACCCTTATCCAATCCATCAGCAAATCCTGTTAGAATGGGCTTTGAAATACATTCTGAATCTGACTCTTACCACCAGTCCAAATGCGACCGTCTCCTACCTGGACTGCAGCCATGGCCTGCTATCCAGCCTCCCTGTGGAGTCTGGTCCCCTCTAGGGGCCAGTCCTTCACCAAAATGACACATTTAGAACTTCAAACAGATCCTGTCATCCCCTAATCAAACCTTCAGTGGTTTCCCCTGCAGTTTAGAATAAAATCCAGAATGCTTCTATGGCAACAAATCTCCATGTAATCCTTGGTTTCATCAATCCTAAAATGTGGAAAATAATAGGATTTACATTCTAAGTCTACTGTGAGGATTGCCTACTGTGAGGAAAAGCTCAGTGCATGGGAAGTCCTTCATAATTTATAGATAATACTTCAATCTGTTCTTTATAAAACATATAGTAGGTAGTGATTCTCTTATCAAGGAAAAAAAAATAAATGCCCTAAACTTCAATTTATATGTTAAAACTGTGGCTTAATATGGGAATTCGGCTTTCTAAAGTTTTTTTTTTTTTAGTATTTTATGCATAATCTTTTTAAAATTTATTTTATTGTTGAGAGTGTTATAGATGTCCCCCCTTTACCCCTGCGGCCCCTTTCCACCCATCCTCTCACAGGCTTTCCCCTATTGTTTGTGCCTGAGGGTTATGCACATATGCTTATAAATTCTTTGGTTAATCTTTTCCAGCCCTCCTTCTGACCTCCCCACCGAGATATGTCAGTCTGTTTCATGCTTCCATGTCTGTGGTCCTGTCCTGTTAGTCAATTTATTTTGTTCCTTAGATTCCACATATAAGTGAGATCATGTGATATTTGTCTTTCTCTGATGGACTTATTTTGCTTAGCATAACATTCTCCAGGTCCATCCATGTGGTCTCAAAAGGTAAGAGATCCTTCTTTTTTACAGCTGCAGAGTGTTCCACTGTGTACTAGTAAAATGTACCACTGCTTTTTATCCACTCATCTACTGATGGGCACTTTGGCTGTTTCCAGATCTTAGCTATTATAAATAATGCTGCTATGAATACTCTAGGGGTGCATACATTCTTTCTGATTAGTGTTCTTAGGATTCTTAGGATATATTCCTAGAAGTAGGATCACTAGGTCAAATGGAAGTTCCATTTTTAATTTTTTGAGGAACCTCTATACTGTTTTCCATAGTGGCTGCACCAGTCTCCTTTCCCACCAGCATCTGTCATATGTCGATTTTTTTAAATCAAAAGCTGCAACACATAAAGAGTATAAGATAATGGGCTTCAGAATCAAGAGACCAAAGTTGAAATTCTGGCTCTGATTTTTACTAAGTGGCCGTGAGCGATTTATTTGATCTTCTTGGGACTTTCAATGCTTTTACCTCTAGCCCATCTCCAAAATTGAATACTACTACCTAGATTTATTTTAAATATTAAATGTGATTATATGTGTAACTACTTAGCTACACTTTTTTATTGTTGTTAATCCTCACCCAAGGATATTTTTCCATTGACTTTTAGAGAGAGCGGAAAGGAGACGGAGAGACAGAGAGAGAAACATTGACATGAGAGAAACACATGGATTGGTTGCCTCCCTCATGGAGATGGAACCTACAAATGAGGTACATGCCCGTAACCAGAATCAAACTGAAGCCTCTTCAGTCCATGGGCCGACACCCTTTTCCACTGAGGCAATCCAGCTAGGGCTAGCTACACTTTTTAACGATATTTTACAATCTCAAGTAAAAGCATAATTTCTCTTAGTTTTTGTCACATTATCTTCTTTATAACTTGGTGAACGTATTCAGAATGGAGAACAACACTTCAAGCCCTAGGAACAAAATGCCTGTATCCCAGAATACCTGATGGGATGTTTTGACAGTCTTTGCAATGACCTTTATCTAGGTTATAATTATCATAGTGTATGGTGTCTGTCATATAATGAGAATGTCCTTTGAAATGAGACTGCTGAACAGTAAATAGGTGAAAAAAGCATACAGTGTTTATGGCTGTATTCATGTAACAATTCGGGGCACAAGAAAGATACTGAGATAACTTTGGTATAGCTAACATGATTCAGAGGCCTTGAAAACATAAAATGATATTAAAACAAGAGAAATGTGTATTATTTACACAAATCGAATAAGCAGTTGACCTGTTATTCTTTTTAATATAGATACTATGTAGGACATAAAGGATTCATTTTTAAATTTTATTTATTTATTCTGAATTCTATAAAATATAAGGCTGAAAGCAATAGTCTCTAAAACTGATATCGAGAAAAGGTGATCTAAACAAAAGAATAATTATATAACAGCATTTTTTTAAAACAATAGCATCATAAACTTAATGCTGAATAATAGTTCTTCTTATTAAAAACCTAAATCTATATACTGCTTAAGACTATCCAACATGTATTTGTATATATAACCACATTTTAGTCTTGAGACAATCCTATGATGTTAATAAACATTTTTTTGTTTAGGATGAAATTATATACTTTATAGTAATTTATTTATATAAAATCCTTTTATATATTATTTTATTAATATTATAAAAACTGCCATTTGACAAACGCACACATTGGGAATCAAAACATTCTAAGGGACTTGACCAAGAATTCACAACTTTAATAAATAGTTAAAGAGTGAAACCCCAGATCTTCTGACATCAACTCTAACCTGCATTTCATTATATTCAGCTTCTTCCTTAGTTCCAAAGATTACCTGGTATAAAACAATGTGAACATCCAACTTGTTCTCTTTCAATTTTTGGTTATAGCCTCAAAGACCAACAAAAATAAAATAGGTAAAATGTATTTCACATTTCAAAGATAGATACCACGTCAGCTATAAAATGCTTGCAGCCCTGACCGGTTTGGCTCAGTGGATAGAGCATCGGCCTACGGACTGAAGGGTCCCGGGTTTGATTCCGGTCAAGGGCATGTACCTTGGTTGCAGGCACATCCCCAGTAGGGGGTGTGCAGAAGGCAGCTGATTGATGTTTCTCTCTCATAGATGTTCCTAACTCTCTATCCCTCTCTCTTCCTCTCTGTAAAAAATCAATAAAATATATCCAAAAAAAAAAACTAAAAAAAAAAAAAAAAAAACCCCTCTCCCTTTTTCATATCTTGGCATT
>NW_005360891.1:1404191-1423826 GCF_000412655.1 Myotis brandtii | reverse complement strand
AAAACTGCCAAACTGCCATTTGACAAACGCACACATTGGGAATCAAAACATTCTAAGGGACTTGACCAAGAATTCACAAAATAGTTAAATAGTTAAAGAGTGAAACCCCAGATCTTCTGACATCAACTCTAACCTGCATTTCATTATATTCAGCTTCTTCCTTAGTTCCAAAGATTACCTGGTATAAAACAATGTGAACATCCAACTTGTTCTCTTTCAATTTTTGGTTATAGCCTCAAAGACCAACAAAAATAAAATAGGTAAAATGTATTTCACATAAAGAAGATAGATACCACGTCAGCTATAAAATGCTTGCAGCCCTGACCGGTTTGGCTCAGTGGATAGAGCATCGGCCTACGGACTGGGTCCCGGGAGGTTCGATTCCAGCGATTCCGGTCAAGGGCATGTACCTTGGTTGCAGGCACATCCCCAGTAGGGGGTGTGCAGAAGGCAGCTGATTGATGTTTCTCTCTCATAGATGTTCCTAACTCTCTATCCCTCTCTCTTCCTCTCTGTAAAAAATCAATAAAATATATCCAAAAAAAATAAAAATAAAATGCTTGCAAAGGGGTTTCCAAAAATCAAGATTTTGGCTTTTAAATCAGTACCCACTTATTCAAGGACCTTTCCATGTTTCTGTTCACATGCTTGACCTCTGCCATTGCAGTGGAATGAATATTTCTACACTAGTCTATTAATCCTTGGAGAAAGATAAAATATAGCAGAAACAGTGAACAGATAAATGAGTGAGTTCAGTCAAGCTCAACAAAATCCTGTTGACATCACCTGATAGCTACAGACACATGAGAAATACATGTTTATTACTGTACTAGAGGCCTGGTGCATGAAAATTCATGCACTGGAGGGGGCGTCCCTCAGCCTGGCCTGCCCCCTCTCACAGTCTGGGAGCCCTCAGTTGCAGGAGGCAACCAGCTATCAGGGGAAGGTGACCCCCCCCCATCACACCTGTGCTGCTGCCACTGCTGGCAGCACAAGCCTCAGCCTTCCCTGGTTACCTGAGCCTCTGACGGCCCTGGGCAGCTGAGGGGCTGAGGGGACTGGGCGCTGCCATCTTGTGGCTGTAGATGCCGCCATCTTTGAGGGTGTGGCAATCAATTAGCATATTCCCTCTTTATTAGATAGGATGCCACTGACTTTTGGAATTGACACAGCGAAAACAAATCAAATTGATACAATAGTTATCTATTATTTAATTCTTATGACATATGATCAGTAACTCAATATTTTTCTCTCCCAATAAATAAAGCATACTCTAAGGCAAATTGAGTGAAATTGAAGTAATTATAAATATATGTATACAAATTCTCTTATTGATTAAAAAGTAAGACATTTATACATTTTGGTTCTTAATAATTATTAGTGGTAAAATAATTGTGACATCCTGAAAATGAAATCACTCTTTTAATGTCAATAATTAATAATAATAATAAAACACTCTCTCAGAATCACATATTTACATATTTTGACGTGGGGGGGGGATTTTTTTGCCCTATTTTCTAAAATATTGCCCATTTTATGTTTTGCTTTTCATTTTATTGTTCATAGAATTTCTACTTAGGTAGGAATATCTTTCAATCAATTTTCTTTTGATACTATTATCTGCTATACAATTTCATGTAAAAAGCAAGACATAAAATTTTGGAGAAGATTGGATCTTTTATTAAGAGCTGTAATTACTCAATTAAAATGACTAATATTGTAATGCTGTTAACAGATACTTAAGATCATTTCCTAGATATTCCAACACTATTTAATGTCAATCTCTTTTATGTGGAAAAAAATATTAAAAAGTTTGGATGCTTTTTCCTTTCTCACCTAAGTGGCAAGAGACATGTCCCATTTCCGAATTAAGTATGGCACTGACAACCCCTAAAATCTCCTTACCTACCTACCAACATACCTTGTACACTATTACTTAGTGGTAATGGGATTTCAGAACTTACAAATCAGTTCTGTAAAAACTACTTTAGTAACCAATATAGAAGAAGTACATGTATTCCTTTGAATTACAAGACCCTAAATAATAAGATCATAGATAAATGTAGCAATCTCCATGTATTGCAGGATTGGGAACTGAAGTGTTGAATTGATACACACTCTTAGAATATGTTTTTCTCTATTAATGATGTTTCAATTTCCTCTAAGAGACTCAATTCTAGTTACTGCACAGAATATGTGTATCTCTGGAGACCTCTTTCAAATTTAGGATTTTGTCACTCTCAATAGGTGAGAAATAGAGGCAAGTTTTAAAAGGACTGATTCATTACTTTGGGATCTGCCCTACCATGCCACTATTGCACCTGAAAATATATGTATTTATTTCCTTCTGAAAGGAGTTAATATGAAATTTTGTAAGAGCATCATGTGTCATATTGTAAACGTGAAGAGATTTCGTATAACTGGTTATACAGTATGGCTCGCCTATAGTAAGTGCAATTTAAATTACATTAAGAATATTGAGATCTTTTAAGATGTTAATGGTTTAGAATAATTCACTACTAATACAATACTTTAACACCTGCATGAAGTATATTTTACATTTTTTGGAACATATTAATTATGTATTTTGGAACCAAATACATTCTTTACTTCCGAACAGATAAATTATATAAAAAAATTAATTATTCTCTTAAAAATCCCTTTTCATACATACCACAAATAGAAATTTAAAATTTAAAAAAGAGTATTTGTTTCTAGTGTCATTGTTTTGATTATCAAAACTTGTTTAAAATTCAAGGATCATAAATTTGGAGATGATAATATATGTCATCCTTTAACTCTAGTTCAGAATTAGCTGAAAGATTTTAACTGGAGTTTTTTCTTTCTCTCTCTCTCTCCCTCTTTCACACACACACACACACCCTCCCCAAAATTTAAAAAAGAGTATTTGTTTCTAGTGTCATTGTTTTGATTATCAAAACTTGTTTAAAATTCAAGGATCATAAATTTGGAGATGATAATATATGTCATCCTTTAACTCTAGTTCAGAATTAGCTGAAAGATTTTAACTGGAGTTTTTTCTTTCTCTCTCTCTCTCTCTCTTTCACACACACACACACACCCTCCCACACACACACACACACCATGGTGCTTTGTCCAATTCCAGGATACACCTTTTCTATTGTAGTTATTATAGATTTATATGGTTAACATGAATACAGTAATATGCTTTGAAGAAAGGGTGCTTTATTCAAGAATGCACAGAGATTCTTTTGGGCTAGTGGAGGGACATTTCTAATCTATGATTTGGTAGAAATAAGTTGCCATTGCTCCTCTTTCATTTTACTCTTATACTCAGGCAAAAATATTAATCATGCTAAAGTAATTTACATATATGAACTGATTTATATGAATATGATAAATCATCATTTTATTTATCAATATTCACTTTCATTCTCATTCAGTAAAAATTTACCATTGCTGACCCTGTAATAAGTGCTGGGAAAATAATGCTGAACAAAACAGAGAAGACCTTGCCCTCATGAGATTTAGAACTTTTGTTATCAAGGGAAAAGAAAAGTAGAAAGTTTAAAAAATATATATCTATCTAATAGTAATGCATGCTATGGAGAAAAATAAATCAAGGCAAATATAACAAGTTGTGCTGGGCGTGGGGAGAGGTACAGAATACCCTTTAGGGAAGGCCTTGCCATATGGGCGTGGCCTGGAGGAAGTGAGGATGGAAATTGGGCATGAGGATACCTGAAAAAGGAACACTGAAGGCAGAGAAAACTGTAAATGCCAATCCCCTTGGTCAGAAGTGAGCTTGGTGGCTCCAGAACCTTCAAGAGGGCCAGCAATAGAAGAGAGTAAGAGTAGTCGGAAGTAGAAGTCAGAAGGATCAGAAGGTATCAAAACTTGAAAGCCACTGGAAAGACTGTCTCCTATAAACAAATATAATACAGACAGTGAATGGGTATGTTTTCAGAGACTGACCTTTCAGAAAAAAAATGTTCTCTAAGTCACAGAGCAAAGGTTTAAGTTGGGTTGATGAATTTCATTTAAAATCTTTCAGACTGGTTCCTGACAAGGTGCCAATCTCTCTCTCCACCCCAAAATTTCTTTTCCCAGAAACTTTTTCTTGAATATTAAATAATTAATTAAAATTAATCATAATGTTCTTGGATGAAACAGCAAATTGAAAAAGAGAGAACATGAGCAGTATATGGAAAGTAGGAAAGGGCATGAAGCTGAGACCATGAAACCATCGGTTATCTTCCTTCATTATTGTATCATACACTCTATGGTATATAGCAAACTTAGATAAGTATTTTTTTTTCAGCAAATACCCAGAGACACTTATTCTACTAGCAACAAACAAATGTTGTAAACTAAGATAGAGAAGAGCCATCCATTTTGCTGAGTTACCACACAACACTGCTGACCTCTAAAAGGCATGCTAGGTCTATCATATTTTACTTCAGATATGAACAACAAGGTGCTAATACAATGCTACAACTTATAACCACCTCTTCTAATGACAAGATATAAGTCCTAGTATTAACTTTCACCTCTTATACAAACTTTACATTGTAGTTTTCTACCATCTCTCTTAAGATTGGGGGTGTTCAGTTAGGTGACAAATGAAGGCAACATGAAGCGATGTTACTGTTTATCTACCTTAGGCTCTCATACCATTTCAGGGCCTCCCTTGCAAGCAAGGGAACTCTTAGCACTCTCTGGCCCTTCAGCATGCTCCCGTCATTGCAACACTGCAGTGAAGTGACTGTGTTTGAATGGCTGAGGAACTACTTGTAACTTTCAATTCTCAATGGTGAAGTTGCAAGACGCATTTGGTATTCTCAGCAATCCACAGAAATAATTATTTTCTTATTTTATCTCACCTCTATAAACTTATAAATCCTCTACATCCTTTTTGGTTGATTCTGAAAAACTGTTGATTTTCTTTGTTCTCCGTTCTTCAGTCTATCCATCTTGTTTTCACTGAACCTTAACTCTATCAATGATTCTCCATTGTTCTTTTATTTTCCTGTACCTTTTATATTATCTTCTGCTCAGCTTAAAATATATGCTAATAAATATAAATTTAATGCTAATTATAAATATAAATTAGCTAATATCTATAAATATGCTAATATCTCTCCCCCAACAAAAGATTTAAAAAAATTAAAAAAGTCTGACTATTGATAAATATCACTGTTTCATGACTACTGTATTTGTCATTAGTTTTTAGTCTAAAAGAATAGACATTCTCTGTCTCCACTTTCCTTTTGACCCCTACTTAGCTGGTAAATTTCTCTGGCAATAAACTCCAAGATGCTAAACTCAATGGATAGTTTTTATTATCTTTTTTCTGTCTTTAAACTTTTTAACATCATTAAGTTTCTGCTATATATAGGATCTATACAAGTCTAACCATTGTGTTTAAAAACAAAACAAAACAAAAAAACACCTAATCATTTCTTCCTGAAATTCCTCACATCTTGATATCACATAAAAACATTTTCTTAAGTTGCCTACTATTTTCTGAACAAAGTTGCCTACTATTTTCTGAACATCCTCAAACCTGTTAGTGGAAATTCCTTTCTCCTCTTTTTCCTTAAAAATTAGCATTCCACATGGGTCTGTAAAATGTCACTGCTTCTCTGACTTTCTAGATATGCTATCCAGAGAACCTCATCCACTTTCATAATTTTAATACTTTATTATGACATTCTCCCTGATTTATCTTTAAAGCTGACTTACTTTGTGGTTTTAGACATAATCCAGTAGACATCTTTATTTTAATAAAGAGAAAGATGAGGAGAAGATTAAATAGAAAGAAAAAAGAAGAAAAATAGATGAGCTTTATTAACATATGTAGCTTTAGTGTATACTATAACATTCATATTCATATTTAATCCTCACAAAACCTTAGATTCAAGTAGAAATATTATTGTGTCAATTTCACATATGATGAAACTAAGGCTTAGAGATGTTAATAATATTCCTACAGTCCCATACCCAAAAATAGATCAAAGAATTAGAACTCACCTATGCATACAATCTAAGCCAGTAGTCCATGCAATAGTTGCTTCTAGGAGTATGTCATACTTAACATGTCCAAACTATTTTTTTACCTTTTATTTCTGTATTATTTCTTCCTGTATATGTTAATTGTAATTAAGACATTTGCATCTACTCAAGCCATAAAACTTGGCATTATTTTAGTTCTATGATGACCAGCCCCTGTCAATCTGGCCCATTTTAGCTCCTACTACTCCTTTAAATGTATTTCAAGCTGCAATAATATAGAACAGCTTATATTTCCTCAGTGTTGCCATGGTATTTTATTTCTCTGTGACCTTGCTCATTTTGTGTCCTCTACTAAAATGCACTCCATTCCACTGTTTTTTAAATTTAAGTAGAGCTGGTATATAATATTATGTTTGTTATATTAGTTTCAGTTGTACAATGTAGTTATTTGACAGATTTTACCATGTGATCACCGCACTAATTCTACTAATCATCTGTCACTGCATAAACTTATAAAAATATTATTAACTATATTCCCCTTCATCTTTTTCATCCATTCCTCTTTCCTCTTCCCCTCTGGTATCCATCCCTTTGGTCTCTTTCTATGAGTCTGTTTTTGTTTTGTTTTGTTGGTTGGTATGCTTTGTTTTTTTAAGATTCCACAAATAAGTGAAACTTTACAGTATTTGTCTTTTTCTGTCAGACATATTTTACTAAGCATAAAACCCTTTAATGCCGGAAGCTGGTCCATCCTTGCTGCTTGACACAGTTGCTGCAGGGAAGAAACATCTGCACAGCATATGTCTCAAGGGACCTGGTGTATATGGCATACTGTTCTTAATATGTTTGCTCCCCTTCTTGGCACTATGTGTTTTAACCAAGGTCACCTCTCTGAGAAAGGTTGTTTTCCCAGGTAGGGATTTTTCCCTGAAGTTAGGGAGGGAATAAAATCCCTTAACTAAGTGCCAGGCGGGTAGTTAATCACTTTAACTATGAACAATCACGCTTAAGCTACATAATCTTTACTCCCTGGAATGGAGATAAGAAATGCCCTAACCTTTGGAATAGAAATGGGCAGGATTAAAATCAACTGGTATAAATACAGATGTAGCAAGACAATAGAAGACAGAACCTGGCAACCGAACCTAGACAGAACCTGGCTGGAGAACCTAGACAGAACCTGGCTGGAGAACCTAGACAGAACCTGGCTGGAGAACCTAGACAGAACCTGGCTGGAGAACCTAGACAGAACCTGGCTGGAGAACCTAGACAGAACCTGGCTGGAGAACCTAGACAGAACCTGGCTGGAGAACCTAGACAGAACCTGGCTGGAGAACCTAGACAGAACCTGGCTGGAGAACCTAGACAGAACCTGGCTGGAGAACCTAGACAGAACCTGGTTATAGAACCTGGCTATGCTGATCAACTGAACGCTGCCTCCGTGTCATTCCTTCTTGGCTGACTCAGTCCACACCTTGGGGGATCCCCTGGACCTGTTGGGGTTGGACCTCAACACTTTAAGTCTATCCATGTTGTCACAAATGGCAAGATTTTATTCTTTTTTTATTGTTGCATAATAGTCCATTGTGTGTGTCTATACATATACACACATATATATCCCATCTTCTTTATCTATTCATCAGCTCATTTTTTTAAAATCTAATCCCCACCTACCCCATATGTAGTTTCCTGAAACCAAAGCCACCACAACTCCAAGAAGTACCAGAAGACTCGTAGTTACAGTATATTTGTTTAGAGATGACAACAAACTTCTAGTAGAGGCATAAAGTATAATTACATATAATTAAGAAACATGGCATTTTTTCCTCACCTACACAAATTCTTATAAACTTTAAAATTTGAGCAAATGTCCCTCTTAGTGCTCCCTGAATCCTCCGTCACATAAATGATTAGTTGCTTAACCCAACTACATTTTCTAGCCTCTTTCTTCCTTTCTGCCAGAAAAATCCACACCACGTTTGCTGTGCTCAAATTCCAAACATTTACACGTGCAGTGCAGCCTCTTCAGTTACAGCTGGGCCATGGGCATGTGACCCAGGCTTAGCCAACAGGACCTGACAGGAACTCTGTGAGGGTGACTGAGAAAGTGTTCACTCCGCAGTAAAACAAAAGAGAAAGATAAGGAAGACCCGTTTCTTGACATGCTCCCTATATTCGTGTTCTAGCACTGCCATAACTAAACATCACACACTGAGTACCTTAAACAACAGAAACTTCTGTTTTTACTGCCCTGGAAGCTGAAGTCCCAGAATCGAGGTTCCAGCAAGGTTGACTCCTTTGGAGGTCTCTCTCCTTGGCTCCCAGAAGGCCTCCATCTTCCTACCTCTTTACTTAAATATGCCTTTGTGCCCCCGGTGTCTGTGTGTTTAAATTTCATCTTCTTATAAGGACACGAGTCAGATTGGACTAGGGCCCACTCTCATGGCCTCATGTTAACTCAGCTACCACTTCCTGGGGCCTATCTCCAAATACACTCACATTCTGAAGTACTAGGGGTTAGGGCTTTAGCATACAAAGGAGAGGGGTACAATTTAGCCCATACACCCCCCAACAATTGCTATCTTGGATGTTGCCATGGAATGTACTATTTTGTATGGTGACTGGCTCCTGAGGGGAAAGACAGAGAATCCCAGAGAAGGCAGCTCAGAACCCTCTTGTCTCTTATCTGCTATATTAACCAGCCTCGGAAAGCCTCTGCCTCCACCCTCTTTTAGGTTAACAAGTGCACTGACACTTTAAAGTGATTTTAGGTTAATATATTCCAACTTGCACGCTAGAATATTTAATTGATATACTAATATAGCACTTCTGTAATATAATAATCAATGAAACTGATTTTAACTCAAAAGTAATATTGCATTTATCATCATTTTTCTGCTACCCATTACAGTGCCTAATTCTTAATAAACATTTATTCAACTGAATGAACTCCATGCTTCTACACCCGGAATCATACATTAAATTCCCTCTCCTGACCCTTGATCTCTCTTGGAAAGTCTTCATAAAGTCACTTTTTCTTGTACCCACTAGAAAAAAATTATCTTTTATATTTTTTTTCTCCAACTCTGCTGGTATCTCTAAGTCTTTCCACATTTTGGCTTTTCTTTGCTTCCTACTTATTTGCATCTCTCAGCAGTCATGAATCAATAGTGACTTTATATTTTAAGGAATAACATATATTAGTTATGACTTTATTATATAAAATATATGATCCAGTTGATAGTTGGTAGTTGATATATACTTTTTGGTTCATTCAAAAGTTCAAGGTTGGAAATAATAATTTCCTGGATTTAGGAAGCACCTCTAGTGCATTCATCTGTGTTCTGAAGCAGGCTCAGTTCTTCCTCATTTAACTAAATGTGACTTGTTCAATAATTTTTATCAGATGAAATGCTATATTCACTTTAATATTAAATTTTATGGCCTTTAAATCAGAGCAGGAGTTGTACTGATTCTTGGAAATATGCAATGCATTGTGACATGACAATAATCTATAATTTGAGCCTTCAATTTTGAAATATTCTCCAGTTTTTAAAAAGACATATAGAAATATGGGTAGCTTCATAAAATGAATATTACTACAGCTTACTCCTTTATTTAACTTCACAGAAAAAAAAATCTTTCAGTTTGACATATGTTTCATGCTTCTCTGATCCATTACTATGGGACCTCAGGACTCCCTGAGTATTCACAGAAGCTCTGAAGTGATGTATATTTCTGGTGAAACTATGCCTTTTACTACTACTACTTCTTGAAAGTTGTGGTAATCACTCTTCTCAGTTGTCCACAGCCAAAGACAAACCCAACTCAGGCCATTCCCTGATACGTTAGATCAGCAGTTTTCAACTGGTGTGCCACAAGAATTTTTAAGACATGCAGTAATACCTGACTACTGTCAAATAAAACAACAACAACAGAAAAAATAACAATGGCTGTCCGGTGTGAATGAATCAAAATTATACATATTATTTTTGTCAGATTGGCCAAAAATATATTTCTGGGTGTGCTGAAGAATTGTAGTGATTAGTTTATATGTGCCATGAGATGACAATGGTTGAAAATTGCTGCTTTTGATAAAGAAGATTGCTTAATCTCTTTGCTCTATTATTTGAAAACTACAATTTTCCCTTTGGGAAGGCTTAGGGGTTGGTGTTAGGGGGGGGAATGGAAAAGACACCATCTCCAATTGACCTGAAAGCTGGACCCGGGGCATGAGAGGCTCCTCACGCCCGCCCCCTCCTTGTAATGTATGTTCTGGCCAATGTTCCCACAGTGGGAACTGTCCCAAGGAGGCTGCCTTGAGAGAGTAAGATGTGGAGACCACCTGGATGGTATAAGTAACGGAAACCAGTTAAGGACTCTATATAAACTTTTAAGATTCTGGAGGGTCCTTTTGAAGATCTACTCATTTTGTGAGTATGTAAGTTCCCTTGCAAACGCATTGCCTTCCAATCAGGAGTGTTTTTGCCTCTTTCTTCGGTCTCTCATTGCCTTCCTCTCTATGCACGGGGGCCAGTTTGTGAACCAACAGTTTGATTCAAAAGGAGTAAGAGAATGTGTCAAGTTGACTCCATGTAAAATACAAGGGTCTTATCTATATTTATTGTCATGGTAAAATAAAACTATTAGCATTAATTTTTTTTCAGTGGGTTGCCAATTTGTACATGGCGCTACATTAGTCAGTGAAAGCACAGGTTCAAGATGATTGCTATTTTCTAGATGTACAAGAATCCAAGATAACAACAAGAGAGTTAGTAAAACTACCTTGAATAAGCAAACAAAAAGGAGCTATGCGAGTTGGTGGAAAGGAATTAACATTTTTCATTTAATTAGTTATTATGTCAACTGAGAAATATGAAAATCACTGTATTAAAAGCATACCTTCAGAACACTTTTAATAATTTTTAAAAGAATTCTTAAAATGCTGATTTGGTGATAGCTAATATTTTCTAGAGTAATCACTGCTATTTCCAAATAATATAATATATTTTGTAAGGTTCTCCATAGGACTATGTTTTTAGATTCTGTATGTATGTGATGTTTATTATATTTATGTTCCTATTGCTTACTTCATGTAACTAAGCAGTAGGATCAAATTTTCTTATAAAGTAAAATATCATCCTTAATATGGAGTTTTTTAAAACTTATTTCACTGGATTGAACTACAGAGATAATATGTATGATGTTCTCCATAAAATATTTTACCTATTTTTGGTTAGGTTCCCAAGCATACAGGGTTGGCAGAACTGCTAAGTAGAAGGAAAAATACCCAGTTGAAAGATGGAGCTGACATACAATTTATCTTTACACAACAATCATTTCAATGGGGAAAATAAAGGATTTGGGCTCTAAATGCGGGAAAGTGAACAATGCCTTTCCAAGGAGCTGGGAACCGTGTACTTTCGGAAGTCAAGAAAAAATAAATGGTGGAGATTACAGCCAGTGGCATCCGGAGGATGATATATGGTATTGTTGAAAATAAGCTTCTGTAAAGGATTTTTTGCGGAGTGACACCATAATTTTATAGCCACTGGGCAATTGTGAAGTGTCTTACATAGACCTTCAGATGGTAAAAAATATATATATTTGTAATTTAAAATAAAAATTCAGAAAGGATATCATGTTTTTAAAAATGTCTCTCATTCATGAAAATGCTGGTCAATGCCTGATCCTGGAGGACGCGCAGTTCTTAGTTCCTGGAGTCTAGAGACTTCTAAAGATATCTACCGACCCTACTTGTTTGCTTTGACAAAGCAATCTGCAGTACCAAAACTAACGGCAGCCTTGTGGCATTTTTTGAAAGTACAATAAATAACAGATTATAGAGAATACATAACAATAAATAACAGACATAGAGAACATGTCATTTAAAAGAAGAGGGATGATTCAGGGCAAGAAAGAAGATAGAACACAGTGACATAGCAGGTACATTTTCCACACTGAGCCTTTGTGAAGCTGCAGAAAAATTATGGGAAAGGGAGAGGATGAAAGTGGATTCTGAACTTGGGTCATTTATTGGATGTACTAATAAATATAGAAAATCAAGCAGCCAAATGGCTATAGATTGGAAATGAACACGTCCTGTTTGGAAGGTTTGCTAAATTCAAACCATCTTATTTCCCTCACATTCACCATTTCCCTTTAATGTCATATCTACCCAAGCCCCCAAAGTTTTAGTGAAAGCCACCCAGATCTTATGAAATTTTAAAACTGCTGAGGTTGTCCTATTGTTTTCTTAAAGGGAAATACACACTGCTTAATTTTTTTCTCATGAGACTTTTGAACTATAATAGACATAATATTTAAATGCCTAACATTTAGATTATGTCTCTAAGTAAATACTTGGGCTACAGTTTTTGATCAGACATGTGTCTATTGTTAAATATATTGACCAGGTATACTTAGAGTGAAAGGAGATTCACTGAACTTTTTAGTCAGGTAAGCAAGATGTGTTTTTCAATAAAGTATGTGGCTTTAGGAGACAAAATCATGAAAACAGATGCAAAAGGAAGGACTCAAATCTACCTGAGATTAACAGAATGCACACTTGAAATCTACACAGTAGCCCAATAGAAGCCAGACCATCCAGATTATCATCAGATCCAAGATATTACAATATTCTCAATTTCTCTCTCAGTAATATTGAGTACATGAAAATATATACATGTAATTATATTTTCCATTTTTGAAAAATCACTTTTTTCCCCCATATCCCTTTCTAGCTGCCATCTCATTTCTCTTTTTACATCAAAGGTCCTGGAAAAGTTATCCACATGCACTGTCTCAATTTCCTCTTCTATTTTCTCTCTCTTCATATCCAATCAGTCTTCTTCTTTCCTGAATTCAACTCAGGCGGCCCCTATTAAGGTAAAAGATTATCTCCACTGTCTAAAGCAGGGGTCCTCAAACTACAGCCTGCGGGCCACATGCAAATACAAATATTGTATTTGTTCCCATTTTGTTTTTTTTACTTCAAAATAAGATATGTGCGGTGTGCATAGGAATTTGTTCAGTTTTTTTTTTTTAAACTATAGTCCGGCCCTCCAACGGTCTGAGGGACAGTGAACTGGCCCCCTGTTTAAAAAGTTTGAGGACCCCTGGTAAAGCTTGATATCAATTTTGAGAATTTTGAGTCCTTTTCATGTTTGAACTACCAGCAACATTTGACATCATCGCTTACTCTTGCCTCACTGAAGTAGTGTCTTCCCATGGCTTCCAAGTTCTCACATACTTCTCCTTCTCTCCCAATCTCTCTGGTTACTCTGCTTCACTCTGTTTTGTTGGTCATTTCTCAAATGTCCAACAAATAAACATAGTAATTCCTCAGAGCCCACTCCTTTGACCTACCCTGTTCTTTCTCTTCACTCACTCCCTGCATTCATCCAGTTCCTTGACCTCAAATAACATCTACTTGTTGACTGCTCCCCAATTTTTATCTCCATCCTAGGCTTTTTTTTCAATTCCAGTCTTGTATATTCAAATGCCTACCTAACATCTCTGATTGGATAACAAATGCATTACAAACTTAACATGTTGAAAAACAAACACCTAATCTTCCATCCAAAATTCACTTTTTCTTCTAAATCTCCCTCAGTTTAGTCAATGGCAGCTGTATCTTCCAGGTGCTCAAGTCTCAGTCAGTCATTCCTGACTCCTCTCTTCCTCACACTTTGTCAAATCCATCAGAAAGACTCCAGGAGTACAATTTTAAAATGCACATGTTGTCTCAGCATGTATTATCATCCGTATTGCTACCACACTGTACTGTAGAGTACCATCAAATAACCTGCATTATTGAAATAATTCACCCTCTTTTACTATTGCAGCCCTAAAAGCTTTTCTCTTCCCAGCAGCCAAAGCGATCCTTTTATGATGTCATTCAAATCGTGGCACTCTTTGGTTGGAATATAGATGCCAATCTCCTACTATTGTATAGAAGGCTATAAGATCCGGACTTGTTACCCCTCTAACTTCTTTTACTAGTCTACATCACTCACTACATCCTAGGCACACTGGCTAGCTTTTTCTTGACTACATATATCATGTATAGTAGAGCCTTTTTCTTTAATGTGTAAGTCATGATTGAGGCCTCTGCTCTGACAGGTCCTTCTACATAAAAAAGTTCCTCCATTCATGTTCACACGCCTTGCATCTTCACCTGTCTCATCTCCAGTTTGGTCTTATTGACCACATTATGCAAAATAGCACCTCCTATCATTTCTAGCCCCTCACATAGTCCTTACTGCCTAATTTTTCTCCATTATAGTTACCACCATTTGATATAATCTATAGGTCATTTACCCTTCAATTATTTGTCTCCACCACTAGAATAAGCATATGGATTTGAAACTGTTTTGTTCATTATTTATCCTCAGCACATGGAACAATGCCTGACACTTAATAAGGTACTTAAAAATGAATGAATAAAGTTATGTTGCTAAGTTTTCAATATATTTTGTTCAGATGAATCATTTTATTAATAAGTGCAAAGTTACAAAAGAGAGAGGTGTATATGAACATTCTGAGAAATCAAGTGGGAAGTTTTCAACTGATTGACATTCATTGTCAGAGCTCTATTTTACCTACATAGTGCCATGTTCAAACTTTTAGAACATTCCCTCACATACATTGGTAAGTTCTAACTTGAACTGGTTTATTGCATTAGTACAATGTTCAGTGATGAATTTGGTAATAATATAATTATGTTGAAAGCCCATAGCATATCTACCACATGTCAAGAGTTGGACATTTCTTATGTACCATCTCAAGATCTTCTCATCCCAGACTCTCATTCCAGCCATGGTTACAGCAACCAGTTCCAGGCAGAAACTGGTTTTGCATGGGCTACCCTCAGGAAATGATGTGCATCCATGCATGTACAACTCTGATGTCAGGGTGTGAACGCCAGAGAGACAGCCCATCATCTGTAGGGAATTAGGATGGATAGATATTGATTTCATCCTTTTGTCCTCTGGGTAATCCCTTCTAAAATGCATTTAATAAGCTTTTTCATAATGTACTGGCATCATCAAACTGCAGTGACCCAGAGCAGTGGTGAACTCAAAAATGCACTCTCACATTGGCAGTCTTCCTTGCTTCACATCCCTGTGTTGACCTCTGCTTTGTGCATGCAAGGGTTTCTGACTTTGTGGGAGCCCAAGTCTGGAACCGTATTAAACATTTAAAAATATTTTTTGTGTGTTCCTTTGGAAACTTACTATTACATATTTTTATAATCTCCAGTTTTCAAAAGAAGAAAATGAGGCTCATCTAATTAACATATCTTGCAAAGATAAGAGTCAGCAGTGAAGTCATTTTTTGTCTGACTCCAAATTCATATTCTTTCTATGGCACAGAAAGATGTGAACTAGTCAGTTAAAAGAACTCCTAAACTCTTGATGCAATTTGATTTAAAAACAAAAAGTTTTAAGGGGTACAGAGTTGTAATGCACAAAAATTATGATTACAGGACAATTCATCAAACTAAAATATACAATAATCCTGTAATAAAAATATGTTAATTGTGGATATGTGATGGATAATTTCTGTTTGCTTCATCCTTCTTGTCCTATGACATATTTCTGGGAAGCTCGTCTTTATGAGACAATCTAGCTCTTTTGTCCACTGGTCACAGTTAGTTTCAGCTGGTAGGAAACATTGTCAGTACACAGAATGGGCTGAAATATGGCCAGGCTATCTATTACCTCACTTCCTTCATTGCCTCTGGGAAACCACACAACTCCTGTACATAGTTCTCTGTCTTGTGTACCAGCCATGGGGTAGTACACCTCTCCTTGATGGTTCTCTCACTTCACCTACAACCTTATAAATTAGCTGCTTTATTAAACTCTTCTTAATGACTCTATATTTGACTGTGCCATCTGTTTCCTTCTGGGATTCTGGATCATACAACAGACCATAAAAATCATTAAAATATAATATTCTTAAGAAAGGAGACGTTGAAAGTAATTAGGGACAGATTGTCCACTGCGGAGGGTGGAGGAATACAATAATTATTAAGGGGAATGATAGTTATATATTGAAGAGGAGAAAATAAATGTTTTATTTATGGGTCAAAGAGACCCCTGTGGTATAATGTGAGAAATGTAAAGATTTACATACTAACTAAATCGCTGGCTCAATAACGAAAAGCCTTTGCTGTGTAAATTTTGTAAAATAAATACACGACCCAGCTTTTAATTGTTTCGGTCATCATTTGGTAATGTTCACTCTAGTGGCTAAAATACTTAACAAAAGGTCAACCTTGACCTGTAACATATATTGCTTGTATCTTTGATGTAAACTGGCATATGCATTGACTGCAGAGATATTTACTGCGAGTTGTATGGTTTGGAACTTGAAATTATTTTTATAGGAAAAGCACTCTTCTTACTACTTATCAGTTTGTATTAAATGGATTTATTCTTACATAGACTTCCCATAAAATTGGAGTCTAACGTTAAATTTTATGGATATGAAACCATGAAATCCAGCCTTAATAAAGAAAATTTCATACACTGCTTCAGGACTGGAGATTTAGATAGCTACAGAGGGGAAGATTAATGGGGTGGAAAGACTGAAGTACAGCTACTGCATTTCCTTCCCTTTTTAGACTTGGTGTTCAGCCTCCTATCACCTGGCAATTTTCTAATATCTCTCTTCACATTTCTCCTCTTCCTATATGACTTCTACTTTAAAAATTGTAATTGTTTCAGCCTTTAAAAATAATAACTCCCTCAATAGCTTTTAAAATTGGTGCAAATTTCAAAATTTGAGACTTTCTTAATTATGTCCTCTCCCAATTCCTATAGAAAGAAATCCTCTGAGCCCTTAAGGGCTCACAGAAAGATAGGGAACTTTCAACTTTGGCATTTCAGATAAGCATTTTTCATATTATTTTACTTCAATATGGGTTCAGCATGTTGTTGGAGGAAGCATAATGGATGCCAATCCTGAATCATGAGCTAATATGTTCCACATACTGACAAGGATGATAGATGTAAAAAGGAAAGCAAAGAGCACTTATCAGAGATAAGACAAAGAAAAATACACAGGAGCTGATGGCTGGTTAGGCATGATGATCTAAAGAAAGGGAATGTTTGTTAGCAATGATTCTGGGTTGTTGGGCCTAGGTAACAGAATTGGATTCTGTCATAATCACATAGAGAAAGCAGGAGGGAGTGTCTGTCATGGAGGATGGCATGTTTGGATGAAACATGTTGAAGAGTGTGAAAAGACAACAGGAGATTAGGAGAAAATGAAAAATAAACTTGGATAATACGAAACTTGCTTGAGATGACAAAGAAATATATTTGAGATCACTTTGAAAGCAGTAATGCTTCCCACAGTGATCACTGCCTTGTGGTTAAATAGAAATACTGAAGAATAATCCTTCCTATTAAAATTATATACACATATTTGCTTAATGCAGCATCAAATGCAATTGCTGTTATTTTTTGCTAGTCAGGCAATTTCGTTAGTGATTTGTAGACTCCATGGCATTGGTATGTATCACATATCTGTGCTGTCTTTTTCTCACTGTCCATTATTCCTTGAATAGCTGCCACTCTCTTTTCTTTCAGGACAGTTTTTTTTCTATTCTTCAGTTCAATGACAAAACACAACCACAACCAGCCTCTAAGCCTTATTTTTATGACAGAGATTACTACGTACTGACCCAGTACCATTTTTTCCAACTTCATTCATAATCGAACCATGATTTATTGATGATTACCCCACCTCACAGAATAAAAACTATATTTTGTAGCTTCTTTTCTTATAATGGTGGCTATAAAAATCAAAGCAACATTTGTTAGGGAAGAAACCATAAGTAAGCATTTGAGGTCTTTCTTCATTCTTCCTTCCTACTGGCTGAAATGCAAATGTGATAGCTAGAGTGTTAGCAGCCATCTGGCATGACGACTTCAATAAGAAGATGGAAATTAGTGTTGAGGATGGCAGAGTAGAAACACAGAGAAAACCAGTTCCTTGGTGATTCTGAAGTCACCAAACCAAGGGAGGAGGACCTATCTGCAGACTTCTCTAATGTGAGAGACAAATAAACTTCTACTTAAGTAGCCACAGTCATTCTTTTATTAACAATCAAACTTAACACTGACACTACAGCATGTTCTGTCCAAATGCCCAATATTTCAAGTTCTAAAATCTTAAGAGACTTATTTACAGAACTCAAATTAGATTTATGCCCTTGTACCAGTCAACTTCTTTTATAAGGGAAGAATCTATTTTACAAAACGATTTTTTCCGGGGTAATCATATGGGTGGAGATGGCAATACTTCTCTGAAAATTTGGGGACCAGGCTGACAACACAAAAGATGACCAAGAAAACTTTTCCAAAATGTCTACTTTCTGCAAGTAATCTTGGATATTTTAAATCTTAAACTCTATTTTCTTGTATTAATTTTTAAGTGAGTTATGGTTAATATAAATAAAGGAAAATTATGTGAGTAGTATTATATGACTTTAAGCAATAAAATTTACTCTTTGAGGCTCAGAGCAAGATGTAAGAATGAAATTGTATTGTTGCCTTATCTTTATTCCTGTGTGCATTATGAAATGAAAGATAAGAGATTGTTTTAATTTCACTAATAAATATGCCACGTTGGATTGAAAAACTGTGCATAATGCGAATGACAAATATTTTTGTTACTGAGAAGACTAAAACTTGATATTATAATCTATGTAAAAGCATGTGACTCATTAAATTTACTTCATAAATTCATACAATTGTCTTGACAAGGCATCTATTTCTAATGCAACATATGCTTGTTAGTAAAATGTTTACAACCATCATTTTGTCATAAAGTCAAAGAAAAGGATATTTACTTGGCAGATGGTGCAATCATAACATTTCATTGGTTTATATAATGCCCAAGTTTGTTTAATTTACATTAACTTTTTTATCACTTTGTGAATGATTTAAAAATTATTAGGTGTAAAATTTTAAAATATTCACCCCAAATTGTAGATTAAGCTAAAGTAAAATATTCAGGACATAGTATTTAGTTTATATATATATAATAACTCTCTTAAAAGTCTGAATATCTAGATAAGCAGAAGATTAAAATGACTTCTTAAACAGTCTGTATTTTTTTTTTGTGTGTGTGTTTTTGAAAGGGGATCTATTTCTATAAATTAAAAAATGTTAGAAAATGTGCACAGAAACTTTGCATTTAATGCTAAGAAAACAGAAAATTCATACTAACATCTTGGAAAACAAAATTCCAGGAGTTTGATATAGATTGACATTCTTAGAGTGAATGCACAAAAATATATTCTAGTCATATTTCTGCATTAAGTAGCTATAACTTAGGCAAAGTCACTCAATCTTAGTATATGCCCGTTTTCTCATGCATAAAAGGAAGTTAATTTTACCTGACTTTACATAAAGAACATGAAGAAAAAAATGTGCTCATAGGAAATGCATTAAAGACATTTAAAAATTTCCAGTGATGGAGCTAATCCAATACATAGAAAGTAACCACAATTTGTCAGATTTAACCAAGTTATAGTTCAAATATTTTCAATGCAATTTAGAACATCTGACACAGAGAAAGAGAATGAATTAATGTTATTAAAGTTTGGATATATATATA
>NW_005360891.1:1385163-1404173 GCF_000412655.1 Myotis brandtii | reverse complement strand
AATGTTATTAAAGTTTGGAAAAAATATATATATATGTATATAATTATATTTTAGTTTATATATTATTCTATTCAATCAACATAGGCTGGAATGGGATTTTTACTTTGCTTTATTTTTTAGTTTGGAAATCCTGAATAGAGTATGCTTTATAACACTCAAAAAATCATGAGAACACTACCTTTACCTGTGAATGAGAAATAATAGGTCCTTGTTTTATAAATTTGTTTTCATTTTTAAAAATATTTTCATGAATATTGAGTGAACTTTTAAAAACTTTAGGCCAAAGATGCACGAGACTAGAAGTAATATTATCATAATCTAGTATATCATAGTGTTACATCAAATATGTAATAAAGTCTATGTTGTAAAATACAGTTGAGAGATTAGATATTTATTTCAAAATGACAATTGAAACATCTTTTTTTAAAGTAACGACCCTCCCTTCCAAATAAACAGAAGAATTATATTTCTAAAATATGCATATAAATATGTATGCAAAAGTTTTAGTTCTAGGGTGACCGATTTATATCAGTTTGCCTTGGAATTTCCCAGTTAGCACTGCATTGCCATGCCAAGAACTCTGTCAGTCCCAGATTATCTTATTTGTGGTTTAAAACTGATAATCCCACCTTGTGAGAACACCTTCAGATCCACACAAACCAGGACATTTAGTCACAGTACTTACCAGTAGTTCACTGGTGAAGTCCATTGCAGCTGAAGGAAGGAAAAATTAAAACTCATAGACAAGAGGCATAAATAAGTGCTAAATCCAGACTTTCAGCTTGCCATGGGATAACTGAAATGGCCTCAACTCTGAGACAAAAGGACATCATTATATAGTCTCAAGATTGAAGCTTATTTACAACAACAGAGACATCATCCCACATTCAACTCCTCACTATCAAATTAACAACTTTTTAATTGCTGCAGAACGGGGAAGAACAGAGTGAGAAAAATCCAGAGGTGTAGCATAACAGATGGAAAAACAAACAAACAAAAAACAGTCAACCCTCTGCCCAATCATCCCCCAACCTAAACACAAGATACTATTAGAGGAATGTATGGCCTGTGATATATTAAGAGTACACAGGGAAAAAGCAAACACCAAGCCCAGAAAAAAAAATCCTGAATATACTGACCCAATTCCTCCAAATAAAGTCCTGAATGAAGCAAATCCATGTCTATTTCCAAGCATAGAAATTGCTATTTTTTTAAAACAAGATGTCTGGGTTTCAACCAAATATGTTAAAGCATACAAACAAGATAAAAACAACCCATTATCAAGAGATATAGCAATCAACAAAAGCAGACACAGATGTGACGCATATGTTAGTAATATCATACAGCAAGTTTAAAATAACTAAGATCAAAATTCAGAAAAGCATTTGACAAAATTCAACACCATTTTGTGATAAAAATTATTAAAACAAGTATAGGAGGTACTTACCTCAACATAAAAAAAGTCATATGAGAAGCCTACAACATACCCAATGATAAAAAGCTGAAAGTTTCCTCTAAGATTAGGAACAAGATAAGGAAGCCTACCTTTGTGACTTCTAGTCTTCAAAATAGTACTGGGAGTCCTAGTGAGAGCAAACTGGAAAAAAAAAAAAGTCATCCAAATCAGAAATACAAAGGTAAAATTATCTTTGTTGCAGATGACTTGATTTTACATCTAGAAAACTCTAAAAACTCTATCCCCGCCCCCCTCAAATCCTGTTAAAACTAATAATTCAGCAAAATTTCAGGTTACAAAATCAATGTACAAACATCAGTTGTAATTTAGACATTAACAATAAAATATTTGAAGGAGAAATTAAGTTATGTCATTTATAATAGCATTAAGATTAAAATAATTAGGTAGAAATTTAACCAATGAAATGAAATATACGTTCCAAAGAAATTGAAATTGTATGTATGTATGTATTTATTTTGGTTAATCCTCACCTGAGGATATTTTTTTCATTGATTTTCAGAGAGAGTGGAGGGAAGGGGTAGAGATGGAGAAACATCGATGTGAGAGAGACACAACCATTGTTGCTGCCCGCACATGCCCCGACTGGGGCCAGGGATTGAGCCTGCGACCCAGGTTAGTGCCCTTGACCAGAATTAAACCTGTGACCTTTCAGTCCACAGGCTGATGCTCTAACCACTGAGCAAGCTGGGTAGGGCTGAATTTTTAATGACTTTCCCCTAAAGAAAATTCAGGACCCATATAGTTTCACTGGCAAATTTTACCAACCATTAAAAAAAAAGTAATACTAATCCTCCACAAATTTTTTCTCAATATAGAAAAGGAAGAAACACATCATATCAATAGACTAAAGGGAAAGATATATATGTAATAATATATTAGCACTAATATATAATAATATATATATTTCTTAGCACTAATATATAATAAATAAAACCTTTAAAAAATTCAACAGCTATTAGTGATCAAACATTCAACAATGAACAGAAGTTCCTCCATCTAAAAAAGGGCTTCTACAAACACTTGTATCTACTTCATACTTAATGATAAAATATTAAATGCTTTCTTACCAACAGTAAAAAGGCAAGCATATTCTTTCTTACTACTCCTACTCATCATTGCAACAAAGTCTTAGACAGTGTAATAGAGCAATAAAAATAAAGTCATCAGGATTAGAAACAATAAAATAAATATACATCTATTCTCAGACAACATAACTTTCTATGTTAAAAATCCCAAGGAATCTACCAAAAACATACTAGAAATGATACATGAGCTTAGCATTGTCACACAATACCAAGTGCTGACCAACATGCAGGGCAACTTGACTTCTCATACATTGCTGATGATATTTTAAAATGGTATAGACACTTTGGAAATTACTTAACAGTATCTTTTTTGTGTGTGTAATCCTCACCTGAGGATTTTTTTATTGATTTTTAGAGAGATGAAGGGAGAGAAAGAGAGAGATCAATGTGAGAGAGAAACTAGAAACTTTGATCAGTTGCCTCCCATATGAACCCTGACTGGGAATCAAACTCTCAACCTAGCTATGTGCACTGAAAGGGACTCAAATCTGCAACCTTTTGGTGTACTGGGTGATGCTTCAACCAACTGAGCCACCAGGCCATGGCTAGCAGTATCTTATCAAGTTAATCATACAATTACCATATGACCAAGTAGTCCCACTCCTCAGTATTTCTCATACAAAAACTGTTGCATGAATATATATAGAAATTTTATTTATAATAGCCCCAAACTGGAAACAACCAAGGTATATTTTAGAGATGAATGAATAAACAAACTCTACAGTATAATGGTATATACTACTTAACACTAAAAAGTAATGTTTAACTGCAATACGCAAATATATGGATCAATCTCAAATGCATTCTTGTTAGAGATAGAAGCCTATTTCAAAAGGAAACATACTCTATATATCCTTTTATATGAATCCCTGTAAAGGCTGACATTAAGGAGGTTATTGGTTGCCAGGTATAATAGACTGAATGTTTGTGTCCCCACTCCCAACCCCACCAAATTCATATGCTGAAGCCTAATCCCCAGTGTGATGGGATTTGGAGGGGGAGATTTGGGGAGGTGATTAGTTGTGAAATTGAAGGCCTCACCCTCACAGATGGAATTAGTGACCTTATAAAAAGACTAGAGACCTCCCTTGCCTTTTCCTGCAACCACAGACACAGAAGACTGTTTGACTATGAACCAAGAAAAGGGCGCTCACATTGACCTTGGACTCACAAGTCTCCAGAACTTTGAGAATAAATTTCTGTTGCTTATAAGTCACTCAGTCTATAGTATTTTTGTTATAGTAGACCCAAAGGTCCAAGATATCAGATAAAGTGAGTAATTGGAGGTTCTGTCTGCAATTTTGGGAGAAACAAAAGAATTTGGGGGAGACATGATAGAATTGTTCTATTTTTTTTTTTACTTTGATGATGATTATGCAATTATAAGGCTTTCTAAAACTTGTAGAACTCCACACCAAAGTGAATTAATTTTTCTGTATGTAAATTAGAACTTAAGTTTCTAAATGGAGGAAAACAATACCAGCATGTATTTATATTGATCTAGAAATTTTGGTTCAAGTATTTTTGTCCCTTTAATCTACAGTCTACAAGTTCTGGTTGTAACTTATGAAAGCTTTCAGAATCTAATTTCTATCTATACTAATAAAAGGGTAATATGCTAATTAGACTGGGAGACCTTCCAGGAGACCTTCTAGACGTTCTTCTGGACAAAGCCATGGTGGCTGGGCCGAGGTAGAGGTGGTTAGAGGCCAAGAGGGGAGGGCAGTTGTGGGTGATCAGGCCAGGATGGGACGGCAGTTTTGGGTGATCATGCTGATGGGGAGCAGCGCTGTTGGGGTAAGCAGACCAGCAGGGGGGCCAGTTGAGGGTGAGCAGGCCATTAGTGGGGGTCAGCTGGAGGTGATCAGGACAGTGGGGGGGCAATTTGGAGTGAGAAGGCCAGCAGGGGGGCAGTTGGGGGTGAGCAGGCTATCGGGGGGGCAGTTGGGGGTGAGCACACTGGCATGGGGGCAGTTGGGGGTGATCAGGCTGGCAGGCAGAGTGGTTAGGGGCAGAGTGGAGAGGGTGCAGGCCGGGCTGAGGGACACACCCCCGGGCATGAATTTCTTGCACCGGGCCACTAGTTTCAAATAATAGCATTGTAATCATCTTCAGGTGCCTATACTTTTCTTTCTTTTGTTATCTTTTGAAGTTTCAATGACCTCATATCTTTCTGCCCTTTCTTACCTCAAATTTCTATTTCTTTTCCCTCCTGCTTTCTTTCCCTGTGTAATACTCCTGTTTCTCTTACCCCCTAAACTAAATATTCTTATCATTAGGATCATTAATATCATGCCTTTTCCTTTTTGGCTGATATTTCTGCAAATTTTGAGGCAATATAAGATGATATTATTTTCCTGGCAATTTTACAACATTTTTGGGACATAGAATATATAGGCAACTAAAGTCCTCAAATCTATTATCATACACAAGTACTAATAAATAAATATCTCCCCTCTTTCTTTCTGCAGTTTATTTTTCAAACTTGTGGGGGGAGGGATAGATATATGTGTTTATACATTAAATCTCCATTAAATTGTTATTTGTTTATTTTTATCAAGTTGGAATTTTTTTTGAAAAATAGTTTTGTCAATGAATACACTAGGATTCACTTAGGTTAGTGTGTCCTGTGAATGTCTAAAGCATATATCTATTTTCTAATTGAAGCTCACTGATAAATATATCAAATATAGAGAGACAAGCAGATTTCTATTCTATTTTACTTCAAGCATCCTAAAGTGTTTGTCTCAATTCATTTACTAAACTCAATGGAAGTAGAACAAACATCATCATTTTCTACTCTTTGCACAAGAATATTGGACTTAGGAAATAAATAGTAAGTTTAGGAAACCACTTATGAAATCTATCTGCACAGCACTTCTGTTCAGAATATCCTCTTGCTAATGAGAAATATTCTGGGAAGCCTTGTTGAAATGTAGAGACCTCGTGTTTTATATTATGTTTCACATCTACCAGTCTTATTTTCTTATCAGAAAAATGGGGGAGGGGGAGGATTCTTTGTAACTCTAATCATTTCTCCAGGTCTATCCTCAACTTAGTTCTGCACTCTGCCCTGAGCCTTAAGAGTCTGCCCTGCATGAATTATATCATCTCCACAGATCTTGCTCTTAACAGCTAGGTTAAATTCCAGTTAAGAGAAGATAAGAGGTAAATTCTGAGAATTGGTATACAAATTCAGAAGAAAGCAAAAAGTTGGGATCTGTTGATGTGCCCAACTTTCCTAGAATTCTTAGAAGCATAGAAGATGCTTCCCTGTTGGCAAGGGGGCTGAACCTGTAGCTTAAAGCAAAGTGATCCATCAATGAAATTTTGACATGAACAGATGAAGTAATTACAAATTCATTTAAAAAGCAATCACCTAAATGATTTCAAATATCCATTATTTCCAAACATTCGTTATTATCTCAGGATTTCCTGTATTTCAGCATAAAAATAATCAGGGCAATGATTGACTTAACTTCTGCCTTGTGTCATGATTCTAATATAAATATCACCTGTAAGCCTTTTATAGTCTTGGAAGGTCTATATTTCTAAATTTACTTTTCAGAGAATGAAAAAAAAATGTTGGAATAGACAACAATTTTCCCAAAGCACATGGGAAATAAGGGCTACAGTCAGTTCTCAAATCACACCCCATCTAATTCCAACCCAGTTTCTTTTAATTTTCCCGTTTTGCAGTTTCAGCTAGGCTCCTTCCTGAAAATGGATTCCTCTAAAATTCAAACACAAACATTGGAAACTTTGGACTTAGAAACTTAGAAACCTACACTTCTATGTATTTCAAGAAAAATCAAATTGGGTTTATAATTTATTAATGTAATTTAATCTAATAATTACATTCTTTAAATAAAATTGTTGATCTTTATCATTCATCCGAAATCTATTTCAACATGAAAATATGTATGCTGCAGAGTAATTCTTTGAGATCTCCGCAGAGACCTAGAAAATTTCTTTTTACTTTACTCTGCCCTTTCAACTATCTTATGAACTTCAGGAAAGAGAAGGGAAGTGCCACTTCTTCCCTTTATATTCTCCCAAATGTGTCCACCACAATGTTATTCACACAGTGGGGAACCAATTTATTTTGCTGACTGAAATATAACATTATGTAATACATTTTTCTTTTCTTCACAGCAATTAAAGCAAAATAATGCCTAAAAGTTGTCATGGAGCTTTCAAATAAGGCCTGCTTAGTCATGATGATTAGTAATAGAAATTATTAGTTACCACATGAGTCAGGGAACACTAATGAATATAAAGTATTTTTTTTACTAACTCATTTTCTGAAATGTTCTTAGTAATAAGTGTGAGAATGGGGTCAAAGTCATTTTCATTATTTGAAAAGGAAAGGTAATTCTAATGCTTAGAAAAGAAAGCTATGCAATCTGCCAGGAATTTTAATTTTTAAGCTGACAAATGTTTTAGCACTTATATCTGATAACCACTGTTATATGCATACTCTAATCTTCCACAAGTCAAAAGTGAAATATGAGTAACAGTAATGTGAAAAATGCAATGCAACTTTGAACTCTGATCAAATTCCAATGTTATCAAATTATGTTAAATTGACGTGCTGATGGCAATGCTCCCAATTTCCATATCTAATGTCATTCTGCTCAGAAGCTATTTTCCTCTGAAAGGGAAATAGGAAATGAAGTGCTTTCATTTAATTGAATACCTGATAAAAATAATCAATGATACTCCAGGTTTGATATGAAAAAAAAAAGGTGGAAATGCTTTTCTGTCACTAGAGACACAGCAGAAAAATAGAGGATGGGAACAGAATATGAAATACAGTTTATAAATCTCCTTATGCTACTGAAAACCCAGTCACTAAACTCATCTAACAAAACCAGGGAAAAGCAATGGAACAAAGGCCACGGATAGAGGGAATGATTACCTAAATGTCAGCTGTTGGACGTATTTGGTTATGTTCAATATTAGCTGACTAAAATTGTTACTTGTTTTGAGAATTCAAAATATGGGGGGCGGGGAGGGAATTAGCAGATTTGATAGTGAGTAAGATGAAGAGGGTAGGTGCTCAAACCGAAATCCCAGAAAGCAATCTCAGTGAGCAGGTGTGAGAAATCCATCCCAGTACATGGAAGTTTAGAATCATGCAAAGGCACTGGCTGTTCTGCTTCAAAGCTGAAACTTGTAAATCAGGAGAAACCCAGAAGTAAGGGAGAGGAAACTGATCAGGTAGAATTCTTGTCTTTTCTGGAAAGAGCCTCCATGATCACTGCTCTTATTAGTAGGGGTGAGACCTAGGACACCTTACTTCGATCCTGTGTAGGGTTGCTCTCCAAAGTTGCAGGTCAGGAATAACTTTAAATTCTAGGAAGTGATACAAGAGGTGGGGCGTTAAAACTGGGAGGTGAAAGTAATGAAGTTCAACTTCTTCCATAGTCCAGAAATATGTCAATGTGTCTGACTACACACTGTTTCACCACCCACAGGTTCTCCCGACTGTCTCCTGTGTCAGTGTGACTAATGCCACTCACCAAACAGAGCCAGACAAAATCCTGTGTTTCACTCCTTGTTCCTTGAACATGTTTTTACCTCTGCCTGGAATGCACTACTCCAGTCGTTTACTAGGAAGATTTATGATTATCTGGTTGATACTTAGATCCAAGAAGACTGCCCTGAATTCTTTCCTTTACAAAAAAAAAAAACAAATCAATTGAGAATTGATTAGTCTCTCGATTGCTACAATTTTCTCATATTATATTTCAGTCATCTACATCTCCAGGCAGGCTGTGAGATCCCTATGAAAATTTTCATGCCTTATTCATCTTTTTAAATCAAGTGCTTAGTACACTTATGCTTGACATAGAGAAGTCAAACTGTGTTAATGGAAGCACATAGTTTTGATTTTTAATTTCTTATTTTTCCTGTTATCACTAGGTTATAGTTTAATACACTGTCTCTCTTTTATTCTGTTTAAAGCTGTTAATGCTTTTAAGATATTTGGGGGGAAGAATAATGGTTGCTTTTGGTTTTACTATGATGTGTCAAAGATTTTTTTAAGAGTGTCATTTATGCCCAGCCGGTGTGCTCAATGGTTGAGCGTCAACCTATGAAACAGGAGGTCGTGGTTCAATTGCTGGTCAGGGCACATTCCCAGGTTGCTAGCTCTTTCCTCAGTGAGGGGGTACAGGAGGCAGTGCATCGATAATTCTCTCTCATCATTGATGTTTCTCTCTCTCCCTCTTCCTATATATATATTAAAGAGTGTAATTTATCATGCTAAGGCTTACTGTTCTCATGAATATGAGATTTGATGATTATATCAATTTTGCAATAGTCTTACTCATTATCTCCTTTAACTTGGTTCTTTTTCTTCTAAATAATCTTTTTCTAGTAATCCATTTGATGCATTTTGATTTTTAAAGATTTCTCCATATCTTTTAGCATCTTATATAGTATCTTATTTTTTTTATCTCTCTGCTCTGTTCTGTGTTCTTTTCTTTGTCAATTTTTTATTGGCTTGACCATCTATTAATTTTTCAGTATTTTATAATTACAAAAATTGTGTCCACTTGTTTTATAGTTTTGTACCTCTTACCAAAATTTCAATTCCTTCTTTTACTTCTACAAATTTATTAAACATATACATATTATATCCTCTAGGTAATGCATGCAAATTCAGCATTATTTGCTGTGATTTTTTAAAAAATCTTACTCATGTTAATCTCTGTCTATGCTTTAAAAATGAGTTTGTATCCCTTCTAACTATATTATGGGAATTGTTTGATGTCATGTTTTAAACTAATTCGCCCAAATGCTTTCCCTGTCATTTTGGCAGGTGCTGGTGGTGGGGCCGAAGAGTGGATGTTGCTAAAAATCCTGGAATACTTACTTTAGCTTAAAATTTTTAATGAACCTTTTGAACCACATAGATGGTAATTCAGCCCCTCATTTATGGAAGGCAGCATTCTGGTAAAAATTCTCAGGTGGAGTTTTCACACCTCCTCACACCTTCACACCCTTCTGCCTCAAGACTATAACAGGCAGGAACCTGAATAATGTCTCACTCTCTGTTTTAGCTGGAATACTTACTTTAGCTTAAAATTTTTAATGAACCTTTTGAACCACATAGATGGTAATTCAGCCCCTCATTTATGGAAGGCAGCATTCTGGTAAAAATTCTCAGGTGGAGTTTTCACACCTCCTCACACCTTCACACCCTTCTGCCTCAAGACTATAGCAGGCAGGAATCTGAATAATGTCTCACTCTCTGTTTTAGTCCAGATTTTTCTCAATGAATGTGCTGCCTTTTATAAATTCCAGCTTCACAAATGGTCTCCTACAATGTGCACTAAAAAATGACAAATCCCAGGAATTGGCAGATGCCCTCTAGCACATCCAGAGGTATCCTAAGTATCGAGATTCATGCTTTTTCATTGTTTCTCATTTTTAGGATTTGTCTTAATCTCCTATTAGGCTAACCATACATTTTATAATGTGGGAATTATATTTTATGCTTTTTTTCTGTTTTACATTATCCCTATATCAAATATGTAATTTCATGGGGAATATGAACAAGTTTTTATAAATTTACCTGGAAACCTTATTATTCCAAAAACTGTATTATATATCATTGGTATTGCTGTAATTAACTAGTTATTAATAGTAGAAGAGGAGCAAAGGGGGAAGCCAGACATCATAGGCATGTCATTTGGGTAGCTTCACCAGAGAGCTGCAACTTTGCACTTCCCAGGGAATGACTGGTGACTCATGGCAGTGAGTCAGGGTGACCTAGGGAAGGTTCATGCCAATCGAACCTGGGAATGGAGATCATTGGCAAGGCCACTGCAAGCCTGGGAAAATTTGGGGACATATAATCCCCCAAACAAAGGAATTCTGTCTATTGTTGCTCTCGGCTCTTTCGCATTCACCTGTATGGCCCATATGGATCCCGCGGGCAATGGACAAATGGACTACAGCAGGAAACACAAGCTAAGTCAGCCTGATGATGGATTGGACAATGCTCTCATATGGAATGGAAACTCTGGACACTGAGTCTGATTCTAGCCCTATTGTAGCCGTAGCTACACTTCTTTCTTGGTAGGACAAGGGGAAATGGTACTTCACTCAGCTGTTTGATTCCACAGAAATAAACCTCTTTCTAATACCTCATCCTCCTGTGCAAGTCTCGGGAAATTCCTTTTCTCAGGTTATTGCAAGAAATCCACTCCCACAAGCAACAGGTGGGGATGAGGACTTCTCCCCACAGGTCACATTATCACCTTTTACATATAATATGGTAAATGTTGTAAATCTTTAACTTGGTTCTTTTTCTTCTAAATAATCTTTTTCTAGTAATCCATTTGATGCATTTTGATTTTTAAAGATTTCTCCATATCTTTTAGCATCTTATATAGTATCTTATTTTTTTTATCTCTCTGCTCTGTTCTGTGTTCTTTTCTTTGTCAATTTTTTATTGGCTTGACCATCTATTAATTTTTCAGTATTTTATAATTACAAAAATTGTGTCCACTTGTTTTATAGTTTTGTACCTCTTACCAAAATTTCAATTCCTTCTTTTACTTCTACAAATTTATTAAACATATACATATTATATCCTCTAGGTAATGCATGCAAATTCAGCATTATTTGCTGTGATTTTTTTAAAAATCTTACTCATGTTAATCTCTGTCTATGCTTTAAAAATGAGTTTGTATCCCTTCTAACTATATTATGGGAATTGTTTGATGTCATGTTTTAAACTAATTCGCCCAAATGCTTTCCCTGTCATTTTGGCAGGTGCTGGTGGTGGGGCCGAAGAGTGGATGTTGCTAAAAATCCTGGAATACTTACTTTAGCTTAAAATTTTTAATGAACCTTTTGAACCACATAGATGGTAATTCAGCCCCTCATTTATGGAAGGCAGCATTCTGGTAAAAATTCTCAGGTGGAGTTTTCACACCTCCTCACACCTTCACACCCTTCTGCCTCAAGACTATAGCAGGCAGGAATCTGAATAATGTCTCACTCTCTGTTTTAGTCCAGATTTTTCTCAATGAATGTGCTGCCTTTTATAAATTCCAGCTTCACAAATGGTCTCCTACAATGTGCACTAAAAAATGACAAATCCCAGGAATTGGCAGATGCCCTCTAGCACATCCAGAGGTATCCTAAGTATCGAGATTCATGCTTTTTCATTGTTTCTCATTTTTAGGATTTGTCTTAATCTCCTATTAGGCTAACCATACATTTTATAATGTGGGAATTATATTTTATGCTTTTTTTTCTGTTTTACATTATCCCTATATCAAATATGTAATTTCATGGGGAATATGAACAAGTTTTTATAAATTTACCTGGAAACCTTATTATTCCAAAAACTGTATTATATATCATTGGTATTGCTGTAATTAACTAGTTATTAATAGTAGAAGAGGAGCAAAGGGGGAAGCCAGACATCATAGGCATGTCATTTGGGTAGCTTCACCAGAGAGCTGCAACTTTGCACTTCCCAGGGAATGACTGGTGACTCATGGCAGTGAGTCAGGGTGACCTAGGGAAGGTTCATGCCAATCAAACCTGGGAATGGAGATCATTGGCAAGGCCACTGCAAGCCTGGGAAAATTTGGGGACACATAATCCCCCAAACAAAGGAATTCTGTCTATTGTTGCTCTTGGCTCTTTCTCATTCACCTGTATGGCCCATATGGATCCCACGGGCAATGGACAAATGGACTACAGCAGGAAACACAAGCTAAGTCAGCCTGATGATGGATTGGACACTGCTCTCATATGGAATGGAAACTCTGGACACTGACTCTGATTCTAGCCCTATTGTAGCCGTAGCTACACTTCTTTCTTGGTAGGACAAGGGAAAATGGTACTTCACTCAGCTGTTTGATTACACAGAAATAAACCTTTTTGCAATACCTCATCCACCTGTGCAAGTCTCAGGAAATTCCTTTCCTCAGGTTATTGCAAGAAATCCACTCCCACAGCAACAGGTGGGGACGAGGAACTTCTCCCCACAGGTCACATTATCACCTTTTACATATAATATGGTAAATGTTGTAAATGGATAATTATTAATAATAATAGGAAGAAAGCAAAGGTAAGGCCAGGCATTGTAGGCATCGTCATCTGTGCAGCCTCACTAGGAAGCTACAACTTTACTTTCCCCGGGGAACTACTGGTCCACCCCCTACAAATCACTGAGGGAAGGGGTCCAACTAAGGGGAAGATGGGTGCATGCACAGTGAAGTCTGGATGATGTAGAGAAGATACTTGCCTGTCAGTCTACTAACCTGTCAGTCTAACTTGGGGTGGAGCCACAGCAAGCCTACAGTATCTTAGAAGGTTAAAATTTCCAGTCAAAGGAATCCTCTCTTTTTCCTCTTGCTTCGCCCCTGCTTCCTTGCACTCACCCGTGCTCCCTCCATTGCATGTGGCCCTAGAAACTTCATGGCCCATGAACACGCAGACCCACATGCAATGGAATGCAAGCTAAGCTGGCTTGATGCTGGACTGGACTATGCAAATATGAAATAGAACATCTGGACGCTGGCTTTCATCCTAGCTCTGCTGAAGACAGAATGGGACTTCCTTTCCTTGGCAGGTCGGAGGGAAATGGGACCTTGGGAACTCGGGGGTTTAATTTCACAGAAATTAAACTTTCCACAGTAACTCATCCTCCCACGGAGGCCTCCCGAAATTCTTATTCTAGTGGCACCCCAAGAAGCCCACTTCCGCTGGCAACAGGTGGGGACCCAGAGAATTCCCTAATGATGACAATATGATTAATGACAGAATATAGCATTTGGAACCACTTCCAGGTATTCTCCGTAGAACTGAAATTGTTCTGTCTCTCAGGCAACATCCCACATTGAAATTGATTAGTTCTATCCATTCACTCATTTATTTACCTACATCTATTTGACATTACCACAAACACCTAATTGTGTAGACTAATTAATCCATAGCATTAATCAATCTGATTATGCACTTCCAATGAGCAAATGAGGATATTTATCATTATTAATTTTAATGAATGAGATTTACTTTTCATCTGTTGTAAATGTAAACATGCCTCCTAATAAGAAACAATTTTCTAAAAAGACACCTCCATAACAAATTCTAATAAAAAATGACTATCTCACTGAATATTTTTTTTCCTGTAACTTGTGTATCTCAGTAATAGACAATAACTGTTAAAAAATACATCTTTGTTTTTTTTTCCACATTTTATTTATGGCAAGGTTCCTGATATTTATAGTTTGATGATAATTCACTTTTTTAAAAATCAGTGATACAAAGGTCTAGTATTAAATGGTGACCTAATAAAAATGGAAACTTTTTTTTCTTTAAAGTGACCTTATGTTATTTGAAAATGACATAGGTTTAACAATATATGGAATAGATAGTTTGGAATGATGTCCCTTCTAGTCCAGAGTTCATCAATATTTTCAATGGCTCAATAACAAATGTAGAAAGCAGAATCAGCAAACAAATTTTAGATTAAATAAACCATGAAATATAGTTAAGTTTAGATTAAAATATTAACTTCCTTTATATCTGTGAAATACATATTAGTTCAGCCTTCTGACTTTCAAATACCTTTTCCCCATCATTATAAAGCATCACTATCAACATCACTTAGAAGGAAAATTGAATAATACTGATTACTTGATCATAGTTTTAATAATATAAATCATATTTTCCATACAACAAGAGCTTTAGCATTCTTATTTGAAACTTGCTATAAAAAAAAGTGGGATCCTTTTTGTGTCTCACGGGATTCTATAAAAATTTTTTTGGAATTTTGTATTTCTGATGGGTTATTATTTTTCAAGCTCTACATGAAGAAAAAATATGTTCTTAAAAATTTGTGGATTAGTGATATAAAACACAACACAATGTCTATCAGTATATTTTCCAATAATGTTTCATTTTCTGTGTCCATACAAGGCAAGTTTTTGGCCTAACTATGGCTGACACATCTAAATACCTTCTGCTGTGAGGGGATAAAGAAAATTTGTATCAATTCTAAATTACAAAATTAGGAATGAATTGGATGCCTGGAAGAGAACTGTTTTTGAGAATCATGAGCCCTTCCCCACAGTTCTTAGAGCACTTATTATAGTTGAGATCAGTGAGCAGAGACACAAAGTGTACATGAGGAAGGAAATGGGATACCTGAGCTCACTATTGGGTCCTAAACAGTTGAGGGTCTGTACACTTTGGAGATCAGCATGTGACTAAGTAAAAAATACAGCCTCATCTGGTCTCCATAGCACATGTGCTTGAGTGACAAAATCCCCTGAACTATATTCGCTACCTAGAATATCCAATTGTGCATTGTGATATTTCAGATTTTTTAAAACACTTCAAATAAAAACAGTTTGGATGTTTGTTTCCAGGAAACACATATTGAGTATTATTTGTTTAGTACTCAAATGAGTGACTCGTGCATTACGGCATTAGTTCTACATACAACTATGGATACATGCAGGTGGCCCTCAGAAGTGAAAAAACAAACAAACAAACATGAGAGAGCACCTCATGCAGATTTCACAAAAGTGTTTTATAAAAGACATTGTCATTTTTTGTTGGTTTTCACAGAAAGAAAAAAGTTACACACTTTTTATTGACTGAGGGCTGGCTGAAATGGTTCTAGTTTTGAATGAGGGTTTTTATTTCAAGACTGTGTACAGCTCAACACTCCTTTTGTCTAGCTGTCCTGCCGAGAACACTGATGTGGTAAATGTTATATGAATTGCTCAGTCTGGGATTCTCATTCCATATGCTTGACCCATGGACATGTCCTCACCACCACTCATCTTTCTCTTGCATGCCTGTTTCCCTTGTCTTGGTGACCTCCCTGACTTACAACACATATTATTTTCAAAATCAAATGTCCTTCTACCTAGTTGGTTATCTAATTGAGAACCTTGTCCATCCCATCACCTTAGAGTGACTGACCCTGACATCATCAATCTTAGAATTTACTTCTAAAAAAGTTTTATAGAATCAACACAGCATGTTGATAGTAGTTTGGATAATTTTTAAAAATGATAATATTTTCTATTTTCTAGTAACTTCTAAGTTAATAGCTATACCATGGACCAGTGGGAAAACTACTGGGTGAGTGATGAATCTAGATTCTAGTCTGTCCTCCACATTGTAAATAACTGTATAATGTTAAGCAAGACAAATAAACTTTCTATGCTGAGACTGAAAAATGGTGAATACATATTAATCTGTCTACATCCTAACTCTGAGGATTAAGTACAATAGTCTTCTTTGTATTAGGTAAATGCTACACAAGCACTTTCTTAAACACCTAAAGAATATTTGGTAAGTGGAAAGAGCTTACCTTTTTTTTTCTTATATTTAGGAAATAAGAAATTAAGACTGAAGGAGGTTGAATGATTCACATAAGATATTGAACCAGAATAAGACCCAGAATTTTAGATTTTTATTCTGCTTTGGATTTCCTTGCCCAAAATGTAGGAAGTATCCCTACACTTACTGGAGTATCACAAACCTTACACTTGAGTTATATTTGTTAATGACCATGATGATAACTAAACTTTAACATATTTTTAGAGACTTGCTTTAGTTATAAAATAATTTTAACTTTTCATCTCCATGTGCATACAAAATGGGTTACAACAAACAGTGAGGTCTTTTACAGGTATCTTTATGTAATAAGGATATTTTCATTCATTCTGAGTTTTCATCTACTGAAATATTCTGACATACTGGCATCATTTTATTAATAACTCTTCTCAAAAGGATAGAAAGCAGTCTTTTTAAAATCATCTTTTCCAAGTGACTGCACAGTGATGGAAAGGTGCCATTTGCCCTCCCACATTAAAATCCTCAGTCATTTTTCTCTTCAGATGGCAAACACTGACCCAGATGCCCAGCTGTGAACCTCAGTTCCCCACTGCAGCAGCTGGCTCCTTGGCAGCCTCATTAAGTGGCTGCAGTGGCCCCTTTAATAATGCCTGTAGGTCTCTCACTTCATTATGCTGCTGATAGCTGCTCTGGACTCTTATGTCCTTCTGTTTCACTCGTCCTCTTGACTAATATGTTTTCACAGATTTTGCTAATTTTGCTAACTTATTAATTACTCAATCATGATGTGGTTCTTGTACACGTGAAGAACCATCCATGAACAACATGAAATCTATCATTGCATTCCATCTTAATTCATTGCAAGGTAAGAGTGGTTATTTAAATCTCAACACGGAAAAAGGTGTTTTCCCACTACCAGTTCCCAAACTGAAAAGGAATATAATTTATGATTTACATGCATTTCCTTGAGAAGGAAATTCATAATTATTCACCACAGGAAAAGAGGAACTATCCCATTTATCTGTTGGCATTATTTTCTTTCTGTAAAATCAGGATCTGTGAATTCATAACATTCAGGATAAAAAGAAAAAGATAAACTTATCAATACAATAATCATGTGGCTTTAAATAATCGGCTAAACAAACTGACAAACGTACCCTTCCAATGGCTACTTGGTGTGGAAAATGAGTGTCCTGGAAGCATGGAACAGACTGATGAATCTCAAAGGGAAGGAAGGAGGGGGGACAGGAAGAGATCAACTAATGAACTTATATGCATAAATGCATAACCAATGGACACAAGCAATAGTGTGGTAGACCTAGGTGAGGGTGGAGGGAAGTAACGGGGGAGAGGAGTGACATCTGTAATACTCCCAACAATAAAAATAAATAAAAATAAAATAAAAGAAGTGCCCTGAGTTGAGATTATACATGGAACCATGTGCAACGGTGAATGGCTTGATAGGGGCCTATAAAGAAAAGACCAGAAGATGAAAGGGAAAAATTTGTGGCATAAAGACGTGAGATCAGATGTAAGGAAAAAGCAGAAATTTGTTCTCACAGAAATAGTGTAATGTTGCCTTCCTGTCTGTAGAGCCCCAGGAAGTACCACTCTCTGCAAGCTTAAGACATGTTTGCCTAGTGGCATAGATATCACATTAATATTACAAACATTACACCCAACCAAGGGACACAAAATACAGCAAAGGAGGTTGAAGTGAGCCAATGAGCATAGAATACTCTGCTCATTTCACCCAGAACCCGCTGGCCTAAGAGCATGGAAACAGCCTGTTGAAGATGAAGTTGAATCTCTAGCTCAGATCGGATATCATCCCCAACGAAGCAATATACACATTGAGCCAAAGAACTTTCTGTGGTCCTATATTCTAGCGGGAAAAATACAGAGGTCTAGGGACCAGGGGGTAGAGTAAAAGTGGCCCCACAAATCTAGGTTCTGCAGCTTGATGTCCTGCTCTCCAAGGAAGAACACTTCCAGCAAAGAATGCAACCAAAGCCCCATTAAATAGAATCTATAGCTGTTGCCTGCAGATCCAGTAATGTTTTTTATTTTATACTGAATAGTGTGGCTATACATTATAGACACTGAGTCTGGAATCATTCATTTATTAGTGCAGACTCTTGACACAGTTCAGTTGGCTTATCACTTGGAATTTGCAGAGGTTTGATTTTAAGCTTTGTTAGAGTGTGTTTGTGTAACATTGGGGTGCTTACCGAGTCCATATAACTTTTTTGGACTCAAATGTCAGGCTCTGTTTCACCTCCACCTTCCACAGCTGAAATCTCCGCTCTTTCCTTTCAGCCTTCCGTCTGTCCCTTTCTTCTGGGTGCACTGGTGTCCCCTCGACAAATGTGCCACTCAATGTTCAACCAAGAATTTGAAAGGAGTTTGAACAAAGGTATGGGGATTCCCCCTGAAGGAAATTCTTTCCAGGATCTCCTCCCTTAATGGTCAGCCCCAAATTCTGTCACTTCAAACCAGAGGATTCAAATAGCCTATTTGACACATGTTGGCTCAGGGGTGCCTCAGGAAGAAGCCATACAGAGGTCCATGTTACCTAGTGAGCTACCTTCCTTCCAAGGGTAAAATGCCCTTCAGTTTCTGCTTATGTTGAACATTCTGCTGTACCATTATACACTTTTTTCTGTTAAATATTTTTATCTAAAACTTACAACTTTTAGAAGTATCATTGGCTATAACTATTCCTTAATTAGTCTAAAATGCCAGTTAATTATTTTTTATTGTCTGTAAGTGTGAATTCAACTTTGTATTTTTTTAAAGGTACAATTAATTTAGGAAATAGGTTATCCACATGATGGAATATCTGAGGCCAGAGAGTAGAAAGTACAGCAAACCAGAATTTACCACATCTAGGCTAGGGATGCAAACACAGGAGGCAGTGCTGCAGGAGCTCAGGTGCTAGGGTTATCCAGAAGCAGCAGGAATTATGTTGGGTCATTCTGGCAAGATTTGAACCATAACGAAGACTCAGCTGTCAAATATATTGCCTAGGTCAGAGAGAGAGAGAGAGAGAGAGAGAGAGGGGGGGGGGGGGGGGGGGGGGGGGGGGGAGAAAAACC
>NW_005360891.1:1341929-1373458 GCF_000412655.1 Myotis brandtii | reverse complement strand
ATATATATATATTATCACACTGTCTCTCTTTTATTCTGTTTAAAGCTGTTAATGCTTTTAAGATATTTGGGGGGAAGAATAATGGTTGCTTTTGGTTTTACTATGATGTGTCAAAGATTTTTTTAAGAGTGTCATTTATGCCCAGCCGGTGTGCTCAATGGTTGAGCGTCAACCTATGAAACAGGAGGTCGTGGTTCAATTGCTGGTCAGGGCACATTCCCAGGTTGCTAGCTCTTTCCTCAGTGAGGGGGTACAGGAGGCAGTGCATCGATAATTCTCTCTCATCATTGATGTTTCTCTCTCTCCCTCTTCCTATATATATATTAAAGAGTGTAATTTATCATGCTAAGGCTTACTGTTCTCATGAATATGAGATTTGATGATTATATCAATTTTGCAATAGTCTTACTCATTATCTCCTTTAACTTGGTTCTTTTTCTTCTAAATAATCTTTTTCTAGTAATCCATTTGATGCATTTTGATTTTTAAAGATTTCTCCATATCTTTTAGCATCTTATATAGTATCTTATTTTTTTTATCTCTCTGCTCTGTTCTGTGTTCTTTTCTTTGTCAATTTTTTATTGGCTTGACCATCTATTAATTTTTCAGTATTTTATAATTACAAAAATTGTGTCCACTTGTTTTATAGTTTTGTACCTCTTACCAAAATTTCAATTCCTTCTTTTACTTCTACAAATTTATTAAACATATACATATTATATCCTCTAGGTAATGCATGCAAATTCAGCATTATTTGCTGTGATTTTTTTAAAAATCTTACTCATGTTAATCTCTGTCTATGCTTTAAAAATGAGTTTGTATCCCTTCTAACTATATTATGGGAATTGTTTGATGTCATGTTTTAAACTAATTCGCCCAAATGCTTTCCCTGTCATTTTGGCAGGTGCTGGTGGTGGGGCCGAAGAGTGGATGTTGCTAAAAATCCTGGAATACTTACTTTAGCTTAAAATTTTTAATGAACCTTTTGAACCACATAGATGGTAATTCAGCCCCTCATTTATGGAAGGCAGCATTCTGGTAAAAATTCTCAGGTGGAGTTTTCACACCTCCTCACACCTTCACACCCTTCTGCCTCAAGACTATAGCAGGCAGGAATCTGAATAATGTCTCACTCTCTGTTTTAGTCCAGATTTTTCTCAATGAATGTGCTGCCTTTTATAAATTCCAGCTTCACAAATGGTCTCCTACAATGTGCACTAAAAAATGACAAATCCCAGGAATTGGCAGATGCCCTCTAGCACATCCAGAGGTATCCTAAGTATCGGGATTCATGCTTTTTCATTGTTTCTCATTTTTAGGATTTGTCTTAATCTCCTATTAGGCTAACCATACATTTTATAATGTGGGAATTATATTTTATGCTTTTTTTTCTGTTTTACATTATCCCTATATCAAATATGTAATTTCATGGGGAATATGAACAAGTTTTTATAAATTTACCTGGAAACCTTATTATTCCAAAAACTGTATTATATATCATTGGTATTGCTGTAATTAACTAGTTATTAATAGTAGAAGAGGAGCAAAGGGGGAAGCCAGACATCATAGGCATGTCATTTGGGTAGCTTCACCAGAGAGCTGCAACTTTGCACTTCCCAGGGAATGACTGGTGACTCATGGCAGTGAGTCAGGGTGACCTAGGGAAGGTTCATGCCAATCAAACCTGGGAATGGAGATCATTGGCAAGGCCACTGCAAGCCTGGGAAAATTTGGGGACACATAATCCCCCAAACAAAGGAATTCTGTCTATTGTTGCTCTCGGCTCTTTCGCATTCACCTGTATGGCCCATATGGATCCCACGGGCAATGGACAAATGGACTACAGCAGGAAACACAAGCTAAGTCAGCCTGATGATGGATTGGACAATGCTCTCATATGGAATGGAAACTCTGGACACTGAGTCTGATTCTAGCCCTATTGTAGCCGTAGCTACACTTCTTTCTTGGTAGGACAAGGGGAAATGGTACTTCACTCAGCTGTTTGATTCCACAGAAATAAACCTCTTTCTAATACCTCATCCTCCTGTGCAAGTCTCGGGAAATTCCTTTTCTCAGGTTATTGCAAGAAATCCACTCCCACAAGCAACAGGTGGGGATGAGGACTTCTCCCCACAGGTCACATTATCACCTTTTACATATAATATGGTAAATGTTGTAAATGGATAATTATTAATAATAATAGGAAGAAAGCAAAGGTAAGGCCAGGCATTGTAGGCATCGTCATCTGTGCAGCCTCACTAGGAAGCTACAACTTTACTTTCCCCGGGGAACTACTGGTCCACCCCCTACAAATCACTGAGGGAAGGGGTCCAACTAAGGGGAAGATGGGTGCATGCACAGTGAAGTCTGGATGATGTAGAGAAGATACTTGCCTGTCAGTCTACTAACCTGTCAGTCTAACTTGGGGTGGAGCCACAGCAAGCCTACAGTATCTTAGAAGGTTAAAATTTCCAGTCAAAGGAATCCTCTCTTTTTCCTCTTGCTTCGCCCCTGCTTCCTTGCACTCACCCGTGCTCCCTCCATTGCATGTGGCCCTAGAAACTTCATGGCCCATGAACACGCAGACCCACATGCAATGGAATGCAAGCTAAGCTGGCTTGATGCTGGACTGGACTATGCAAATATGAAATAGAACATCTGGACGCTGGCTTTCATCCTAGCTCTGCTGAAGACAGAATGGGACTTCCTTTCCTTGGCAGGTCGGAGGGAAATGGGACCTTGGGAACTCGGGGGTTTAATTTCACAGAAATTAAACTTTCCACAGTAACTCATCCTCCCACGGAGGCCTCCCGAAATTCTTATTCTAGTGGCACCCCAAGAAGCCCACTTCCGCTGGCAACAGGTGGGGACCCAGAGAATTCCCTAATGATGACAATATGATTAATGACAGAATATAGCATTTGGAACCACTTCCAGGTATTCTCCGTAGAACTGAAATTGTTCTGTCTCTCAGGCAACATCCCACATTGAAATTGATTAGTTCTATCCATTCACTCATTTATTTACCTACATCTATTTGACATTACCACAAACACCTAATTGTGTAGACTAATTAATCCATAGCATTAATCAATCTGATTATGCACTTCCAATGAGCAAATGAGGATATTTATCATTATTAATTTTAATGAATGAGATTTACTTTTCATCTGTTGTAAATGTAAACATGCCTCCTAATAAGAAACAATTTTCTAAAAAGACACCTCCATAACAAATTCTAATAAAAAATGACTATCTCACTGAATATTTTTTTTCCTGTAACTTGTGTATCTCAGTAATAGACAATAACTGTTAAAAAATACATCTTTGTTTTTTTTTCCACATTTTATTTATGGCAAGGTTCCTGATATTTATAGTTTGATGATAATTCACTTTTTTAAAAATCAGTGATACAAAGGTCTAGTATTAAATGGTGACCTAATAAAAATGGAAACTTTTTTTTCTTTAAAGTGACCTTATGTTATTTGAAAATGACATAGGTTTAACAATATATGGAATAGATAGTTTGGAATCATGTCCCTTCTAGTCCAGAGTTCATCAATATTTTCAATGGCTCAATAACAAATGTAGAAAGCAGAATCAGCAAACAAATTTTAGATTAAATAAACCATGAAATATAGTTAAGTTTAGATTAAAATATTAACTTCCTTTATATCTGTGAAATACATATTAGTTCAGCCTTCTGACTTTCAAATACCTTTTCCCCATCATTATAAAGCATCACTATCAACATCACTTAGAAGGAAAATTGAATAATACTGATTACTTGATCATAGTTTTAATAATATAAATCATATTTTCCATACAACAAGAGCTTTAGCATTCTTATTTGAAACTTGCTATAAAAAAAAGTGGGATCCTTTTTGTGTCTCACGGGATTCTATAAAAATTTTTTTGGAATTTTGTATTTCTGATGGGTTATTATTTTTCAAGCTCTACATGAAGAAAAAATATGTTCTTAAAAATTTGTGGATTAGTGATATAAAACACAACACAATGTCTATCAGTATATTTTCCAATAATGTTTCATTTTCTGTGTCCATACAAGGCAAGTTTTTGGCCTAACTATGGCTGACACATCTAAATACCTTCTGCTGTGAGGGGATAAAGAAAATTTGTATCAATTCTAAATTACAAAATTAGGAATGAATTGGATGCCTGGAAGAGAACTGTTTTTGAGAATCATGAGCCCTTCCCCACAGTTCTTAGAGCACTTATTATAGTTGAGATCAGTGAGCAGAGACACAAAGTGTACATGAGGAAGGAAATGGGATACCTGAGCTCACTATTGGGTCCTAAACAGTTGAGGGTCTGTACACTTTGGAGATCAGCATGTGACTAAGTAAAAAATACAGCCTCATCTGGTCTCCATAGCACATGTGCTTGAGTGACAAAATCCCCTGAACTATATTCGCTACCTAGAATATCCAATTGTGCATTGTGATATTTCAGATTTTTTAAAACACTTCAAATAAAAACAGTTTGGATGTTTGTTTCCAGGAAACACATATTGAGTATTATTTGTTTAGTACTCAAATGAGTGACTCGTGCATTACGGCATTAGTTCTACATACAACTATGGATACATGCAGGTGGCCCTCAGAAGTGAAAAAACAAACAAACAAACATGAGAGAGCACCTCATGCAGATTTCACAAAAGTGTTTTATAAAAGACATTGTCATTTTTTGTTGGTTTTCACAGAAAGAAAAAAGTTACACACTTTTTATTGACTGAGGGCTGGCTGAAATGGTTCTAGTTTTGAATGAGGGTTTTTATTTCAAGACTGTGTACAGCTCAACACTCCTTTTGTCTAGCTGTCCTGCCGAGAACACTGATGTGGTAAATGTTATATGAATTGCTCAGTCTGGGATTCTCATTCCATATGCTTGACCCATGGACATGTCCTCACCACCACTCATCTTTCTCTTGCATGCCTGTTTCCCTTGTCTTGGTGACCTCCCTGACTTACAACACACATTATTTTCAAAATCAAATGTCCTTCTACCTAGTTGGTTATCTAATTGAGAACCTTGTCCATCCCATCACCTTAGAGTGACTGACCCTGACATCATCAATCTTAGAATTTACTTCTAAAAAAGTTTTATAGAATCAACACAGCATGTTGATAGTAGTTTGGATAATTTTTAAAAATGATAATATTTTCTATTTTCTAGTAACTTCTAAGTTAATAGCTATACCATGGACCAGTGGGAAAACTACTGGGTGAGTGATGAATCTAGATTCTAGTCTGTCCTCCACATTGTAAATAACTGTATAATGTTAAGCAAGACAAATAAACTTTCTATGCTGAGACTGAAAAATGGTGAATACATATTAATCTGTCTACATCCTAACTCTGAGGATTAAGTACAATAGTCTTCTTTGTATTAGGTAAATGCTACACAAGCACTTTCTTAAACACCTAAAGAATATTTGGTAAGTGGAAAGAGCTTACCTTTTTTTTTCCTCATATTTAGGAAATAAGAAATTAAGACTGAAGGAGGTTGAATGATTCACATAAGATATTGAACCAGAATAAGACCCAGAATTTTAGATTTTTATTCTGCTTTGGATTTCCTTGCCCAAAATGTAGGAAGTATCCCTACACTTACTGGAGTATCACAAACCTTACACTTGAGTTATATTTGTTAATGACCATGATGATAACTAAACTTTAACATATTTTTAGAGACTTGCTTTAGTTATAAAATAATTTTAACTTTTCATCTCCATGTGCATACAAAATGGGTTACAACAAACAGTGAGGTCTTTTACAGGTATCTTTATGTAATAAAGATATTTTCATTCATTCTGAGTTTTCATCTACTGAAATATTCTGACATACTGGCATCATTTTATTAATAACTCTTCTCAAAAGGATAGAAAGCAGTCTTTTTAAAATCATCTTTTCCAAGTGACTGCACAGTGATGGAAAGGTGCCATTTGCCCTCCCACATTAAAATCCTCAGTCATTTTTCTCTTCAGATGGCAAACACTGACCCAGATGCCCAGCTGTGAACCTCAGTTCCCCACAGCAGCAGCTGGCTCCTTGGCAGCCTCATTAAGTGGCTGCAGTGGCCCCTTTAATAATGCCTGTAGGTCTCTCACTTCATTATGCTGCTGATAGCTGCTCTGGACTCTTATGTCCTTCTGTTTCACTCGTCCTCTTGACTAATATGTTTTCACAGATTTTGCTAATTTTGCTAACTTATTAATTACTCAATCATGATGTGGTTCTTGTACACGTGAAGAACCATCCATGAACAACATGAAATCTATCATTGCATTCCATCTTAATTCATTGCAAGGTAAGAGTGGTTATTTAAATCTCAACACGGAAAAAGGTGTTTTCCCACTACCAGTTCCCAAACTGAAAAGGAATATAATTTATGATTTACATGCATTTCCTTGAGAAGGAAATTCATAATTATTCACCACAGGAAAAGAGGAACTATCCCATTTATCTGTTGGCATTATTTTCTTTCTGTAAAATCAGGATCTGTGAATTCATAACATTCAGGATAAAAAGAAAAAGATAAACTTATCAATACAATAATCATGTGGCTTTAAATAATCGGCTAAACAAACTGACAAACGTACCCTTCCAATGGCTACTTGGTGTGGAAAATGAGTGTCCTGGAAGCATGGAACAGACTGATGAATCTCAAAGGGAAGGAAGGAGGGGGGACAGGAAGAGACCAACTAAAGAACTTATATGCATAAATGCATAACCAATGGACACAAGCAATAGTGTGGTAGACCTAGGTGAGGGTGGAGGGAAGTAACGGGGGAGAGGAGTGACATCTGTAATACTCCCAACAATAAAAATAAATAAAAATAAAATAAAAGAAGTGCCCTGAGTTGAGATTATACATGGAACCATGTGCAACGGTGAATGGCTTGATAGGGGCCTATAAAGAAAAGACCAGAAGATGAAAGGGAAAAATTTGTGGCATAAAGACGTGAGATCAGATGTAAGGAAAAAGCAGAAATTTGTTCTCACAGAAATAGTGTAATGTTGCCTTCCTGTCTGTAGAGCCCCAGGAAGTACCACTCTCTGCAAGCTTAAGACATGTTTGCCTAGTGGCATAGATATCACATTAATATTACAAACATTACACCCAACCAAGGGACACAAAATACAGCAAAGGAGGTTGAAGTGAGCCAATGAGCATAGAATACTCTGCTCATTTCACCCAGAACCCGCTGGCCTAAGAGCATGGAAACAGCCTGTTGAAGATGAAGTTGAATCTCTAGCTCAGATCGGATATCATCCCCAACGAAGCAATATACACATTGAGCCAAAGAACTTTCTGTGGTCCTATATTCTAGCGGGAAAAATACAGAGGTCTAGGGACCAGGGGGTAGAGTAAAAGTGGCCCCACAAATCTAGGTTCTGCAGCTTGATGTCCTGCTCTCCAAGGAAGAACACTTCCAGCAAGGAATGCAACCAAAGCCCCATTAAATAGAATCTATAGCTGTTGCCTGCAGATCCAGTAATGTTTTTTATTTTATACTGAATAGTGTGGCTATACATTATAGACACTGAGTCTGGAATCATTCATTTATTAGTGCAGACTCTTGACACAGTTCAGTTGGCTTATCACTTGGAATTTGCAGAGGTTTGATTTTAAGCTTTGTTAGAGTGTGTTTGTGTAACGGGGTGGTGCTTACCGAGTCCATATAACTTTTTTGGACTCAAATGTCAGGCTCTGTTTCACCTCCACCTTCCACAGCTGAAATCTCCGCTCTTTCCTTTCAGCCTTCCGTCTGTCCCTTTCTTCTGGGTGCACTGGTGTCCCCTCGACAAATGTGCCACTCAATGTTCAACCAAGAATTTGAAAGGAGTTTGAACAAAGGTATGGGGATTCCCCCTGAAGGAAATTCTTTCCAGGATCTCCTCCCTTAATGGTCAGCCCCAAATTCTGTCACTTCAAACCAGAGGATTCAAATAGCCTATTTGACACATGTTGGCTCAGGGGTGCCTCAGGAAGAAGCCATACAGAGGTCCATGTTACCTAGTGAGCTACCTTCCTTCCAAGGGTAAAATGCCCTTCAGTTTCTGCTTATGTTGAACATTCTGCTGTACCATTATACACTTTTTTCTGTTAAATATTTTTATCTAAAACTTACAACTTTTAGAAGTATCATTGGCTATAACTATTCCTTAATTAGTCTAAAATGCCAGTTAATTATTTTTTATTGTCTGTAAGTGTGAATTCAACTTTGTATTTTTTTAAAGGTACAATTAATTTAGGAAATAGGTTATCCACATGATGGAATATCTGAGGCCAGAGAGTAGAAAGTACAGCAAACCAGAATTTACCACATCTAGGCTAGGGATGCAAACACAGGAGGCAGTGCTGCAGGAGCTCAGGTGCTAGGGTTATCCAGAAGCAGCAGGAATTATGTTGGGTCATTCTGGCAAGATTTGAACCATAACGAAGACTCAGCTGTCAAATATATTGCCTAGGTCAGAGAGAGAGAGAGAATTTCAGAGGGAGGGAGGGAGGGAGGGAGGGAGGGAGAGAAATACCCAGGCTTTTCTCTTCCCCTGTGCTTAAGCTACTGTAAGTACATTCCATTGCTTAACTCAGCAGAAAGTGGGCCAATAGGCAACATATGGAAGAGAAATGGAGTCTCTCATAAAATAATGAGAGGAAGATATGGGCAAGGAGGAGATATGAGGTCCAACTATATCAGAAGTCATTCACAATACTTTTAAAAAAATTCTTTTTGTGATTATCTAAAAATATATAATTTGCATGTTTAATTTATGTAAGTTGAAAATAATGAAATTGCTTTTGCTTCCTCCTCAATAATACATGTGATCGACAACATCTTAACACTATATACCTATGAATTGTCAGGCTTATACGTTTTGTGATTTTAATGTGTCATTTACTTTAACCCAACTGTAAATCATTATTACAATTAATGATATATGCAGCCAGTATTTATTTATATGTGTCACATATCTACATCATTCCTTGCTCTTTATTCCTTCTTACATCTCACAGCCTCAATGGATCTCTCTTTATATCACAAGGAAACGCTTTAGAATTTCTCCAGTGAGATTCTGCTGTGGCAAACAATTTCATTCTGAAAATATTTTTTAACCCTAATTTTCAAAAAGTTCTTTCAAAAGGGATAGAATTCTTGACTTTTAGCTACATTGTTTCAGGACACTTATAATAGCATTCCACCATTTTCTGGCTTCCATTGTTAGTATTAAACAGCATGTTGTCAGTCTACCTTTGGAGCAAATAAACATAACCTGTCAATAGATATGATTTATAAAATATATGATTTTAGGATCCTACTCCCGGACTGGCCTGAAAAATATACACTCACAGATTACTTCAGTTCACATCGTACAGAAAGAAATGATTTGTCTGTGGCAAGAGCTTTAAAATTGTACATCTTTTATTTGGAAGGTAGTCTAATATATATAGTTCACCCCACTGGGCTTTTCAACTGCTATACTGTTCAAATAAAATATGAACCAATAAGACAGCTGTTATTGTACACTAAAACTAACTTATTTCTTCCCTTGAGTATTTTTAGGTATTTTATGACTTTATATAAATGCAGAATGAGCACAATGCTATAATTTGTTGAGAAAACAGCAGTGCTGTAGAGTAAGCTTTTATTTTTTCATATTTCTTTTTAAAATTTCCCCCTTTCCATCTTCATTCATTTTAAGAAGTCATTTTACCAAAATAAAAAAGTACCATATATAATAATACCAGATAGCTATTTTTTTAAAGAATTTGCTTCTAGTTACCATCTCATTTTCATTTACATAAGGATTTTTTTTTTAGCAGAGCAAGCAGAAAAATATAGCTAAACTATTATAAATATTCTAAAACACACTTTGTTCAAGAAATGTGATACTGACATTGGCTATGAGGAATGTTGCCAAATTCTCGGATTCCCAGAGACATTAATCCAAAAATCACTTATCAAGTAAATGATAAGAAATATCTCTAGTCTTTAAATCCACAGGAATATATGACTTATACTTTCTTACCCATATTAGAATCCTCTAACTAATGGAATTCTAAGCATGAACTAATTTTTTTATGTAAACTGAACATTATGTTTATAAACATGCAAAGCAGTGTGGTACTATGAAGAATATACACTAAAATACTTTATTCTTAATATCTGATAAACATTTCTTAATTATGTCATCCTGGTAACCACAGATGGAAAACTGGGTATAGCTTGACATAATGCAATAATTTTATGTGAAATTTGTGAGAGGATGTTCTAAAACAAAATTTTTATAAAAATACACATCTAGTTATATTGGTTTTCTAGTTGTTAGGGCATGAAAACACTATGAACAAAAGATGTCAAATATGTTTCATTTTACCTTTCTACTCTGAAAGACTATTTCTGACAAGAGTCCCATATTGGGGAGGAAAATAGTGATCAGCCAATTCTTCAACAGACCAAAAGTTAATTTTACATTTGCTGTAAAAATTGGTAATGAATCACTCAAATGTCTTCCAGTGCTGATATTTTAACAATAGCTAGTATTTGTTGTATACTTTGTTTCCTTAGATATTTTCCAAGAATTACTAATTAAGGCAATGGCCACTGTTTTTGGAAAATTTTATTAATTTTATTTTTAAGATTTTAATTGTAAAATCACAGATGTAGAAAACCAACAACAAATCCAAACCACCAGAGATAATTAATTTAAACCAAACATGGTAATTTGATTAACTTTACCAAAGATCAATTTAGCAAAACTTATGCTACCAAATTCCAGGTAATGAGACTCAAATTAGGATCAGCTAGCATGTTTTTTGAAATGAGAGGAGGAAGAATTGATAGACAGACAGACAGACAGACAGAAATTGAAAGTGAGTCTCTTTTATCTTTGGATATTGTTTTGTCATATGACCTAAAATAGCTGTAGTCAATTTGAATCAAGAATGGTTTTATGAATAAAATCACAACTTTAGAGATAGCCAATTATCACATCTTTACATCTTTCTGCTTTGCTATGTTTTTGAGCCACTGAATTTACCAATCCTGGAGGCATCATAGCCTGGCTATTTTGTTTTGTTTTAAATTGAGATTATAAATGTTGTCATTGCTTAAATCAATTTGAGTTACATTTTCCACTAACTGCAACTGTATAACAATTTACCTACCTTACTGGAGAAATGAGAAAGCAATGAACCAATGGGAATAAGGAACTAAATGAAGTCCCACCAGTTACTCAGGATATATTCAGATATAAACCTAACTTGTCTACATCTAAATTCTATTACACCGTGGAAACTAGGTAACTCAGAGCCAGAGTGGAGGTTTTTAGGTATATTGAAAATTCAACAACCCTTCCCCATAAAATCCTAGAAAGTTTAATTCCAAGAAAAAAGACATACATTGAAGTATGTCCATAGACTACTTAAAAGCAGGTGATAAAATTGGCATCTTAAGTCACGTGGAATGATTCTTAATGCAAATAAAAGTATCTGAGTCTGGATTACAAAACAGTAAAGGTTTTCCTAAGTAAACTTTTTGGTTTGCTGCGAGAATACATAATACCTAAAATGCCAATGGTTTATCATTAGCTTTAAACAAATACATTAATTGGTTTTGGTATATTTTTTCTTGGAAAGTAGGAATTGTAAATTTAAAAAGTTTAGTTTACTTTTAGAGATTCACAAATGTTTCAGTGAAGCATAGCTACAAATTTTTAATCCTGCTTGAAGGCAAAACATCCTATTCATTAATAGTATACTTTCTCTTATTTCATCCCTTTTCAATACAGCTCTTATATGTTTAAAATCAGAGACTTTGCAGATAATCAAAATAATTATGAGGGATTTTTGGTTGTAATTTTTTTTTTAACCAGTTGGAAGTAATGTGTAAGAGATGGTGAAAACAATCGTTTGACAAAATCACTTTAAGTATTTTCACCAAATTAACTACTTTTATAATTTTTTTTCTTCTGTGACTTAAACAATTACCTTCAGTGCATTGCAAAACTGTTGTTTTTACATTAAATGTTACTAATTTGGGGATCCAAATTCAATTATTTTTAAAAATAGATTTATTGGATCATTCTACTAATATTCCTTTTGTTTTGCTATCTTATTCTTTGTTTCCCATCACAAGTTTGTTATATGAAATAAAAATATTATATCCTGTTAATTACAATAGTGGAAAATTTTAGAAAAACATGTTAGAGGAGAATCTAAAGCATTTGGCTTGCCTAGCTGGCGTGGCTCATTGGTTGAGCATCGACCTATGAACCAGGAGGTTACGGTTCAATTCTGGTCAGGGCATATGCCTGGGCTGTGGGCCAATCCCCACTTTTGAGCATGTAGGAGGCACCTGATCAATGATTCTCTCTCATCATTGATGTTTCTCTCTCTCTCTCCCTCTCCTTTCCTCTCTGAAATCAATAAAAATCTATTAAATAACAAAAAAGAATTTGGCTTATAAATAGAAAAATTGTCTTGAGTCTGCAGGCTGGGGCCTTTGAGTACTGCATCCCTCTGACTAGCTTTTCCTGGAATAATGTACATATCACAGACTTTGATCTCTTCTGCCCTGTTAGCTGATATTATGACTGACTCTCTCCTGCCAGCGGGAGGAGCTCATTTTTTCTGGTGACTCTGTGAGATAGCTGGGGATCATAAATATTTTGACAACCTTCTCGATTTAGAGCTCCTTGCTCTTTGATAATGGTAAGGATGTCAAAGTTGCCTCAAGAAATTGAAAGATAACAATTAGGATATTTTAAAATCCATAAAAAACTAGTTCAATGAACATTTTTGAAATATAAGACTCTTTTTATTATTCATGGCTGAGGTTAGATGAAGATGGCCACTCTCAGATATCAGCTTCTGAACACTGGAAACTATCAATGTTACCTTAAAAGGAAAAAGGGCTCTTCTCAGATACGATTAAATTAAGGATCTTGAAATTGGGATATTATTTTGGATTACTAGGGTAGGCCTTGATAATAAAACTATCTCTGTAAGAGGCAGGCAGAAGGAGATTTGATACAGACAGAAGGCAATGTGATCATAGAGTCAGAGATTGGAGTGATGTGGCCACAAGCCAAAGAATGCCAGCAGCCACCAGAGCTGGACAAGGAAGGGTTCCAACCTCTAGAGCCTCCAGAGAGGTCACAACCCTACTGACCTTTTGAGTACAGCTGAGTGATACTGATATGGGATTTCTGACTTCCCGAATAGTTAGAGAACAAATTTCTGTTGTATTTTAAGCCACCACATCTGTAGTAATTAGTTACAGAAGCCCAGGAAATTAAAATATATATTAGAAATAAAAAAATGAACCTGAGTTCTTTTACAAGGTTATATGCTCCACCATATTTACATCTATTTTTAAGAGAAGACAGCTGTATATGTCAATCATTCTACAGGTATTCTAAATTTGGAAACCCTGCCCATCCAGAGAGGTAATGAATATGTATTAAAGTACCTTAAGTAACTCAAGTACCTTGCAAATTAAGTTTAAAAATTGATCTCATTTCTAGAATTACCCTCATTACTAGTAGTTATCTTATCCTTTTTGTATAATTTAAGGAAATATACTCTATGTAGGATTTATGAGATTATTTAATTGTGATTATTTTGTGTCCACACAAACTCTCTTTTACATTTAAAGGACATAAACTTTATATCAGAAAGATGAGACATATGCACATGCCATTTACATGGAAACAGGTTTACACTGACAATGACCACTGACTGTGCTGTTTGCAGCCTTTGTTTCAATTCTGATTGACAGGAGTGGTATGGATAGTAGGTGCATATTGACAACCTCATCCCACCCCCTTTAAAAATTGTGCCCTTTAAGAGAAAGGAGAATTTGTGTGGACACACACACACAAAATCACAATGAAAAGTAATCTTATGAATCCAAAGTGGAATGTTTTTATCCAGGTTACACATGAAGCATAAAATATTTTAGGGGACATGAGCCTTTAAATCCTTACAGTGATAAACCCCTGTTCATGGTATTAAAAAAGTTTTATCTGTCTAAAGAATAAGGATTACGGCAAGATTTGTTGCTTAAATGTGACCTTCATAGTTGATAGTGAAGGGGCGAGATGACCACATCCTGTGTAGCGAGACACCGACTTGCGCCTGGCCAATCGGCAAGGCCACAGCCCTTTCTCCTCCCCTTACTCCAACCCCCTATAAAACCCCTCTCCACACAGAGTTCTCTCTCTCTCTGTTTCCTGTCGCTGCATCGGCAAGGTGGGGGAGCCGAGCTAGCTCGAATAAAGACTCTTATGCTTTTGCATCGGACTGGCTGGCTCCCTGATGTGGTTTCTTGGGGATCCTGAAATCTGGGCATAACAGATAGATCCTCCCTTCCCCCAACTGGTGGATGGAGTATGAGTTTTCAGCCTCTGTCTGATTTTTCATTAGTTCTACTTGTGAAGTATTTCAAAAGATTTTCATCATTTTGATGACTTCAGAATTATTTTCATATTATATCAAAATGTTCCATGAATTTTCTATTTTTTTCTTTTTATGCTCATGAATGATTTTTGACAAAATAACCACTTCAGAAAGACTAACCCCCCAAAAGAACAATCTCTTTGAAATGATTTGGACATGAAATTTGTTGCTGCACTGTGATTTATATTCACTGAATGGTGATTACCAGGGAAAAGAAAACACAAAAACACAACAAAACACCTCCATAAAAACAAAAATGAAATGAAGTATCTTTTAGACATAAGTAGCATGGCTATATTTCTGCATAGACACAACTTCAGAAATAAAGTACAGGACTTCATCCTAAATTATGTAAAAGCAAAACTGAAGAAAAATAATTAAATGCAGCCAGACAGCACATGAAAACTACACACCTGAAAATTCCACTTAAGTACAAATTACTATCATCCAAACCTGTAGAAAATTTTTGTGAATTTATTTGAGCCAAACTGATGACAATTGCTGGGAAGCAAAATCTCAATGGATTGAGAAAATGCTCTGGAGATTGGCATTTTTGCAGCTTATTTTATATGTTAGTCAAATGAGGAGACGTAAGGGAGGTTGTATGAAATGTATTTATGGTAGATTGAGGTGACAGGAGAAAGCAAATTGGGGAAATCACTGAAATTGGATAAAGCAGACAAATACTTATTACACATTTGTGGGTAGAGGATAGTTTAACAATCAACATTTACAGCACAAGGAGGTGGTATTCAGGGAACTACATAACAATGAGGGGTTGTGGGTGAGTATACCCTGAGGGGTTTAGAAAAAGAAAATTAACATTCCAAAGGTATGTTATCTTAGATGCAAAAGGACAATGGGTTCACTTAAGATAAAGACTGACCTTTGTTAAGGAAGCTACCAGCCTAGGATGTGATTACCCACTGTGACTCCTGTTTAGTTAGGAATTTTTATGTTCAAACCATCCTTTGTGGTTACTATTGGTCTCCATAAGCCCCACCATGCAGGCCTCATCTGAGCTTGTCAGGTTTCATATGTGGCCCCTTTTTGTCCACACTGTGTACAGAGTTTCTTTTTCTGGTCATTTCATCATATTCAGACTTTGGAAAAAAACGTGAAAAAATGCTACAGCTTTTTTTTTTTTTCTTTTGTCTTCTGTATGTGTGGACCTCTTGAGGAACAAAGAGAATCCATGAATACCTATCACTTTTACATAAAATTAAATGACATTTTCAACTGATATAACTGGCATGATCAGGTGCTAGTTTATTCACTAAAGCCTAAAAGTTTAATTATGAAAGATTTTCCAAATCAGAAATTCTATGTGTTCTGTAGGGAGATCACTCAAGAACAAAACCGGTACAAGTAACAGCACTCCTTGAGGCCTATCTAAATAAGAGTTGGAGAAACCTGCCAGGATGTGTTAGAAGATTAGCGTCTTGCTGCAAAATTTCAGAGATTTAATTAATTCTATTTGACACTAAAGAAAAAAATGTAAATTCCTTTATGTATGCTTTATTGGATAACTCGGATGTCTCACAAAAAGAATCTACTTGGAATAAGAAAGAAAATTTAAATTCTATCACATTAATACTAGCTTTCCTCACTGTGTGAATTCATTTCTGGCAAAAAATGATTTATTAAATAGAGAGTTTCCACATACACAATGACATTTTACTTCAAGTCCAATTTATGAGATCTAATGCCATTTTTGCAAGCCGTACGAGTTCAACAGTCTATAAATTCAGATAAGAACCATTATGCGTTTCCTACATTTTTATCAGATATTTTATGAACCTTGTGGATCTTACTAAAAGTCAAGGTTATATATTCATAACTTATAAATTATAAACAAGTATTAATTTACTCCAAACCTAGTTTTTAAGCTACAGTTGCTGGAGAAATTGTGCATAAAAATTTCCTTTGAAATTTAAGAACTGCTCAGGGAATATTTTTCCTGAAAACCTATACTGAAAGAAAAAAAAACTATAAATAATTTGCAGTAAAAACTGAAATATACTAAGAACATACCAGGAAAATATCTTATTTAAAGAAAAGAAGCTTACACTTGCAACATGCTTTAGAAAAAAGCATTAAGAAAATAACACCATTTTGTTAAATTCTTTATATATACTCAGGTGTTTTTTTGTTTGTTTGTTTGTTTTTTGGGTCTTGAGAAAATTCTCCAGGAAATTTACACACTGTTCATCCTTTCCTTGGGTCACTATTCTCCCTAATCTATACCTGGCCAAGTCCCACTTTTCCTTCAGATGTCAGCTTGCTCATCATTTTCTCTTCAAGGTCTTGTCAGACTGCTTCTTTGTCATCCAACATGTAATTAGGTGGCCAATCTGTGTTCTCAGTGTCCCCTTCATTTATATCATCAACACAGAGCCATTGACACTTATTACAAATGCTATTTATATTACCTTCCCACAAGACCATTAACTCTCTAAGTTTTCAGGGACTGTGTCTGATCATCTAGCCCTAAACAAGTGATCAAAAACTATTGTTATCTTACCAAGTGACTCAATTAATGAGGGAGTGAGAAAACAGAAAGGACACTGGCGTAGAATACATATGCTTGTTTTGGGGGTTATTTTTTTTATAAGAGGTGTTTAATTCTGTCATTTTCACTCATTACAAGCAGATGCTATGGCCCCCAATTAGTAGAAATTCAGAATCAGTTTCTCCGTTTACTCAATTATCATTAAAGACAACAAAGTGCTCTGAGGAATCAAGAATTCAAATGCTGAGCTTTAGAGATTGTGTCACTTTCTGACAAAGACCCAATTTTATAAATAGAAGTTTGATGAAGACCTTAATTAGCCACACCATTTTCAGGAATATAAATTGTTCCCAGCTTTGTCCATAACTCATGTACATTCTGACCTACCAATTTTAAAAACATGTAAGGTTACATGTACAAGTATATTTGATTGTATATATTAGTCAATAATTATAGACAACCCCAAACTCTATCTTTTAGAGACTGGCTCAATACATTTTGGCATAGTTAGATACCAGGTAGCTAATTAAGTCAATAAAGGTGATTTTAATATATTGATATGAAACAAGATTTCAAACAATATATAGAATGTGATTGTATTTTTCCTGTGTAGATACACACACACACACACACACACACACAGACACACACACACACACACACACACATATTTATAATTTAATAAACATTTCTTACAGTTACTATCACACACACACACACACACACACACACACATTTATAATTTAATAAACATTTCTTACAGTTACTACATACTAAGAAATGTTCTGTGCAGGAAGTATAAAATGGCAAATAAGATAAACAAGGTCCTTTGTTTTTTACTATACATTCTAATGAAAAATAATGCAATTTTTGTAAGTGAATATGAGATGGTCTGGAAGAAGACACACCAAAGTTTTAGCAATACATAATTAATCCAAGCCCAAGATGGATGATTGAAGAAAAGGTAAGAACAGTTTTTATAGTTTGTTCATATTTTTCTATAAAGTCTTTAAATTTGCTAATGATCAGCATCTATTCATTTTGTATTAAAATTAAAAATTTTACATGAAAACCTTAGCTAGCCCATCCAACTTAATTTCTCTAAACATTTTCTAAATTATCTCACATCATAACATAAAAATTAAAAGTTGAACTTAAAGAAGTTTTTGGCTTGTTTTTAAGTAGACTTTATTATTTTAGAGCAGTTTTAGGTTTATAGAAAAATTGAGCAGAGGGTAAAGAGACATCACATGTACCCTGCCCCTATAACATGCATAATCTCCCCCATAATCAACATCCCCTACCAGAGTAGTACATTCGTTTTGACAATCCTACATTGACACATCATTATCACCCAAATCCATAGTTTTCCACTATGGTATTGTAGTCTATGGGTTTCAATAAATGTATCCACCATATGGTATGATGCAGAGAAGTTTCACACCCTAAAAAAACTCTGTGTTCTGCCTGTTTATCCCTCCCTTCACACACCCAGGAAACCACTGATTTTTTTTTTTAATTGTCTCCAAAGTTTTGCTTTTCTAGAATGTCATATAACTGAATCAGTATGTGGCCTTTTCAGACTGGCTTCTTTCACTAAGTAATATGCATTTTAGTTCCCTTCATGTCTTTTCATGGCTTGATAACCAATTTCTTTTTAGTGCTGAACAATATTCCATTGTCTGGACATACCACAGTGTATTTACCCATTCATCTACTGAAGGACCACTTGATTACATCAGGTTTTAGCAATTATGAAGAAAGCTGCTATAAACATCCTTATGCAAGGTTTTGTATGGACATTAATTTCAACTCCTTTCGGTAAAAACCAAGGAGTGTGACCGCTGAATTGAAGAGTATGTTGAGTTTTGTATGAAATCACCAAACTGTTTTCCAAACTGGTTGTACCATTTTGCATTCCACTAGCAAGAAATGTGAGTTCCTATTGCTCCATATCCTTACCAGCATTTGGTGGTGTCAGTGTTCTGAATTTTGCCCATTCTAAAAGTTGTGTAGTGGTATCTCATTGTTTTAATTTGCATTACTCTGATGACATGCTGTGGAACATCTTTTCACATATTTTTGTCATTGTGTATCTTCTTTGGTGAACTGTCTGTTCGGATTTTCGGCCCATTTTAAAATACAATTAGTTTCTTATCTAATATATACAAAACTATTAAAACTTAATAACAGCTCTTTATCAGATTTATCTTTTGCAAATATTTTCTTCCAGTCTGTGACCTTTTTATTCTCTTGATAGTATTCTTCACAGAACACAAATTTTTCATTTTTAATTAAGTCCTGCTTATTAGTCCTTCCCCCGCCCCCCCCACGTTATATCTAAATGTCATCAGCAAACCCTATGCCATATAGGTTTTCTCTAGGATTTTTACAATTGTGTTTTTATACGTAGGTCTATGATCCTTTTTTTTTTCCCATTTTTGAGTGAATTTTTGTGAAGGCTGTAAGATATGGGTCGAGATTCACTTTTTTGCATCTGGATGTTCAATTGTTTCAGCACCATTTGTTGAAAAGACTGTATTTTCTCCATTGAATTGCCTTTGCTCCTTTGTCAAAAATCAGTTGACTCTATTTAGGTAAGTCTATTTCTGGGCTTTCTGCTCCCTTGCATTGACCAGCTGACCTATTCTTCCACCAACACCACACTGTCCTTATTATGGTAGCTTTAGAATTAAGACTTGAAGATGGGTAGAATTAGTCCTCAAACTTTATTCTTCTATTTCAATATTATGTTGGCTATTCTGTGTCTGTTTCCCTAAAACTTTAGAATAATTTTGAAGATATCTACTAAATAAATTGATGGAATTTTGATTGGGATTGCATTGAATCTATAGATCAGGTAGCCAAGCACTGGCATCTTGAAGATATTGAGTCTTCTTGTTTATGAATATGGAATATTTATCCATTAGTTAAATCTCTCATCAGAGCTTTATAGGTTTTTTTGCATAGATGTTGACACATTGTTAGATTTATATATTTCATTTTAGGGAATGTTATTGCATGGTAGTATGTTTTTCACTTCAAATTCCACGTACAGATAGCATATTAAAAGACTAGAAGCCCTGTGCATGAAATTTGTGCACTTGTGAAGGGGGAGGGGGGTCCCCTCAGCCTGGCCTGTGCCCTCTTGCAGCTCAGGACCCCTCAGGGGATGTCCGCCTGCTGTCTTAGGCCCACTTCCCACAGGGAGCGGGCCTAAGATGTCAGGCAGACATCCCTCTCGCAGTCTGGGACCCCTCACTCCTTACTGCCTGCCTGCTCACTGCTCCTTACAACTGCCACAGAGGTGGTAGAGGCTCCCGCCATCACCACTACACTTACCAGCCATGAGCCCGGCTTTTGACTGAGTGGTGCTCCCCCTATGGGAGCACACTGACCACTAGGGGGCAGCTCCAGCATTGAGCGTCTGCCCCCTGGTGGTCAGTGCATGTCATAGCGACCAGTCATTCTGCCAGTCATTCTGCCATTCAATCAATTTGCATACTAGCCTTTTGTTATATAGGATGATTGGCTTTTATGTATTAACCTTGTATATTATAAGCTTACTATAATTGCTTATTATTTTGTTTTTAAGTTTTATTTTTATACTAGAGGCCCGGTACATGGGATTTGTGCACTGGTGGGGGTGATGCCTGTGGGGATTGGCCTGCTGTGGGAGCACTGCTCTCCTGGTCAGCCAAGTGGCCCTGGACCCGCCCTCTGAGTGGCTGCCCCCACTGTGGGAGCACACTAACTACCAGGGGGCAGCTCCTGCATTGAGCATCTGCCCCCTGGTGGTCAGTGCGCGTCATAGCGACTGGTCGATCTGGTCATTCTGCCATTTGGTCGCTGGGCTTTTATTATATAGGATTTAGCTCATACCCAACATTTTCCAGATTCTCATGATCTAATTTGTAACATTTTTATATCACTTTATATTCTCCCACTTAGATTATAGCTTTTGTAGAATACAAAATTTTATCCTGTTCATTTTCATTCCTAGAACACCAAGGATGGTGCCTGAGGTAGAGGAGGTGCTTTCCAAAAGTGTGAATGTAAATGTGTGAATGGCTTTGGAAATTATGACCTTATTCTGAAAATCTCCTCATTTCAGATAATATACATCATTTTATTTTTTAAAAAGTTGTAAAGCATCACACTTTTACTATTCTCTATTAATCAAAGTGTCTTAACTTTATATATATTTTAATGATTTTTTCTTAAAACATGAAAGATAAAAGCCATTCTGTTTCCAGTAAAACACTCCACCCTCATAGAGTGACTCTCAAAATATCTACATTTGGCAGCCACATCCAATATATAACACTGGATCAGTTATTTTATTAAAAAATGACAGGTGTTAAATGTTGTTGTTTGCCAAGCAATTTCACAAATTTTGCCATATGCGAAAAATCATTTGGGTATTAACAGACCTGAGTTCTGTTTAATGAACTTTAAAGTTCCTTACCGAATAAGTTTAATGCCAAGGTTAAAATCCACTTACTGCATAAACTAAATGTCTGTTAGGTTTAATAGGGATCAGAGAAGGGATTTATGTCTTAATACTCATGTGTGGCCAAGAAATACTAGGATCAAATAGCTATTTAACATCAAAAATCAAATAAAAGCCAGGATTTTCCTCAATGTTACTAATTAAAATATGAGAGAAAAATGGGTTGTTAAGGAGGCTTAGTGGAAACATGTTTGATTAATTTGGAAACAGGTAAAATGCTATGGGAACACAAAGTAAATGTTCCACTGGAAATGAGTTCATGAGAGTAACCTAGTAACAAATAATAAGAAAACCAAGGTAGAATATAGAACATGGTATTAATTATTTATTTAATGAATAAGCTTAGCACATTAAGTGTCATTAAATGTGCTAAGTGCTAGGACCCAATCAGGAGTTAGAAACTACATAGTTTAATATACAGAACTAGAGGCCTGGTGCACGAAATTTATTCACAGGTTGGGTCCCTAAGCCTCCTCGCTTCCCCACCTCCCTGCCTCCTCCTTTCCTCGCCACCCTTGCACTGCCACCTCACGGTTCCCCCGTCTCCTCCTTCCCTCACTCCCTCAGCGCCCCGTTGCTGCCCCTGGTCACCCGCTATGTTCCACACCGCCCCCTGGTGGTCAGCACACGTCATAGCAAGCAATTGAACTCCTGCTCTCCTAGTCAAACTCCTGAGGGGACAATTTGTATATTAGGTGCATATATATATATATATGTATGTATGTATATATTAGATAGATAGATAGATAGACAGACAGACAGACAGACTGAGTGGCTAGATTATTATGACCACTCCATCAGTACTTCGTTGGGTCAACTTTTGCCTTAAATACTGCAGCAATTCTTCTTGGCATTGACTCCACGAGATGTTGAAAGGTGATGCGAGGAATCTGACACCATGCCTGATGAATAGCACTGTCCAGTTCTGTGAGATTTGATGGTTGTGGAACCAGCTGCCTGATGGCTCTTTTAACTTCGTCCCACAAATGCTCAATTGGATTGAGATCTGGTGATTGTGGGGGCCACCTAAGCAAGGTAAAGTCTCCCTCATGTTCTTGAAACCACTCCTGCACAATACGAGCACCATGGCATGGCACATTGTCTTGTTGGAAGAAGCCATCTCCATTGGGATACGCCATCAACATGATAGGATGAACTTGATCAGCAATGATACTTAGGTATGTTGTGCTATTCAGACATTGTTCCACACGAATTAAAGGGCCCAAATCATGCCAGGAAAACATGCCCCAAACCATAACACTGCCCCCACTAGCTTGAAGGTTTGTACTCATGCATGTGGGGTGCATGCTTTCATGCTGTTTCCACCAAATTCTCACTCTGCCATCTGCAGGATGCAACTGGAGACGTGATTCATTGGACCACATGACTTTTTTCCAATGCTCGACTATCCAATCCTTGTGTTCCTGTGCACATTGGAGACATTTTATCTTGGTAACTGCAGACAGCAAAGGTGTTCGAACAGGCCTTCGGCTTCCATATCCCATACGATGCAGTGTATGGCTAATATGCCTACAAAAGTCAGGTGGTCATAATAATCTGGCCACTCAGTGTAGATTATTCAACTATAATAAGAGCTATTAGATTTAAAGAAACTCCATGTGATATCCTAGACAAAATGGAGAGAGTATCTAAAGAAAGACAAATTGATAAGGGAGGCTGCTCCCCAAAGCTGGAGCTCAGACCTCCTTAAAGAAGTTATAGTGTAGCCCACCAAATAGCAGAGAAGTTCGCTATTTTTCCCAAGCCAGCACTGTGCTATAGTTGCCGGGCCAGGAGGCAGCAACCCTCTGGAATACAGATGGGGAACAAGAGATCAGTAGCAGCAGGTAGCATGTGAGGGGCTGGGAACTCTCCTGCAGGTGGCGGTGCCACACTGAGGGGCAATGTCACTAAGGGGCATTCTGTGAGCACGGCTGGGGTACAGTTGCATAAGGTGGCCTCATCCCATCCTGCTGACCAAAGCATAGCAGCCAGAAAATGCAGAAAAGGCCCTGCCTCCTGTAATGTCCCTCCAGTAATCTCTACTGGGAAATGTAACATCATGCTCACATTTCAAGCAGAAATGCTTAAAGGGATTCTGTTTATCAGGCAGAATACAGTGAAGGGTGAATTTGGAGCTAAGAAGAAAGAAAGAATTAGCACAAGAACTCATAGCTTTTGCCTTGAGGGAATATAATTTGAAATAAATATAATGTGATCAAATTAAATAAAAATCAGAGGACCATTAGTGAAGGAAGTCCTTGTTAGATGGACAGACCTAAAATATAGACCCAATTTCATATCTGACTACAAAAGTAGAGAGTTGACAAGAGGAACTATCACTTTAGATAGCAGGCTTTAGTTAGCAGGCTTTAGTTATGGAGCAGAAATAAAAAAAATAATTACTCATTGTCTCTATTCCTTCATAGTGCATTTTGCAATAGTCTTATTAAGACCTCTACTACTTTTTAAAAATTTTATCTTTATTGTTAAAAATATTATATATATATATCCCCCTTTTTTTCCATTGACCCCTTCCACCCCACACCTCCCCAAGCCTTCACCATACTACTGTCTGTGTCCATGTGTTATGCATATCCTATATAATAAAAGCCTAATGTGCAAATTGTCCCCTCGACTGGGAATTGGACCGGAAGTTCGACCAGGTGGCAGTGGTGGCAGGCGGCTGGGGAAAGGGAGGCCCTGGCCGGCAGCCGGCAGCTGCTAGGGACCCTACCCATGCATGAATTTTGTGCACTGGGCCTCTAGTATACATATAAGTCCTTTGGTTAATCTTTCTCAACCCACACCCACACCCCATCTTCCCTCTGAGATTCATCAGTCTGTTCCATGTTTCTATGTCTCTGGATCTATTTTGTTCATCGGTTTATTTTGTTTATTAGATTCCACATGTGAGTGAGATTATTGATACTTGTCTTTCTTTTACTGGCTTATTTAGCTTAGTATGGTACTCTCTGGTCCCTCCATTCTATCTCAAAGAGTAAGAAATCCTTCATTTTTACAGTTGCATAGTATTCAGACCTCAGTAACTTTGACTCAGTCTCCTGGCATACTACTTCAATTCCCCATCCTAACTGTGGCCCTTAGGAATTTTCAGTTTCCTCTTCCTGGGTCATGTGGGTAGATGCCCACTCAACAGGAGTTTTCATGGGCCATTCATCTTCCTTCAAGGGGACTTTAAAGTGAGAGAGCATGATCACAATTTCTTTTTTTTTTTTATGATCACAATTTCTTGCAAAAGAATTCAGATTCTCACTGGATAACTAAACTTAATATACTCATTGCAAGTGGCTGGGAACATATAAAATATAACTTATTAGTTTAAATAGACAAGATGACTCATAGTATAAATTAGTCATAAAATACTTTTGCCAGACATATTTTTGTTTCTGTTTTATGTCTTTTTATTAATAATTGTTATTTTGTCTCAAAAAAAACCCTGAACTGAATAGTATTAGTAAAATATTATTCAATGCATTTTCACTCATGGAATGACTTTTGTCAATGCAATATGTTTAAAGGTCTTGAGCAAGACAAATATAATAAAAGCCCAGTGATTTTTATCAAGTGAATAGTATAAGAAGAACGAAGATATGATAAAGATTGTGCACTCAACAAAATTATAGGTTGACAGAGTCTTATGCAAGAAAGCTATCTTGAGGATAAGCATGAGGAATGCTAAGAAAATTTGCTAAAACCCACATGAAAAACCAAGTATTTCTCAAAATATCAATGAGTTTTAATAATATTTGATAATGGAACTCAATAGCAATAACCATTATATTTTCTGTAGTCAATCTGAGCAAGGAGATGATCAATTATTTATTCAATATATAGTTATTAAGAACCTATTGCATCATAGGCAATGTCACAGGAATTGGGCATTTAACAGTGCACAAGTCGGGCTAAGTGTTTCCTCCCAAGAGGCTTATACACTGGCTGATAATGAGGAGAAAAAAGAAATGAAGGAATGAAAGAAGAATTGTCAGGTAAAGATAAGTGGTAAGTGCTATAGATTTGACTGTTGAAGTTGGAAGTGGGATAAAAAGGTCAGATTTAAGATATATATATCAGAAAAGAGCCAATGAGACTCACTAACAAAATGAGTGACTGAAGGTGTGCAGAAAAGTAGATGGTTGTATTTAGAGATGTATGTGTGTGCACTAGTGTATGAAACTCCTGACTGATGAGTTGCAGCAGCCCTGGGAGAGATGAAAATGGGTATGTTCTCATAGGTGAAAGGCAATATAAAAGGTAGGTAAAGAATGGAGCAAATAGCTCCTCCCATTCCCCATCCTTGGCTAGCAAGCACCAAAGGATGGACGGGGCTGGAAGCTGCTCCTGACCGTGAGACAGCTATTTGGCTCTGTTGATCTATTTTCTGCTTTGTATCCTCAAAAGCTAAGTAAACTGGTGATATCAATGTAGTGTCCCTTTAGACAATTTCCAAATTTGGGCCAGCTGCTATAGTCCATAAAACGTTTGAAACTCTATTAGACATTGATTCAGATATATCGACTTGGGAACTGGTAGAAGAGGCCAGGAATTCTGTGATAAAGTCATGGATTGATATCTAAATTTTGCACTCTTCATCTTGTAAATGGGTCTGAGAAACACTAAACAATAAGGATGAAGAAGAATTGATTCTTGCATTTGTCATAGTTAAAATCACTGATAACATTTACAAGAATAGTTTCAGTTGGAAGATAGGAATAAAACTTAATGGAATTGAGAGAAATCATGGTTTTAAAAGAAATGGAGACAGCCAGATAAAATAAATTTCTCAAGGATTCTTACCACAGCCCTAACCGGTTTGGCTCAGTGGATAGAGCGTCGGCCTGAGGACTCAAGGGTCCCAGGTTTGATTCCGGTCAATGGCATGCACCTTGGTTGTGGGCACATCCCCAGTAGGGAGTGTGCAGGAGGCAGCTGATCAATGTTTCTAACTCTCTATCCCTCTCCTTTCCTCTCTGTAAAAAAATCAATAAAATATATTTTTTAAAAAAAGGATTCTTACCACAAATGAAAGAGAAGTGGCATGTTATCTAGAGAGGAATGAGGGACAAACAAGGGTGTTAGTTATGATAAGGGGATACTAGAGCATGTTTGTTTGCTGATGAGGATGGTACAACTGAGCGAGGGCAGGAGAGGTGATTAAACAGTGTCCTAAATAAGTACAGAAGGGTGAGATGCATCTCACAACAGCAAGGTTTGACTTGGATATGAGTAGAGAGAGTCCATCCACAGTAGAAATAAGGCAGAGGGTGAATACACAAAAGAATTAGATGAGAGATTTTGTGATAGGAAGATGATGTCATTTTCTTACCACTGCTTCTGGTTTCTCTGAAGAATAAGAAGAAAGGACATAAAATAAGAGAAAAGGAGAAAAGTGTTGAGTGTTTGTGGAGACAAGAGAAGGAGTAAAATAGTTCTCTGAGAAAGTGGGGGAGGGAATTTCCTATGGAAATGTGATAGGTTTGTTGTGACTGTGACTTTGTTGCTACTACAGAGAGGAAAGTCAGGGTAAGCTGCTCTGAGAAGGGGCCACTTTAACCAAAGCAATGGCAAAGAGGATCAGCCATGCAAATAGCAAGAGAAAGATGATTCCAGAAAGAAGGAAGAGTAAACCAAACATCTTATGGCCAATCAGGCTTCTGTGTAAGGTTCTGTCTGGGCGTAGGTGAGAAGGAGACGGGGATATACGTTGTGGTAGGAGAATTAGGTAAGCGCCAAATCCTGTCAGGCTATGTAACCAAAGACTAGATTTATAATGCATGCGGTTACCTGTTAAAGAGATCATTTACATGGGTGGGTTTTTTTGTTTGTTTGTTTGTTTGTTTTGGGGAGGAGGGGCATTCCATCTGATACTTAAAAATGGAAGTATCACGTGATTCCCAAATGATGTGCTTTACCAAAAATAAAGTTGCTAAGGGTGTGAATAAAAACCTTTTGTGTTACTCTTACCTTTTCAACAACCTCTAGTCTATATCAAAGCAGTATAGGAATTCAAGAGACTAATGAAAGACTAATAGTTTATCAGGGTCTGCTTCCCTGCTTTCAGTTAGCCACCCCCCTCTACCAAGTCTCTTGACTTCAGAATCTCACCAAGAAGTCCACCTGTCAGGTGTCAGGGTGATCCTTTGCAGTCAGAAAGCACAAACATGGGGTGTAGTATCAGAAGGAAGCACTGAAAGGTGAGTGATAAGTAGACAAAAGTTGGCTTGGGATCCACACCAGGAAAAGACATAGCAGCAGGTCTTAATAAAGTGATGGATCTCAATACAACACAAACAGAAAACAAACACACAAATAGGCTTTTAGGCTGTTGTTCCATAGAAGGATGCAACAGCAGATAAAACAGGATGAACGTTAATTTGCCATTTCCTCTAAATATTTCTTTTTTCTCTATTAGATTCTGGAGGACCCAGGAATAATAACTATTGAGTCAGGGGGTTGATAGAGGAAGGAAAAGAAAAACAAAAAAACATAAAAAACAAAAGCATGTTTCTCTTTTCTGCTACACTATAGTCTTAAAAATCTGGATTAGGCCTGAACTGTGGAGGGAGTTGCTGTACAGTGTATGACAGATGGAAGTGTTTTGATGTTTCACTGGTCTGGTATTTCTCATACTGGAAAATAAGATTGCTAATCAATACGTGAAGGAATTAGGAAAGATGTATGGAATTAGAGCAAGAAAACATCCAGAAATGGAGAGGAAAAGTCCACAAGAGTGATTTTGAATGGTAGTGGTAAAACACTGCAGATACATTTCATTTTTTATTCATCGTGAGTCCAGCTCATTTAATAAGTAGTGAGTCATGTGTCTGTGATGACAGGAGGCTTTTGAAGGGTTTTAATCAAGAACTGAAATTCTCTAATTAACAGACTGAACATATCACTTTACTGGATGTGTGGGAAGATTTTAGGAGAGAAAGAGAGAAAGCAAGGGGACAATCATGAAGCTATGCCAACAGTTCAAACAAAAGATAGTGGTGTTTTGGGCTAAAGTGATTATAATTGCAGATGAATTGAAAGGGACGGTTCTGAAATCTTTTAAAAGTAAATGCAACAGGACTAAGGATATGAGAGTGAGGCATAGAAAGACATGAAGAGTAAATGCTATATTTTAGGTTCAAACATCTCAGCACTAACATGTACTGACATATAAAAATGGGGAAAAGAACAGAGTGCAGTTAAGGAGAGCATTCATAGCTGTGTTTTGACCATATTGAATCTGAGGTGTCAAGTAGTCATTCATTTGGAGATGTGACATTTGGTATTGTCGACAAGAGTCTGGATTTGTGGAGAGAAGTCAGGAGTGGATATGCAGATTTTGGAGTCTTCAGTGCACAGAGAGTATTTAAAATCCTGAATTTAAAACAAGTCACCTAAGAAAAATGACTAAAGAAAAGAGAAGGGGTGCCACGTTGGAAAACATGTGACACCTTAATATTTGGAGTTTAAGCAAAGGAAAGAATCAAAAAGGAAGCAGGGAGCACCCAGGTCAGAGAAGTAGAAGAAAAAATAAGAGTGTTTTATCTCAAAGCTATGAGAAGAATAAGTATCAAAAAGTGGACAACAGTGCCGGATGTTGCTGAGAACTAAAACAAAGAAGAAGAGGGAGAAGAGGAAGAAGAGGAAGAAGGAGGAGGAGGAGGAGGAGGAGGAGGAGGAGGAAGGCATGTATCATTTTATTTTATAAAAAGTAAATAAATGATGACCTTGCCAATTATTCTCAGAAAACTGTTTGAAAAATAACCCAGGTTTGGAGAGTTGAAGGGAGAATGGGAGATGAGCAAAACCACACAGCTTCAGATGAATCATTCTATCAAGAAGTGAATGGAAAACAAAGAACCCAGAAGCAAAAGCTGATCTATGGTCAAGAGCCATAAAAATAAATTAAACAAACAAACAAATAGATACGTTGTTTTATTTTGAAAGCAAAAACCTGGTTGAACATCAAGAACATGTTTGTGCACTGATGAGAATGAATCGATGGAGATGGATGATTCAGCAATGTAGGGTAGAGATGAGATGAAAAGAGCAACATTCCTGAGAACTGACAGATCATAAAATACAGCATCAAGTTTGAGGGTGTGGCCCTGATATGAGCAGAGATGCTTCTATAGTTAGAGGAACAAGGACAAAGTGGAGAGTTAGGGCAAAGACACAAGAAGGTAGATTACTTTTATGGCATCAAGATGAGAACATTCCTATGTGAGAGCTTTTATTTGTCTTCTCGTGAACTGCTTCAGACAATGAATTTCTTTCATCTCCAATTTTGCAAAGCTGATCTCAAATAAATTCTCTTGACCTTCAGCCAGCAGAGCCATTGTAATGGGCACAGCTCCCTTTCTAAGAACAATAGCAACCCCAAACTGACCCTGTTCTTTTCACTCTTCTTAGGTGACCAGGAAACTGCTTTAACCTACTCTACAGGATTGATTTGGAAAACCATATCTACAATCACATACACTGTTTCTATTTTCAGTCCACAGAGCAGCTTTTTAGAGAAGGTATACTCTACCCTTGAAGTGAGTGGTAAAAAAAAAGATAATGGGAATTTCTATAATCCTGTTTAACTATAAACTGTCACCCTTCCCCAAATAAGCTTGTGTTTCAAAAGCCTAGATAATTTTGCTCATTTTGGGAATTTAAATAAGCTTTTCTAATTTATGGGTGTATGAGAACCATGGTTAATGCCATTAAGAGGCAAGAGATGCAGGAAATTAAATCCAATTGAATGAAAGCCAGGAGCTGGTGGGTCAGGGTTGCAGTGTACATCTTCAAGGGTACCATTTGTACGAACTGCGTAGTTAAGCGGCAGAATCAGTGCTCCACAATTAGAGCAAGGGTTTGTCACAAGAACTATTTCTTAGCTGAAGAGCTCCAAAGAAATCTAATTGAGTATATTATTGATTTGATTATAATTACTTAGAAGGTGAGTTATTCCACAATAACCCACAATTTTACCTCCTTTCCTCTGTGGTGGAAACTCCTATTCCCCTACACCTTTTTAGGCACTAATAAAATGTGTTATGCTGGACAAATGAGAGAAGTCCATTTACTTGTCCTACTAGAAAGAACTTTAAATACCCAAGCTACTATCTTGGCATCTGAATGTAGGCACAGATTCAGGGGCAGATTTCAGCATTTCTATTTTATAGCTTTATTGTAAAGAAGCCAAAGTGAACATTATGAAAATAGGCATCCTCGTGCAGTATTCTACTTTAAAAGGTCATAGTCTGGCAGAGGAAATGAGTGTGTGTTTTTTTCCCTAGCATCTAAAAGGTTTGGAACGGAACCGAATTTCATAACTAAGAAATGGAAATGCATGTCCCCTGATATAATAAACACATATTTGTCTGATTTACATTAAAATGAGTAAATCAGTCATCTTCTATCTATTCTGCGCACCAGAACATTTATATCCCTTCTATTTTTTCCTCCTGGATGTCATTCATCGTTCGAGAAAAACTGAGAACATACCGATATCATGACAAATTGGCCTCATGATACAGCACATGCCCTATATACTGTACAGCATGCCTGCTATAATCATCATTTTTATTACTGATCATATGGTCTAACTTTGGTTTCTTCTTTCCATCCTTTATTCCATATTCCCCTTCCCATTACACACTGCTGGACTCAGCCAGCTGACAGTTTGTAACTGATGGGGTGACCCCCAATATATACGGTCCAATTTATCCTGTATTGTTGGTTCCCACAGTTGCTCACTGACTTCTGATACTGCTCATGAATACTAGTAGCTGCTCCCATGAATCCTCAGATTTCTAGACATAATCTTTGTATTAAGTTTCCTATTGCTGCTACAACCAATTATCACAAACTTAGGGACTTAAAAGAACTCACATTTATTAAGTTATAAGCCTAAAATGGGTTCACAGAGTTGCATTTCTTACAAAAGCTCCAGGGGAGAGAGAAAGTGTGTGTGTGTTGTGTGTGTGGTGTGTGTGTGTGTGTGTGTGTGTG
>NW_005360891.1:1332324-1341259 GCF_000412655.1 Myotis brandtii | reverse complement strand
AAATATTACATGTGTAACATGTTGATAAACAGTGCGGTGTTGTCCTGGACTGATCATACTGGCTCTTGAGAGACAATTGTTAAAGTTTCAGGAATTTTGTGAATTGGTTGTGAAGCCTAGCCATTATTAAACACTAAATGGTTTAAACTTACTGTGGGAAATAAATCTCCCCTGAGTTTTTCAGTGATTCTGTATAAAGCCCTAGCTTCCTATGACCATTTTCAAACTTTGAGAAGTACATTTATAGTCATCTCTCCAGTTAATTTCTCTGATCCAGTAGGGTAATAAAACTTCTCTGACCTGCCTAAAGACATGCCAATGGTTACAGCCCAGACAAGGTTCTTAGGTTAAGCTCCCAAAAGTGCCAGAAATACTGGGGTGCTATTTCTCTAAGTTTGATACCAAGGCTTTGGTGAAGTCACTAGGTTATAAAAGACAGTCACCTGGGATTTATGTGGCCCTTGACAAGGCATATTTACATTCCAAAAGGTTAGAGTAAGACCCAGGATGGGTGAGAGAATCCAGGATCCTTTCCACCTGTCTCAAAGGAACAGAAGTGAGTTTTGTTGTGTTTCTTTTGTTATCTCGCCTTTGGGAGAGAAGGGGGGAGGGCCTGTCTCAGGGTTTCAGCATTGACCTTTATTATTGGCAAGAGGGGAAGTCAATATAGCTCATTATTGTAGTGACTTTGGTGAGAAGTCCACACTGCTGAATTCATACATAACTTCTCTTCATCTCTTCAGTCACCTAAATAGCTCATCTGCCAGAATTAGGGGCACAGTGAGCTAGATCATCCATTTAAGGGTTGCCTATCCTCTCAGAGAGTCGGGGGTGGGGGGGAAAAATGAGCCTACTTTTTAAAATATTCAAAACTAAAAAATCATCTACCTAGCAACATTAGCCAACACTATAATTAAGACATTAATCCAGGGATTTTCTTGCATATTTCACAGTGAGTAGGATTAGACATTATAAGAAAAATGAATACAATTAAAATATTTTTAAGTGGGAAATTGACTGTCATTATCTTAGCCAGTGGCATTATCCTCTTATCTAAAGAACCGAAATGATAATTTGCTGAGTGACTGTTGAAAATGTGTGGAGACATTTTAAAAGGAGAATTATTTTTATCTGGAATAATGGTTTTCATAGCTCAAGTGAAGATGCACAATGCCTGATGAACTTCCCCAATGGCTCTATTTATGGACCTGCAAACGTTCAGGTTTGTCAGGGTTACATTTGAGTTTCAAGTTCTCTGTTAATACCATGGCAGTTGAGGAGGACAGGCAAACATACTATTAAAGCTTATTTTTATTTCATAAAAGCTGCCTTAAAATCCAGTTACTTATTTAAATTAGAGAAACTAATTACAAGTCATAGTTTACCTCTTAATTCTAATGAAATATACGTCCCTCCCCCCTCACAATTTTATTTATATAACCCCTTTCTGCAGTATTCATTTTCTCCTAAGGAACCCTGATTTATCTATCACTTCTCAGTCTTTCTCATACATATGTGAACGTCGTACATGGGAGTGAAAAACTAATGTAAAAGCTCATTATAACAGAGAATTAGTACTTATATTTTTCAAATATTATTATTACTTTCTGAACTTTTTAGGTTGAACCATATGAAGTTGCTATTTTTGTGGTTCAAATACAGACTAACAATAGAAATTTCTTATGGTTCAACCGAACAGTTCATGCTCATTTTAACATAAGAATTAGGCTATGTAATTAAGAATCTTTGTGGTTTAGTCTATTTAAACTTCGGTGGTGAGCTAACTTAATCATTCAGTAAGTACCAAATAAAGGTGGAAAGTGACAATGAAAGGAAAGGCTGGAGTAAAAAAAAAAATTAAAGCAATTTTATTATTACTGCCATTCAATCAGATGTAACCACACACACAAAAACAAATGGACCCTGGAGGTGCCATTTAGTACGAGGTACTCAGCCTATAAGTGGAGGATTGAAATGTTTTCTTTTTTTTTTTTTCCAAAGAGGAGGTAGAGATCATTGACACTTATGCTAGACACTTTGAGGAATTTCATCTAATTGTTAATAAACCCTATATCTCAACCTGATTTTTCAGAAAACTGAAGTGAAAAAAAATTCCTTAAAGAGAAACTGCTGATAAATAGCAGACTTGGATTTGAAGCCACATCTCACTCAACACAGAGCTCCTGTTCTTTTTGTCATTCCTGGATTGATCCAAAGCAATTCAAAAGGACTAAAACACAATCTCACTAAGAAATCCAGTGACAGGTGATGTAGAGTAAAAAAAGCAGAAATGATTTTTAAAAATACTTAAGGCATAGGAAATGGATTGCACCAGTTTATTGTTGGGCCAGAGAGAATCTTCACAAAGACACTGTAAGCATGTTTTCCCCATAATCCAAACAATAAAATTCCCACAACCATAATATTATACTGAGAGCTCAATGACCTGTGAAATACCATTTGAGAATGAAAGTCGTGAGTTAGAAAGCACAAACACAAAGAAGTCCCCTTATGATCCTCCTTGGATGCATTCCCACAACCATAATATTATACTGAGAGCTCAATGACCTGTGAAATACCATTTGAGAATGGAAGTCCTGAGTTAGAAAGCACAAACACAAAGAAGTGCCCTTATGATCCTCCTCCTTTTCTCATTTGGACACGTTCAGCTCAAACACTCAAGTGGCATCTTCGCAAATTTCTCACCCACAGGACTGTGGCCTTTGAAAAGCGAGTATCATCTCCAGAATTACTATTACTGCTTGATTTACAAACTCCTCAATATGATAAAAAACAAAAAGACTGTAAAGAGCAACCTATTTTTAACCTTCTGAAACAATTTCAAAGTCACCCATAATTTACTGGTGTAATCATTTGCATGGTGATATTAAAAAATCTTATTTAAGTAAAATAAAACACCAGTAGGGATAAAAATTAAACTATTTTCTTTGTAAATATACATCAGTTCAAATATATTTGCATATCCTATCTAATAATAGAGAAACATGGTAATTAGCCATACCTCCGCCACCCTTCCCATTGGCTAATCAGGGTGATATGCAAATTAACTGCCAACCAAGATGGCGGCCAGCAGCCAGGCAGCTTGAAGCGAACAGGATTCAGCTCAAACACTCAAGTGGCATCTTCGCAAATTTCTCACCCACAGGACTGTGGCCTTTGAAAAGCGAGTATCATCTCCAGAATTACTATTACTGCTTGATTTACAAACTCCTCAATATGATAAAAAACAAAAAGACTGTAAAGAGCAACCTATTTTTAACCTTCTGAAACAATTTCAAAGTCACCCATAATTTACTGGTGTAATCATTTGCATGGTGATATTAAAAAATCTGATTTAAGTAAAATAAAACACCAGTAGGGATAAAAATGAAACTATTTTCTTTGTAAATATGCACCAGGTCAAATATATTTGCATATCCTATATAATAAAGAGCTCATATGCTAATTAGACCGAACAGGAGAATGACCATCCGGATGATCTTCCGGACGAAGCTGGGGCTGTGAGGGCTGAGGCAGCCGGGGTTGCAAGGACAGCGCCCCTTGCATGAATTTCGTGCACCAGGCCTCTAGTTATTTTATAATCCTACATAAGTACATTAACATAAAATTTGCTTATCATATCAAATTATGTCAGTTCACGTACTCTGAACATGACAAAAGTATGTTGAACAATGAATCTTATAAACTGTTATTTATTCAGAAGATGGTCATCAAATCCAGTCAATATCAGAAATCATAAGAATAAGCCAGGGGTACAAGTTTGCCCCTGCCTCTTATATTTCAGCTATTTTAAGCTGTCAGAATAGTCTCTGGTTTTGAAAACTGTGAGTCTTTATAAACACTTGGTCATTCCAGTTTTCCCCTTGAATAATTGCCTAGAATACAGGCATCTTTAGACATGCAACAACTACAAATTTGAGTCCAATGCACATTCCCTTAGTAAGCTACTGGAGGACTAACCACAAGATGAATAAACAAACAGTAAATAATAACAGACGAGAGGGGACCTAAGAATCATGGGCTCTTATTCGGGAGGGTGGGGAAGGAGGGGCTCAGCATGTCGCTCACAGAGGAGCAGCCTGGAACAGGGCAGCAGAACTAGAAAGCACAGGGTCTGGACTGAGGGACTAAGAGAGCGAAGAGGAGAGCCTCCCTGGAAACACGCAGATAAAAGACCTGCTGTACTTCAGCCTTCAGGAGAGCTTTGCAACTTTAGGAGTAAATTAATGATAGACTCATAAGAAAAAAATCAGCGAATGTAAAAATGAGATAATTTATTTCAAAATTGAAAAAGACACAAATAAAAGGAAAGATATTCTGTGCTCATAAACTGAAAGTATTAATATTCTTAAAATGTCCACACTACCCAAACCATTCTAAACATTTAATTGTAATTGCTATCAAAACAATAATAGAAATAGAAAGAAAACAATATTGTAATTTGTATGGAACCCCCAAAAATACAAATAGCAAAGAGTTCTTAAGAAGAGCAAAGCTGGAGGCATCACACTCCCTGATTTCAAAGTATATCACAAAGTTATAGTAATCATAACAGTTATTCATTTGCAAAAGAGTAGGCACATAGATCAATGGGATAGGATATAAAACAAGATATAAACCCACATGTTTGGTCAATTAATTTATAACAAAGGAGTCAAGAACATATAATGGGGAAAGCAGAGTCTCTTGAATAAATAGTGGAAAAGATGTGCGTTACAGGCAAAAGAATGAAATCAGATCACTATTTTACTCCACACACAAAAATTAACTCAAAATAGATTCAAGACTTTAATGTAAGACTTACCACAATAAAATTGACAGAAGCAAACATAGGGGCAAGCTCCTGGACATAGGTCTTAGTGAAGATTTTTTTAATTTGACAGCAAAGCAAAGACAACAAAAGCAAAAATAAATCAGCGGGACTACATTAAACTAAAAAGCTTCTGGACAGCAAAGGAAATCATCAACAACATTAAAAAAATAATCTACTTAATAGAAAAATAATATTTGTGAATCATATCTGATAGATGGTTAATATCCAAAAGATATTTTTTTAAAAAAACCTTATATCACTTAATAGCAAAAAAAAAAAATCCAATTGAAAAATAGGAAGAATAGATATTTTTCCAAAGAAGACACAAGAAGGCCAATTGGCACAAGAAAGGATGTTCTACATTACTAATCATCAGGGAAATAGAAATCAAAACTACACATGGTATCACCTCACACCTATTAGAGTGACTATTATCAAAAAGACAACAAATAACTAGTGTTGACAAAGACGTGGAGAAAGAGCAACCCTTGTGATGTGTTGGTGGGAATGTAAATTGGTACAGCCACTTTGGAAAACAATATGAAGTTTTCTCAAAAAATTAAAAATAGAACTGCCATATGATCCAGCAATTCCACTTTTGAGTCTTTATCTGAAGAAAACACACACACTAACTTGAAAAGCTGTATATACCCCTGTGTTCATTGCAGTATTTATAATAGTCAAAGTATAGAAACAACATGAATGTTTATAGATGGATGAATAGATGAAAATATTGATACACACACACACACACACACACACACACACACACACACACACAAACACACGATTGAATATTACTCAGCCACAAAAGACAATGAAATATTGCCATCCTATATAATAAAAACCTAATATGCAAATTGTCTCCTCAAATGGGAGTTTGACCACTCGCCAGGGGGTGGCACGGAACATGGCAGGCATTGGCAACATGCTGTGACCTCTTGCCAGCTACCTGGGGGTGTGGGTGACAGGGATGGAGGTGCAGTGAGAATGTGGGGTGTCCGCTGAGCTCGCTCTCACTCCCCCTCCTACCTTTCCCCAGGACACCAGGGTTCACACACCAGGGAAGCCCCCACACTCAGGTGCCGGGCGCCTGTGAGGAGCCTGCCCTGCACCCGTGGGGCCTCTTCTGGGTGAGCTGAGCCACAGCCGCTGGGACCGCAGGGGCCAGTCAGGCTCCCTGTGGGTTTGCGTGGGAGCCGGTCTGTGAGGCCAGCCAGGAGAGAGCGCGCTGCCTGCCCACCTTCTGTGCAGAGCTGCTGGGCAGCCCAGAGGCCCATGCTGTGCCCTGGCCTGCAGCATCCGGCTAAGCTCACCGCATCTCTGCATAGGGACTCGAGCTGCTGGGCAGCCCAGAGGCCCATGCTGTGCCCTGCCTGCAGCATCCGGCTGCGCTTGCCGCATCTCTGCATAGGGACTTGGGTGCCATAACTCAGGTGGAGGGGGTGTGCGGGGGCCTGGGGGCCCAGGTGCTGCCCAGGGCCCAGAGATCAGCTGGGACCTGCCCTTCCACACCAGACGCTCGCCTTTCAATCCCTAGCCAGGCCTAGGCACCGCACCCATGCATGAATTTTGTGCACTGGGCCTCTAGTTTGTAATAACATGATAGATCTAGACAGCATTATTCTAAGTGAAATAATTAGATAGAGAAAGACAAATATTATGATGTCAATTATATGTGAAATCTTAAAAAGAACAACAAAGAAAGCTCATAGATACAGAATACATATTGGTTGTTGCCAGAGGTGGGGTATGTGGGGTACAAAAAATGTGCAAAGAGAGTCAAAAGGTACAATGTTGAGCTATAAAATAAATAAGTCATGTGGATGTAATGTACAGCATAACAACTATAGTTAATAACACTGTATTGCATATTTGAAAGTTGCTAAGATCTTGAAAGTTGCTAAGGTCTTAAAAATCTTTATCACACAAAAAAATTCTCTATGTACAGTGACAGATGTTAACTAGACTTATTATAATGATCATTTCACAGTATATACAAATATTGAATCATTATGGTGTACACCTGAAACTAAAATATCAATTAAACCTCAATTAAGAATAAATACATTTACTTCAGTTGGGGGAAAAGTTGTACTCCGATTACAAACAAAACCCATGCAGCTCAGATGTAAGCGGCTTAGTCTCACAATAATCAAAACTCAAGAACTCTAAAATTGATTTTAAAATATTGGTACCATACGATGAGGCTGGAACTGAAAAACGTGTTTTTCTGTGTCTGAACAAATGCTCATGGAGAGGGATATAGTTAAAAAAAAACAACAACAAAAAGCTCTGCATAATAAGCAATAAGACGAAGTCCAGGAGACAAAAAATAAACTGTGGAACAAATATCCTCTCTGAGGGTAAGAAAGGTAGACCGCTGTTTCGCTGGATTATTTTGTGATTGTGTGTGAGTGTGAACACATCTGCGGTGGTTTATTTAAGAGAATTCAATGAGCCAGGGTGTAAAGGGGCAGCACTCCAGAGAGGATTTGTGGTGGTTCAAGGTGCTCCCAGCTTGTGGTCTCTTCAAATTAATTTCCCCAGCTGGATGCTTTGGATGCCACCTATGTCCTGGGAATTTAAACTCCGATCCTGCACAAGGGCAGTTTACAGTTCTGCATTCTCAGGAGTGACTTTCATTCTACCAACTAGTGCCAGGGCTGTGGTAAATTTGCTGAACACCCCTTTTACACTACCGGTTATTTTTAGTTTCTCTGACACTGAAATTGTCGATCTTCAGAGGCCTCTGTGTGGGGCTATCAGTCTGATTCCCTACCTGGCACAGCCCGTGGGACTCTGTTCTTTCTCTCACTGCAGCCATTAAAAGTCAAGAACTTGAGGCAAGTGCCCTTTGAGCAATCATGGATTCAGCACACTTAATAAGCTAGATTCCGAGCTCCTGTCTCCTTCTTGTCCTCTGAGGAGGGTGATTACTTTTTCATTTCAGCCCTGTACTTTTAAAAGATGTTTTCAGAATTCCATCTAGCATTAGAAATGATCACAACTTTATTGAGAAATGACTCACATATCATCTAGCATTTTGAATTGTTTTGTTGCAGGAACACTTATAGGGAATTTAATCCGACAGACTTTTAAAAATGGGAAACATTAGTATGTCTTTATTTTTTTCTCTCCATCTTATCTGCTGTGTTTTGTGTATTTTTCTGGATTATTTGCCTGATACACAATCAGGCAAATTTAGATTAATCTCCTAAATTCTTGTCTTAAACTTCCTTGCTTTTTTTTTTAATTAGTCTGTATTTCTTCTTTCTTTCTATATTCTTTCAATGCTGTTTTCCCCTGCTATCATGTTTCATTCCAATAACTCTGTATTTTTTTAGTGTTCCTTTCTATATAATTCCATTTTACTTTATAAACGCAGTATCTTCCCTCGTACTTCTGAAGATACAATTTTTGGAGTTTTTACATCTTGAATTATTTTTAGCTTGCTTTTTAAATTTGATATAAGAAGAATTCTGAAATATCCACAGATTCATGGATATTGACTTATATTAAAGAGTAAAAATCTTCAATGAAAGGTGTGGTTTGTCTAACTTAAAGGTGGTAAGATTCATGGGGTACTTCAATATAGTAAACAACTAATTCACCACCTGAATCTTTGGACTGTTTAGCTTCTCTACAGAGAAGACTCCCACTTTCTTGCCTAAAGTCTCAAGTATGATTGACAGCCTCTTATTGATGGGAAAGAGGGGGGACAGTTTTCTTATTTGTCATGAATGTCAATATTAATTTAATTTCCCTTTTTTTTTCAATGAGGTAACCCATTCATTGTTCTTTACCATGAGGGGGAATCTCCTTGTCAATTTCCCCAGCAGATAAATCTTTCTTGCCATTTCATGGAGGGGGAATAGTAGTCATTTGGCTAATGGTGACAGAGGAGACAATCAAAGATTTTCAACAAATTCTTCTATTTTTTTCAGCTGCATCTCTTACCTGTACCCACTCCCTAGAGCAGCGGTTCTCAACTTGTGAATCGTGACCCTTTTCACAGGGGTCGCCTAAGACCATCCTGCATATCAGATATTTACATTACAATTCATAACAGTAGCAACATTACAGTTATGAAGTAGCAAC
>NW_005360891.1:1313138-1331202 GCF_000412655.1 Myotis brandtii | reverse complement strand
TAGGTCAGCGGTTCTCAACCTGTGGGTCGCGACCCCTTTGGCGGTCGAACGACCCTTTCACAGGGGTCGCCTAAGACCATCCTGCATATCAGATATTTACATTACAATTCATAACAGTAGCAACATTACAGTTATGAAGTAGCAATGAAAATAATTTTATGGTTGGGTCACAGCATGAGGAACTGTATTTAAAAGGGCCAGGAGGTTGAGAACCACTGCCCCAGAGTATCCAGAGCCTAGATCCTGATCAGTGTAGACAGTAGAAGCAAATCTTACTTTTTGTTGGCTTTCCCTCTTGTCAATCTTGGGTTTAAGCTTCTCAGCTTTCAGTCAGTGACCACTTTCTCATTTACATCCATTCTTCAAAATTATGTTGACACCTCTCATCTACTGTTGTTTTCTCTCTCATTCTCCTTGTTGCTGTGCATTTATACCATTGTTATTCCCTAAGGGTTATTTTAATACATTTTTAGGAGAGAGTGGAAGATGAAGATTTAATCATTCCACCATGTTTAATTTGAATTTAAACAAACTTCTTATTTTTTCTCTAGTGGTTTGGATAGCAAGTCAGGAGAGGAGAACTGGTAATTTCATAGGTGAAAGTAAAATTTGCTAGGTTAATTGGCTTTTCCTTGTCATTAGTTATATCTTCCTTTATTTATTTCTCTGAGTATTCCTTTAATTAGTATTTCAAGTATTGTTCGTGTGTGATAAAAGATCCACTTTTATTTTTAAAAAGGGTCTTTATTTCAGTGTTGTTTTTTTGCCACAGCACAGTATTTCTCTCAAATATCTGCTACCACTGTTGTGTATCTTGTTCTAAAGTTTCCCTACATATTTGCTCTTACTTTAGATTCAGTTTCATTGGAACAAGTGTCTAGTGGACAGTTTAAACCTTAGATGTATCAGGAAGCACACAGAAGGGGAACCAAACATATTTGCCTTCCATGATGAAGGCATCAACAAGAAGCTGAGATGGCTAATTGTCCCCAACTCTTACTAGACTATACACAGCATGGATGTGATAGTTAGGACAATACTAACTGCTGTAATAAACAAAACCCAAGGTTTAATGGTTTAATTCAATAAAAATGTATTCCTTAGGCACATAGCTGTCTAAGAGCTAATCTGCAGGATTATCCTAACCTAGGTTCCTTCCATATTGTGGCTCCACCCTCCTCTTAGGTCTTAGTCTTTTATATTCAGTTGGAGAATGAATAAAGGCAATGAAGGTATGCCCACTGTTTTAAGTTTCTTGACCCAGGTATGACATACATGACCACTGCTCCCATTATTGGCAAGAATCTGTCTCAGGGCTTCAACTACATGTAAGGAGGCAGGAGAAATCCTACTAAGAGGCAGATGCTTCCAGTAAAAGATCCTACATTCTGTAAGAGGGGGTACAGTCTTCAGTGGACTTTTAATTAGCTCTGTAATGGGAGACCTCCTCCAAAGAGGAATGCAGGCCAATAAGAAGGGAATAGATGGGATGTGTAACAGGCAAAAATCAACATAAGTCTGCTTCAAAATTTATTTCCAGAAGCTGGTAAGGAAGCCTATATTTTAATTTAGATGAAGTTGGCTGTACCTCCTTTATCAGAGGTTTATAACCCTTGAGGTATGATATTGCCCTGAGAGGTCCACCTGCTGCCAGGCTAGAATCCCCTCCGACACCCTGATGACTAAGCAGTATTCCTCCTAATTCTTAAACTCCTCAGAAGCAGGGTATCAACTAGGACGGTTTAAGAAGGCTTAATAGAAAATCGCAATTCCAAGTGAAATCCAGAGGAAGAGGAGCCTTTAGGCACAGGAGTTTAATGAACAAGTTCTTTCCATCTCTCTCCTCTGCCATTCTCAGTGCTAGTTTCAGTCTTGCATTTAAATGATATTCTAAGTGTGTGTATATATATATATAATTGCAAGTTTTTCTTTCAAATCTTTGAAAACCTTACTCTGTTTTTGTGCATTCAGTGATTTTTTTGGGGGGGAGAAATCAAGTAATGTAATATATATGTATATTCTTCTTTCTTGGGATCTTCATTATATTCATTAGCTTTGAAGTTAATAAGTAAATACTTAGAGGTAAATATTTTTATTTGTTTCATTTAAGTTTTGTTTAACATTCTCTCACATTTTGTATATGTTATTAATTTGGGGAAATTTTAAGTAACTGTTTCATATAGTATTTCCTTTTTATGTATTTTTCTTTTTTTATACTTGTATCATTTGTTAAGACTTGTGCTTTAAACTTCAAATTTTTTTAAACTAATTTATTTTACATATTACATTTGGTTATCTCCTCCTAATGCCCTCTGCAAAGTTCCTCAATCTGATTTTTGACTCACTAACTCACTTTTCAGTTCATCTATACTGTTAGGCAATCCATCTGTTGGCTTATTTTATTTCAAAATTTTGTATTCACTGTCTGAAATTGGTTATTTTAATGACCTCTTGCTCCTGTTTTATGTTTCTATGATCCATTTTATGTCTTTGAGGATATTTGTTATGCTTATTTAAAATTGTTATTTTCTTAGATCCATTAATTTTGCTTCATCTTATATAGAATTAAAGAGGAAAATAAAGTCTCGGGGTAGAATCTCTGGTATTAACTGTAGGCTAGCCTTCCTTCATTTTCATCCCCTTCTACTGCCTGGCATTTCCTCAGGTAACAGCCCTCAATCAATCTCAATCTCAATCAATCTCTCTCTCTCTCTCTCAATATTGGCCCTTCTGGATTTCAATCATGTAAGCTCTGGAGTGAAGTCAAGAGAAGAAGGAACACTCAGCCACTGATACATCTGCCAGATACTAAGCTGCCAATAGCTGCCTCCCAAACTGGGACTATCACTGGCCTGTCACTGGACTGTCACAGTGGGAATAAGCTGAAGAGCAAAAGCAAAGCATTCTTCCCTAGCCTCTCGCATTTCTTAGGAATCAGCTCTTTTCATTTCCATCTCACAATGGAATCAACCATCACTGGCCTCCACAAACTTATGTCCAATCAGCTCTTAGGGTAGGTTCCAAGATCTTTCAAATTCACTCCCACTTCTGTAATATCTCCAGTATTCTACTCAGAAAAGGCATTCAGCAACAGCCCATGTTAACTAGTTGCCCATGATAAAAATGTAAATTAATATCCCAATCACTGTGTATTAAATGGTTATTTGAGATAAAGAATGCTATAGAATTAAGAGTTTGAAAAGTATAGGATCAGCAAACAACCTATATAATTTCTGATATTTCAAAGTCATATCTGAGGGAGCTATGGGAATAAATATCCATGGCAAAATCTAGTTCACGAGAGATGCAGTAAGGGAATTTCAAGAAACTATGGTCACCAGGCCAGCGTGGCTCAATGGTTGAGCATTGACCTATGAACCAGGAGGTTGTGGTTCAATTCCCAGTCAGGGCACATGCCTGGGTTGTGCACTCAATCCCCAGTAGAGGGCGTGCATGCAGCCAATGATTCTCTCTCATCATTGATGTTTCTCTCTCTCTCTCTCTCTCTCTCTCTCTCTCTCTCTCTCCCCCTCTCCCTTCCTCTCTAAAATCAAATATATATATTTAAAAATACTATGGTCAATTAGGCAGATTGCCCACCCTAAAAAAATTAGTTAAAATATTTTGTATACTCTCCCAATACTAGGTTCAGGCACGTTTGTATCTGCTACCAATTGTAATCAGCACAGGATAGAAGATAGCCAACGAACAGTTTGCCAGTTTTAAGCTGCTTCACCTCTCACAGGTACAGTGCATCCAGATTAGTAAATGTTATTCTGGGTTTACCTAGAATGGTCATAAAATGCTCTACACTCTGAAAAGAGTCTAAAAAACTACACCATTTAATAAGCAAAATAGATATGGAAGAGATGTGGTATGCAAGCAGAGGCCCCCATATAGGTCTAAAGCTGATCCAGGCGTTCACAGATCTCAGTGCCAGATATCGTGGTTGGGAATTTTATACACTGATAAGAAAGTCTGAATTTAGGTCATGGTGACACAAGCCCATCCCAAATTTTGCAATAAAATGTGCCATGTCTATAAGTGATTAGAGTTCACTTAAAATACCACCATGGCTTTCTTGTTTTGTTCCGTTCACAATGAAAAAAAAAGTTAACCTATATACATATCATAATTATTCTACCAATATTAAGTACTCAGCTTCAAAAAAACACATTATTGCGAATTTCAATCTGAACAAAGAATAACATTTCATAGAAAAGAAAGAATGCTAAAATTGTTACTAAAAGAACAACGCTTTTGCTATTACTAAATGGTTGTGGGTAGTTTAGCTTCATTAGTACTTTTTAGAAATATCTATTGTTAAACTCTTTGTAAATCTCATTACCAAAAATTAAGTGGTGTCTCTGACCTCTTTCTGATTTCCCTATATGAAACGATATCTCCATCACTCTGTTCCTTTTCACTTTTTGTTGTTGTTAATCCTCACCCTAGAATATTTTCCCATTGATTTTAGAGAGAATGGAAGTGAGGGAGGGAGAAAGGGGGAGAGAGAAACATCAATGTGAGAGAGACACATCGATTGGTTGACTCATGCACGTGGTTTTGAACCTGTAACCCAGGTATGTGCTCTTGACCAGAATAAAAATCGCTACCCTTCAGTGCGTGGGCTGACGCTCTAAGCACTGAGCAATGCCAGCCAGGGTCACTTTTTGTTCCTTTCTTGCACTCTTCACGAGCTCCCACACTGTCTCCCTCCCACTAGGATATAATCTTCAAGATGATGGAGAGGTAGTCTGTTCTGCACACCGATAAACCCCAGCACCTAGAACAGTCCCTCCTAGTAAGTGCTAATAGATTGATATTTACTCATTAAACTAATGAGTAAAGAAAATTAGAACTTGGGGATTCAAAAGGACCCTTTATCTAAGACAAATGGCCTAGACACTTGTCCTGGAATAATGCAAGAAATACAGTCACATTGGTTTTGGAAACCACAGTCCTCTCTTGTGGCTATGCACCAGCTGAGGGACGTCAGCACAGTGAACTTTCCGACTGTTGATAGTCACGCTGTGCTGTTTATGAGGCTAATGTAGTCAGTTTTAAAACAATATATTTAGATAACTACTAAGAGGATTTTCACTTCACAAGGATAGTCTGACAGTAATGAGAATAAGAGTTAAACTATGATCCATAAGGGATCTCATGAGCACAAAGCCAGTAATTGGATTAGTTTCCTAAAGTCAAAATTTTTTATGTCATGGTAAAAAAAAAAAAAGCAGATTATGGTTTTTATCCTCAAACTTTAAGCAGGATTAAGGAAAACTCATGTAAACTCCTACCAATTCCCAGATGTACTCTGAATGTTTGGGTTCTTTGCTTAACTTTGTTTCTATTTTTTTCTTTTTCCTAGTTGATCAATGTGTGATTAACCCCCAAAAGTTGGGGTGGTGAATTCTTTACTCAAATATAAGTGGCTTCAGGATATCTTGATTTATCAAAGATCTGTTTTGTGATTTTTGGCGAATCCTGTCAAGTGAGAATCTATAAAGTAAAGTTTCTAATAATGAATGTACTAGAACATGCTCCAGAATAATTGGTTTTTTAAACATGATGAATATAATAATAATTATTCTAGACAAAGCTCACCTGGACCAGTGCTACCTAGAAACTATAGCTCCATACAATCAGGACCATATCCCTTATCTAGGGAATGAAAGAATTGGCAAGAGCAGATGGAGTTAATCAATCATTCAATCAGGAAAGACTGTGTCAACCAGCAGAGGATTAATAAAGGTGACTCAAAGTTTTAAAAATAAGATTGTCTCAAATCTCTCATGCTATCCCAACTAGTATATGTTTGGACTGTTTCATGATGCAGTTTTTCAGGGTTTTATCACTAATTCTTTACACAATTTGAAGCATAGACCTCAAGAGCTATTTCAGTCTCAAAATATATTTACTACCTACCAAGAGTGACAGTTACAGAGTCTATTTTTTAAATATTTGCTCCTTGAGGAGATGGGATCCATGTCTCGACAAGTACACTTTGGTGGTTCAGACTGAAGTGGTGGAGGAAGACAGGGCACCGTGCTGAATGGTGGTGATAATATGCTTATTTGATAACCAATACAAGATGAATATTCCAGTGCATAAAAAACTGACTTACAGTGGACACAGGTGTTGAATTCTTTGTTACTGGCTCTTGATGGCAACATGCACTGCTGAGAACATCTGAAATTATTTAATCCAACAGTGCTCGGCTATGTTTTTCTTATGGCCAAAACAAGAGAGGGAGAAACATCAATGTGCGAAGATCTAAGAAGCTGGACTTGATCTTTGGAAACAACTTAGAAGATCCTGATCCTATAAGGTTATTTTTGCCTTTGGGTATTTACAACTACATGTTGGATACAGTCATGGAACAGAGGTAAGCATCTACTATAGGATTTCCTGTCATAATATTTGTGAGCTACTCCTCATTCTGTTTATACCCATAAGAGTTTATGATAAAGTTTCAGACTGTTTTTTAAATATACGTTGTCACAGTTTGGCCAATTTTATATGTTACGATCTGCTTACATTCTCAACTGCTCCTAAAAGGTGAGAAGTGGAGGACTTGCTGTCTACTGAATTTTACTGATGAGTTTAAGAACCTCATCTGTGAAAAGGGTCTCTCAGTCATTGGCAGATAAAATAGGCAATCCGCAGTGAAGAGTGGATTTAAATGTTTCTTTATGGTGTAATTTGTTTTTCCGATAGACTTAAGCAATGAGAAAACAATCATACAATTGGCAGATGGCATTTATATCAATTTCCTTTAATTCAGTGCAAAAAAAATTTTTTTTGAAGTTGATACGTTCTCTACTTTCCCATGAGACGTAGAATAGGGTCTAAGACATGACAGAGAAAAATAATCTGAGGGATCACCACGCAACCAGCCAGAGCCTGTCACAAATATTTTACATGTGCAATTCAATTTCTTCTTCATTGTCATTTTAATTTTGGAATGCAACTTAACTAATGTCTTACATCTTCTAGGGGGAGGGCTTTAGATATATTTCATTTTAATTAAAAAAAGAGCCACAGAGGAAGTTTTTTTTTTTAAAAAAAGGTCAATACACTGGCTACAAAAAGAGCCACAGAGGAAGTTTTTTTTTTTAAAAAAAAGGTCAATACACTGGCTACAGGAGAAGTATCCAAGGTATTTTTAAAAGTTTATTAATAATTTGCTTTGAAAATATTGTCAAATTATCTCAAATTGGGTTTATAGTTTGCAATCTAGACGTGGCCTTCTAATGGCATATAAAACAGTATAGCCTTTTAAAAGAGAGAAGAAATTTTAATATCTCCCCTAAGGGATATCAGAGAAAATAAAAATGTAAAAGACCTAATATAAAAACCAGAACCTCATGCCGTTAATAGAAAATGGCAATGGAAGGAATAATGTCTGTGCAGTTTTGCTTAGAACTCTTACTTAACTCTTTAATTTTATGTGACAAGTGTTGAACACCAAAAATTTAGAAGGTATTTAAGTTAATGCAGCTATCATTTATTCATTGGCTATCTAGAGCAATTTGGCTTTGGTTTTAGCACTTAAATGGGTCTAGTAATCTATTTTGAACACACTGGATTTTGCAGGGGTGAACCTTGCCCATGAAATCCTCAGATTTAACTACCCTGAATTGTTGCTGCTAATAAAACATGATTTAATTGTTTGTGTTCAATTAGTACCTGTATTGAATCAGAGAAGGAGGGAGGCTCCTTCACTTGTATCCCGCTCAGAGCCCCACCCTTGGGCCTCTCTGCTGCCGTGTTCAGGGATGATCACTGGTTCCCTCGTGGAAAAAGGCCAGACGCGGTGCCTCCAGCTCCAGGGTGCCTCTGGGAAGAGCTAGCTCCCTCGGAGGCTTTTCATTTGGGGCAGTTTCTCATCTGAGCCCATCTTTCCTCATATTTTTCTTTATTCCACAAGAAGTAGGGAAGCTTGACTCCAACTGCCCCAAAACTGACTTGAAACCCATCACTTAACAGTCTCTGTTGCCTTGGGTAAGTCCAGGCCTGGCATGGGGGACGCTACAGGACATCAGCCTGGCCAACGTTTGAGCAAAATGCTGGTTCTGATGATTCAGGATATTTTGCTACATGTTAACTGGCTTTGCTAATAGACTTTCCAATGGTTAAAATAGTCTATTAATAGTCTCTCCCCAATTCTCACTCTCTCATCCACAAATAAATACATCTTTTATTTAAAAAAAAAAAAAAGGAATAGAGAGGCATTTAACCAATACACCAAATGTCCCTGCTTTCTGTTTTTCCTGTTTCATAACATGCCACCTTGGCAAGGCCCAAGGCACACTTTTTCCCTATATTGCAGCCTAGAAAGATCCATGCGCAAACACAATCAGGCATGAGAGAGAAAAACTAGTTACGAGATATTTGGATTGTAGCCTACCATATAATTTAACCTATGGTCAATAAATTATCATGAACATTTAACCAAAATATTCACCTGAGCTTATTTGTTGCTAGGACAAGAAGCTCACAAAGCATATTTATCTTTAAAACAAGAGAAATTGTTTGTTGATACCCTATCAACAGAAGTTTTAGATGTTGATTAAGTACTTTTGATTTTCAACTTGGAGGGCAGGGTATCCCATCCAAGGAAACAAACATTCTTAGCTTCCGACTCTAAACATTTTTATTTCCCCTTGAACCCGATTATTTTCTTCTTTGAACATAGATTTTTATGTCCAGACCTCAATAAAAGAGATTTAGAATATACTCTAAACAGAATTTCACAGTAAATGTGAGAAAAACATGGAGTTTCCAAAAATTCCAAGAACATTTTTATATGCAGAAACTTCTTTAGTAAGAGAAATGCTTAACCTATGACATTTTGCCCACCCCGAGTTTGCAGTTTTATTATTAGAGAAATATTAAAAACAATTTTATATTTACCATTCAGCTTAATTGAATTTAAAATATTCACAAAAAATGCCAGCTGTTTCTGATAGACCTTCTGAAACACTTTGATTCCATAATTTGGATGAACAAATGCTTTGTTATTGGAATTAACTGACTTTCTGATTGATGCATCTGATGAGACTGGTTTATTGGCTTCATGTAACTGTTTACAAAGCTCTCCTGCTAATAGATCCAACATATCAAGAGCTATCATCACACTTCTCCTAAGTGCAATCACACACACAAACTTGATATCAATAATGAGCCAAAATAATTTAGCAGAAAAATCATCTGCTGTAATTAAAAAGTCATATTTTACACAGTACTGTGGAATGAGCCTTCTGCAACTGCCCCTGTTAAATGTCCATGTTCAGGCAACAGTGTTTTAATACCTATTAATTTGTGAAGTATATCTGATGCGTTTTCGGTAAATGGGTAGTCTTCTGATTTTCATGTGGCCAGTGATATCACCACAGCCCACCCCCCAGGGTGGGTGGTAAATGCCAACAAATATTTTGAGTGTTACACGTTATCAACACAGTACTGTGGAATGAGCCTTCTGCAACTGCCCCTCTTAAATGTCCATGTTCAGGCAACAGTGTTTTAGTACTTATTAATTTGTGAAGTATATCTGATGCTTTTTCGGTAAATGGGTAGTCTCCCGATTTTCATGTGGCCAGTGGTATCACCACAGCCCACCCCCCAGGGTGGATGGTAAATGCCAACAAATATTTTGAGTGTTACACGTTTATCGTCAACTTTTTGAGAAATCTAAATTCATTTATCTAATTTCTCATGAAGCATACACTTGTTTTTAGTTTATTGCTGCTGAGTTTATTACAAATTTATAAAAATATGAATATCCAGTAAGACAAAGTCATTAATTACTAATTTGAATGGTGTAGAAAGTATGCTCAATACAAAGATGTTTTTTCTTTCCTCTAACTCATTTGAGGTGTTATTCTCTCCCCCTCTCCCCCCCACACATGAAGCAATTATTCAGCCATATACTCTCTTTCACACATTTAAATATCAAAAATAAAACAGTCTTTCTTCACAGCAATGAAAACTAGAGACACATTTACCAAGTGGATGTTAACACACTGGGAGGAGATATTTCAGCAACTAAACCTGATAAAAATTAATATTTTAAAATGTATTTAACTCCCAAATTCAAAAGAAAATATAAAAAATTAAGAAAAAAATAGAAAAAGAATTTGCATAGGCAATTCACAGAATGGTTATAAGTTTACGAAAATAAGCTCAATCATTTTAGTAATCAGAAAAAAATGTAAACTTCAACAATAATGTGCTTCCACTATCCTATACTCTCTAGGATATAGTAACGAACACACTCATATGCTTTTGGGGTGGGAGTCTAATCAGTTGCTGCCCCAGTTCAATCTGATAGCACACAAAAAATATGTAAGCATAAACTGTAGGAATAAATAGTTTAACTCCTGATATTTACTCCAGAGAAATTTCTTATAGAACCATGTGGGTTCCAGCACTATTTGGGCTTTGGGGGAATATACTTAATTGCCATTAGAGAGAAATAATTAAGTAAAATGTGGCAAAGCATTCTTTGACATATGATGAAACAATTAGATCAATTGTGATAGAGAAACATACAACAACGTGGATATTTCAAAGTAGGAAGTAAGAGAATATTCATAACATAATGAGAATTACTTAACTCTACCAGTAGGTTTTCAAAGATACCTCACACCCACGGGCAAAATCCAAGCATATTAGGGTAGGTTCATTTGAAGGAGAGAAAAGAAAGAATATTGGAAGCAAAAGAAAAAGAATTTGCTAGACTAAACAAAACATACAGACACACTGTGCCATAGCCTGGCAAAAATGTCTCATAAGAGGGAGTGAGACACACTGGTGATAACAGTATGTAAGATTTGAAGAGTAAAAGTAATAAGTCTATTGTCTGCATTTGCAGTCCAAAACAAAATGCGCGCGCACACACACATACATACATGTATTTATCAGGACTACAGAATATCACACACTAGCGTGGCAAGAGAACTACACTTCCACAAAGTTACACATAGCAAAGAAGGCAAATGTTGAGATCATAGACTTTGTAAGTGAAGGGTAGCAGAATATGACAACCCAAAATGTGACTATATGTGTTCAGGACGTGCCACCCCATAATATGCTCCTTTGGAGCCATGGGCACTTGAAAAAAACAACAGATACAAGAAGAGGCTTTCTCTGAATCCCCCTTATCTGCCTAAAGACAGACCTTCAAAATAGAACTCAGACATCATCAACACTTTTCTCTGTGGTGTCATTGGCCAGGGAAGATTGACTCATCACAAGAGAGGAGGCTAGAAGTTGATACCAGACTAACTTTGTCACAACCTATCACATTTCTCATATATTCTGCTAAGGACCAAGTCATCTTCCCTAAAAATTATGTAGAGGCCTACATCCCTCCTCTCCTTTCCCTGTTAAATTGTATTTAATTCTGGATTCTAAGCCCCCTTGGGAGTACCTCATTCATCCTGGCTATGTCCTACATATTTATGAAGTGTATGTGTTAATACTCTTTGTTTTTCTCACATTAATCCGTCTTTTATTACAGGGGTGCCAGCTAAGAACTCAGAAGGGCAAAGAAAGAATTACTATTCTCTCCCTACATGAGCTTATAGAATGGAAGTCTGGCAGCCCATAATAGTAAAAGCGATTCCTACAGACAGCAGAGAGCCTTAGGTGCATCATATGGTTTTCTATCCCCTCCCCGCCCATATTCAGTACAATCTTGGATACAATCAGGGACACTGTGTGACATAATAAAACACACTGAAAAATACGAAGAAGTCACCTGGGTTTGATGATGTGAGATGGAGATATTAGATACAGAGAAGCCTGAACAAGGAAGGAAGTGAAGAACTGAGAGCAGAAATCACAGTAAAGCCTGTGAAAGGCCCTAGGCTGAGTGGACTTCCAGTTAAATTAGCCTCAAGTATTGAGGGAAAGGAATACCCCAAGGACATCTGTGTTATCTAAGGGTGAGAAAAGCCAGTAATTTTTTTGGCATTTAAGCTTTTGTTTTCTGAAATTGGAAAAATAAAGATTCATGTAAATAAATGGAAAATAAATATTATATTTTTCTAAGGAAATGAAGATCAATGGAAGAACACACTGAAAGTCCTTTTTTTTTTTTACCTTAACCATTGAAATTCCCCTTTGATCACATTTGAATTACTCCTTTTCTTTTTTAATTTTACATATTTAATGTGCATTGAATGAACAAATGCCAATTTTCAGTGTGCATTTATTTATTATTTGATGCACCATTATTTTACAGAGTAATTTGGTTCTGAGTTAAAATGAATTGATGTTTGCTAAATTAATCCTATTCTTTGAAAGTTAATCCTATGTTAATAAGGCTTAGAAGCCAAAACTTCTTTAATTCATCTTGATATTTGCTTATGTTAATAAAAGCTTTTTATGTTCTAATATAAAAATAATAGCTTGATTGCAAAATAAAAGATAGTTCAATAATAGCATCAAATATGACTTTCATTTACTTTATAAATAAGGATTCTGTTATTAGAAAGAAATGAATCATAATATGTACTTATAAGTACTTTTTTTTTTTACATGTAAGTTATTTGTTACTAAGATAGCCCTTAAGATTAAAGTTATAATTGTAAACCTACTGGAAAGTTTCAAGTGAATACAGAAAGAACATTTGATTGGAAGTGAATTATAGAACTTAGCCTCATGCTATGAAATTTGCTATAAAATTTTCCAAAGATGCACAAAAGTAGAGAGTAAAACTAATGTCTGTATACTTACCAAAAATTAAACATTTTCTCATACTTATTTTTAATCAATTCTCATGCCATTTTGTTTTATAAGGTATTTTAAGACATGATGCCATTGTGTACTTAAATAATTCAAAATACAACTCCAAAAATTAATATTTCTTTATATAACCATAAAACTATTCTTACATTTAACAGAAGTAATAATTTCTTAATTACTAACATTAATTTAATCTAATATCCAATCAAACAATAGTCTTCAATAATAGAGAACACTTGAATGAAAAAATAATCATGTAGAAAATTATTTGGCATATTTACATAGCATACTCAATGGCCAAGCATTCTTCTTATAGGTATACTAGAAGCCCAGTGCACGAAATTCGTGCATGGGTAAGGTCCCTAGAGGCTGCCGGCTGCCACCCAAGGCCTTCCTTGGCACCTGCCTTGGCCTGGCGCCACCTGCTCACCTGCTCCACCATCCACCGCGGTCCCCCTCCCATCAGGGCCCTTCGGGGCCCACAGCACCTCCACTGCTGTCTGCAACCAGCACCGCATCACCGAGGCCTGCCATGTTCGGAGCCGCCCCCTGGTGGTCAGCGCACATTTAACTCCTGGTCAGTCTAACTCCCACCCATAGGGATAATTTGTACATTAGCCTTTCATTATATAGGATACCAACAGAATTATATAAAAATGCTCACAAAAATATGTACAAGAATGTTCATAGCAACACTATGTATAATAGTCTCAGGAGAGATATAAACCAAATGTCTATGGACAGTAGAATGGATATAATGAATATATACTCGTTCAAAGCATTTGGCAATGAAAATGAATGAATTCTTCTTACAAACAACAACATGGTTGGATCTCCCTAACACAAAGTTAAGTAATGAAGCCAGGCACAAAAAACTGAAATGGTTTAAGTCACATACATTTCAAAATGGGAAGAATTTATCCATGGTGTAATAAGTAACTGCTTTAAGCAGGGCTTTGCATCTGAAAGGGATATAAAGAGGGCTTTTGGGCTACCTGTAATATTTCATTTCTTAATTTGGATTTTCATAACCCAAATGCATTCATTTGTGAGCTGTATACTTAAGATTTTTTTGTATATACTTGACACTTTAAATTTTTTTATAAATATATTTGTATTGATTTCAGTAAGGAAGGGAGAGGAAGAGAGAGAGATAGAAACATTAATGATGAGAAAATAATTGATCCGCTGCCTCCTGCAGACCCCCCACTGGGGATTGAGCACACAACCTGGGCATGTGACCTGACCAGGAATCAAACCATCACCTCTTGGTTCATAGGTCGAAGCTCAACTACTGAGCCACACTGGCCAGTCTGTATTTGACACTTTAAAAATGGCTTAGACTATTAACTCTTAAACCCATTGATCAATATATGTATCACAATCTCCAAACATAACTGTTTATCACTATATTTTCATTATTCTGCAGTTCTCTGACATGTTGATATGTTCGAAATTAGTATGTTAGGTATATGTATACAGTGGGGCCTTGACTTACGAGTTTAATTCGTTCTGTGACAGAGCTCGTAACTCAAATTACTCGTATGTCAAATCAAAAGTGAACGAGTGAGACACGTGATGCTGAGCTGATGTTGTGGCGTTCACTGTGACGTTCGCTGCGCCAACTAGCGGTGGGGTATCTGAAGCTGGCTCGTAACCCGAATTTTAGCTCGCAACTCAAAGCAAAAAATCGAACGAGAGAAGGCTCATATCTCGAAAAACTCATTAGTCGGGACACTCGTAAGTCAAGGCCCCACTGTATTTCTGATTTTCATATTTCTTAGTATTTTATTCTTTTTTATTGCATACTAGTGACCCCGTGCACAAAATTCGTGCACAGGGTGGGTGTCCCTCAGCCCGGCCTGCACCCTCTCCAATCTGGAATCCCTCTTGCAATCCAGGACTACTGGCTCCTAACCGCTCACCTGCCTGCCTGCCTGATCGCCCCTAACCACTCTGCCTGCCGGCCTGATCAACCCCATCTGCCCCCCCCTTCTGGCATACTCTTCCCCAACTGCCCCCTCCGCCAGCCTGCTTGCCCTCAACTGAACCCCCCACTGGCCTGCTTGCCCCCAACTGCCCCCCTCTGCCAACATGCTCAACCCCAAGAGCCCTCCCTGCTGGCCTACTCGCCCCCACCTACCTCCCCCCCGCCAGCCTGATAGCCCTCAACTGCCCCTCCTGCTGGCCTGATCATCCCCAACTGCCCCTCCCCACCGCCGGCCTGTGTGCCCCCAACTGCCCACACCTGCTAACCGCCTCTGCCTCGGCCCCACCACCATGGCTTTGTCCGGAAGGATGTCTGGAAGGTCTCCAGAAGGTCTCCCAGCCTAATTAGCATAGATAGTGTTCCTTTTTAACCAGATGATGTTTTTGTCTTAAAATTGCCTTAAGCTATTAAAGGTTATACACCAAATTTCTTTAGATTTATTTTTTCCTAATATGTTTATTTTCATCCCGTTAAGTGCAATCTTTTTCCAATTTTTTAATGTGATTTTTTAATACAATATATTGCCTTGGCTGACAAAAGTGATGAGTATCAAGGGAGAAAGACAAAATTCAATGTATTCTCTTACGTCCTTTCCAATAAATTTTGTATAGTGTCTTTTAGGATTAAAAACCTCCCTGCCTCCGATTTTATCATCTGTACCTTTATCTTGGCACTATTGCTTTTTTAAGACTATAGTAGTTGTCTCCTTAAGCAAGAGTCAGCTACCTTTGGTGTATGGAAGACCTAAGAAATGATAGAATTCCCAAAGCCAATAAGTCTATATGTACCTGTTGACATTTTATTTCCACCCAAACCATGTTTCAGAGCTACATTAGCCCACACTGGATGGGAGCTGTTGTTTTCTGCCTTGTGGTAGCACAAAGGTAGGCAAAGGACTACTGAGGACATATGGTACAGAGAAAGGGACATAACTAGTAAGCTTTTTAAAAAAATTTGCTTCTTATATGTGAAACCTGGCCCCATTTCCTGAGATGACTTTGATGCACAAATAAAGAGACTCTTGCTACTGTAACTTTTCCAGGAACAAGCCATTGACACAATTCAAAAAATATCTGTCCATGTGACATTGATGATAAAATTACAGGCATGACTAAGTGTAATTTATTACAGGGATGCATGCAAGGTTAGTACAATATCCACAGATCAAGAAACATGATACACCACATAAATAAAATAAAGGATTGAAACCCCTTGTTTATATCAACAGATGCAGGAAAAGCTAGGCCTTGTTAGACTTTTCCTTTTATTTTTTCCATCTACCGTTGCAAATATCATGAGCATTATAGCCTAGTTTAATTAAAATTTTTGCATAGTTCTTAAGTGTCAGATTCTTTGCAAATCATTGGCATGGATTGTATTCTGAAGAAGTCTGGAATTAAGTGGTAACACACTGAAACCTGAAGAATGTTCCAGTTTTAAATGGAGCCATAAAACAAAATACAGTAATGTTTTATTAGCAATGCTGAAATCAAATTATGACTTCATAGGCTTTCTCATTAAATTAGAATGCATTATATCATATCAGAATGATATTCCAGTGAAAAACATATTAAGTACACTCTTGCAATATGTCCACTGTGATTTAATGTCTTTATTCACTAAGGGTTTAGAATGAGAAAATGAAACAATGTAAAGTTTACTTTAATTAATATACCCAAAAACATAAAGGGGAAAAATAACCTTTTAGCAATATTTTGGAACCATCAAGAATTTTTTCACACTACTTGGATGAAGAGAAAATTGGGGAGCAAAGAATGCATGTAGAAAAACACCCCAAAATGAAATGTAAAGATCTTCAGGACCAAAGTATAGTGTGTTCTTTAAAAAAAAGGTTGCATACCTCTATGGAATACTATAAAAGCCACAAGATGTGTTGCTAGATTCTAGAAATTCTGTATTTAATTTATTAGGCTTGGAAATGTAATTTTGTCAATATGTTGAAGCTCCCTGGATGAGGCTCATACTAGCTAAGCACAAAAGGTAGAAGAAAAACTTGAAACTGACAGTTATTTGATATATAAATAAAATATTAGTAAGACTGGAAAAATGATAAGAAACTACGAACTTTTTCATAATTAGCTACTATAAGGCCTATTCTGAGCCTAGCAGTGTTCTAGATGTGCAACATGAAATCAAGGTACTCAAGCTTCCTCTTCACAAGAAGCTTACATTTTGCTGGGGGGAGGAGGGGGAGAGTAAAAAATGCTGAATTACTATATGGACAAAATAAAACATACTATTAAAATAATTCAAATGAGTGCTACAAAATGGAGTCATCAGCCAGGCTGTTGTGGCTCAGTGGTTGAGCATTGACCTGTGAACCAGGAGGTTGTAGTTCGATTCCAGGTCAGAGCACAAGCCAGGGTTGCAGGCTCAATCCCCAGTGTGGACTTGCAGGAGGCAGCAGATCAATGATTCTCTCTCATCATTGATGTTTGTTTCTATCCCTCTTTCCCTTTCCCTTCCTCTCTGACATCAATAAAAATAGGGATTCATCAGATGGCTAATTTAAGTTAGATTGTCATGAAATGTTTTCTTGCGGAGATGCCATTTTAAAGTTAAGGTATGAATGTCAAAAATGATTCTGTTATTATAAACTCAATAGGACACGCATTATAGGTAGCAGGGATGTTTATGGAAAAACCGTAAAATGAAACCATGTTGACGTATCTGTGAAACCAAAATTTTTCATTGGGGCTAAAGCATAGTGGGGGAGGCAGAGACTGGTGTGAGGTGAAGATGGAGAAGTTGACAAGAGCAGCTGATACAAGGCCAAGGCCAGAATCAACAGTTTAGAATTTTTCCCTAAGTGCAAAGCAAAAGCTGTGGAGAATTTCAAGCAGAAAAATGACATAATAATGCATGTTTTAAAAAAGACAGTTCTAGCTGTTGTATGGTGATTTGATGAGAGCAAAATTGTAAGCAGGAAAAACACTTAGGAGGCTATTGTGCTATTTCAAGTCAAAGATTATAGTAATGCTGCCTACAGAATTGGGAGGTAAAGAGAAATCAATTCAAAATGTTTTCCTGGGAGTTTTGAAAGGACATATAGATGGATTGGACAAAGTATGCATATCAGTTAAGATGCGTTTGAATGCAAGGAATACAAATTTAATTGAAAGACACTTAAATAATCTACACTAATAAAAGAGAAACATGGTAATTGGCGTACGACCGCTACCCTTCCCATTGGCTAATCAGGGAGATATGCAAATTAACTGACAGCCAAGATGGCGGCCGGCAGCCAGGCAGCTTGAAACTAACATGAGGCTTGCTTCCTTCAGTGACGGAGGA
>NW_005360891.1:1294797-1312103 GCF_000412655.1 Myotis brandtii | reverse complement strand
CGCCCTGCTCTGTGCATGACAGGGGGTGGTGCCCCAACTCCCCAATCGGCCCTGCTCTGTGCCCGACCAGGGGCTGCACCTAGGGATTGGGCCTGCCCTCTGCCACCCAGGAGCAGGCCTAAGCCAGCAGGGCGTTATCTCCCGAGGGGTCCCAGACTGTGAGAGGGCACAGGCCGGGCTGAGGGACCCCCCCTTCCCCCCGAGTGCACAAATTTTTGTGCACCGGGCCTCTAGTCTTATATAACAGCAAATACGGAGAAAGACATTTCCAGAACTAGTAATACAATCAAGGTTTCAGGATTTTTCTGCCTTTTTTTTGTCTGCGATTGTTCAGAATTATTGGCTTGATTCTTAGGCTTGCTCCTTCATGAGCACAGATAGCTGACATGGGTGTATACATCCTATATGTCATGGCAGTTTATAGAAGGCACAAGAAAAGATCATCACTTTCTCCTTTTCCTTCATTGAAAAAGCTTTTCCTCCAGCAGCAAAGGTGCACCCTTCTTTTCGGGTCCCTTTGGCCATGATGAACACTCACATTTACTAACATGTTAAATAATAAAGGGAGCAGGTACAAGAGCATTTCTAGCATTTGTAGTTTCTGAAATGGACTTTGGCTAATCGCCAGAGTTAAAGATCCTATTCAAACTCTGATATACACACCCTTCAAAAAAAACACCATTATTTTCCCTATGTATTGCATAGCTATGAGACTCACTATTTATTGAATCCCATTTGGCTATATAATTGGCAAAATGTTTATATGATGTTCAATAGCAAGTGCTATCTAAAAAAATATATCGGTAACTACCCATTAACCTTACCTTGGCTTCATATCAGCACTCTGGCTGTTAGGGAGCAGATATATGTCAATATAATATTAAAAGAAAAAAGACGCAAACTTTTGAAAAATGTTAAACTGTCTAAAGTCACTAACCAAAGGTAGAATGAACATGCACTTTTTAGTTTCAGTGATACACTATATATAATTTTTTAAAATATATTTTATTGATTTTTTTCAGAGAGGAAGGGAGAGGGATAGAGAGTTAGAAACATCTATGAGAGAAAAACATCGATCAGCTGCCTCCTGCACACCCCCTATTGGGGATGTGCCCGCAACCAAGGTACATGCCCTTGACCAGAATTGAACCTGAGACCCTTCAGTCCGCAGGCTGATGCTCTATCCACTGAGCCAAACCAGTTAGGGCATAATTTATTATAAATATATGAGGCATGCATATATGCAATTTTATGTACTAATATATCAATAGTGCAAGATACTAAATTTATTAAGTGATATATACAAAGTTAACAATCCAGAAAATTAATGAATACCTAACATATCAAACTCTAATCACAAAGTCTAATTTAGGCTCTATCTACATAGAAATAATTTATCACCAAAAAACAACTCACTGGAAGAAAGTTTAGTAAGAATCAAAAATTGCTATCTATCATAACATCATTTGATACTTCAGGAGCTGAGTCACTAGCATATTCTACACATGATTTCCACAACAGTTGCTGATATTTCCTGCAATCAGGTCAGATGTATATTTTTTAATGTTTCCAGTAGAAGAGGTAGATTTGCTTAAAAATTGAGTTAATATAAATCTTTAAAATAAGTGACAAGTTTGAAGAACTTTACACTTCATAGCACAATTTCCCAAAAGACAACTATCAAGATACGATTCTGACATATATGACATTCAAGTCATGATATATTTAAAAAAAGAGCTGGTGGAAGAGTCAATAAGTGACTGAGGAAGGAAAGAATATTCTCCACAACGAGAGGTCTCCAACCTGATCCTGATCAAACCTGGGCAGAATGGAGAAGGCTTATTTGTAGACCGTAATAAATACATGTTGGCCAAACACTATCATGTTGCAGTTAAATATATTATCGAGTTGATTGGATTGAACAGGAGGAGGCTTTTTTCCCCCTATTGCATATGAATGAATAATGCTTTCTGCAAATTATCTAGTTTGAATCATGTTTTTCTATGGTTACTCTTTTCAAAGAAAATAAAGCAAGTTGGCAGAAACTGTTAGAAACAATTTAGAGATAGAAGGATGTGCATAAGCGACTTCCCAGGTTTCATAGGCACGACTTCAAGTCCTCAGCTCTTTCCTTAGTTCTTTGTATCACCAGCTCTTCTCAACCTCTTAGGAATAAGTTAAATGGCACCCAATCATAAAGGCCTTTCCTAGAAAAATAGCACAAAGTAGCTCTCTTGTACCCCTTCATATTAAGAGGTCATTCAGCCCTAACCAGTTTCGCTCAGTGGATAGAGCATTGGCCTGCAGACAGAAGGGTCCCAGGTTCGATTCCGGTCAAGGGCATGTACCTTGGTTTCGGGCACATCCCCAGTGGGGGGTGTGCAGGAGGCAGCTGATAGATGCTTCTCTCTCATCAATATTTCTAGCTCTCTATCCTTTTCCCTTCCTCTCTATAAAAAATCAATAAAATATATTAAAATAAAGAGGTCATTCAGTCGATTGGTGGGTAAATAAACTATGGCTAAAAAACAAACAAACTATTATGTCATATCACCAAGTGAAAGCAGCCAATCTAAAAAGACTCCATACTGCTTAGTTCCAACTGTATGACATCTGAAAAAGGAAAAACTATGGAGACAATAAAAACTCAGTGGTTGCCTAGGGTTGGGGCAGGGAGGGATGAAACCGAGGAGCACAGCTTTTTAGGGGATGAAACTTCTCTGTATCATACCATATGGTGGATACATGTCACTGTACACGTGTCCAACCCACAGACTGTACAACAGCAGGAGTGAACACTGTTGTGAACTATGGATTTTAGGGGATAGATGTGTCAATACAGATTTATCAACTGTAATGAATGTACCACTCTGGTGGGGATATTAAAAATGGCGAAGACTATACCTGTGTTGGGGTGGAGGGCACGTGGAAAATCTGTACCTTCTCAATTTTGCTATGAACCCAAAACTGCTCTAAAAAAATTTCTATGAACAAAAAAGTGTTTTTCCAACTGAGACCTGATATGCATCTCTTTTCGGTTTCAGTTAGTTATACTCAATTGCTCTGTGGATAGAAATTTTATAAACTATACCTTGTTTGGCAGAAAGATAAAATCTCTTTCCCTGGTAAGTGCTAAAATCCTTTCTTTGTGTACCACGGTAAATGTAGGACTCATTGACACAAACGTTTGATCCTTGAGTGGAGTGGTGCCCAGCTGTTGGAGATCAAATGCAAATGAAACCAAAGCTGGGAGTCAGGCTTCCAGAATTGCATCTTTAGTCCTTTATTTGAACAAGAGTTCTATTACTGCTGCTGCCACACTCCTCTGCGCCCAAACAAGATCATCAAAGCTCTTACATTCTGACCCTCAAAGTAATTTCTTGAAATAGTTCCAGGCAAAGTGACTCACTTGCAAATTGGACATTCATTGTTTCTGAATAGTTTCTCTGCAACATTTTAACTTCTGCAGCATTGTACTTAGAAGGCATGCATTTCAATAAACAATCCTGATGGGTTCTTCATCTGAAATTCACACAAAAATACCACATTGCCAGTAGTTAATGACCTCCTGCCCTTCAACTATTGATTATGTTTCCTGATTTATTTTCTCTCTCTTCTTATCCTCTAGCTAAAATCACCCTTCCTAACCCCAAGATTATTTCGTTCAACAAGTGACCTTGCTATTATTTCTTGCAGGCATAAAGATTTCAACATCTCCATGGATTAATTTGTTGGCTCTCAAGTATTTTTATTCTTAAAAATTGTCAAGGTTTTTCAAGTAGGATTCTTCTTTCAATAAGCAGTAAATGCTGTGACTCTTTTAAGCATAACAAAAAAACACACGCATCTCTTCTTATTGTGTTTATACATTTTGGCCAAATATTATCATATTGCAGTTAAATAGATTATATAGTTGACTGGATTGAACAGAAGGAGGATTATTTTCTGGTGCATATGAATATAAAAAATGCTTTCTGCAAGTTATCTAGTTTGAATCATGTTTTTTTTTTTGATTGTTACTCTTTTCAAAGACAACAAAGCAAGTTGGCTGAACCGTTAGAAATAATTTAGACATAGAAGGATGTGTATAAGTGATTTTGCAGATTTCACAGGCACTGCTTCTCATTTTTAGCTCTTTCCTTAGTTCTTTGTATCACCAGGTCTTCTCAACCTTTTAGGAATAAATAAAATGGCACCCAATCAGAAAGGCCTTTCCTAGAAAAATAGCACGAAGTAGCTCTCTTGTACCCCTTGATATATATTTTTTAATATATTTTATTGATTTTTTGCAGAGAGGAAGGGAGAGGGATAAAGAGTTAGAAACATCGATGAGAGAGAAACATCGATCAGCTGCCTCCTGCACACCTCCTACTGGGGATGTGCCCGCAACCAAGATACATGCCCTTGACCGGAATCGAACCTATGACCCTTCAGTCCGCAGGCCGACGCTCTATCCACTGAGCCAAATCAGTCAGGGCACCCCTTGATAATTTTTGGAAGGGAGAGGGATAAAGAGTTAGAAACATCGATGAGAGAGAAACATCGATCAGCTGCCTCCTGCACACCTCCTACTGGGGATGTGCCCGCAACCAAGATACATGCCCTTGACCGGAATCGAACCTATGACCCTTCAGTCCGCAGGCCGACGCTCTATCCACTGAGCTAAATCAGTCAGGGCACCCCTTGATAATTTTCTATCACACATTTTGTATTCCATTTAGAGAATTTATCATACTTTACAGTGATTTTATTTACATAATGACTTACGGTGCCTCTCTCACACGCCAACGTAAGATCCCTTCACTCAGGTGCCTTGTCTGTCTTATTCACCATTGTGTCCTCCAAGCTTAAGGAGTACCTAGCCTACAATAGGTCTTCTGTAAAGATTTATTGGGAAAAAAAGCGAAACAAAGGAAGGGAGGATGTAAACACTGTTCTTCAGTTTGATTTCTTTCATTTCATTTGTTATAAAATGTGGTGGACTAAACAGCGGCTTCCAAAGACTTCAGGATCTAATCTCTGAAACTGTGCATGTTACCTTATGTGGAAAATTTTTTGTGCAATTATCCTAGATTATTGGTGTAGCCCCTAAATGCCATTCAGGTGTCCTTGTAAGAGAGGCAGAGGTAGGTTAGATAACAGAGGTGAAGGTGATGTGAAATGAGAGGCAGAGCAGGGAGGGATGGAGCTGTAAGCCAAGGAATGCCAGCCACCATCGGAAACTGAAGCAAGGGATGTGTGCTATCTTAGAGCCTCCAGAGGAATTGTGCTCCTATCAAAACCTGAATTTGGGCCTAATGAAACTGATTTTATATTTCTGGCCTCTCGCATGTGAGATAATAAATACCTATGGTTTTAAACTATCCATGCGTGTTAATTTGTTACAGCATTCATAGGAAAGGAACACATGCCATATTTAAAACCGGAAAAAAAATGAAAATAGTAATTTAATACATATGTACTGCTACCCAACTGTAACAAATAGTATTTATCTTTTTTTTTATCTTCAACTGGGATATTTTTTATTTTTTATTGATTTGAGAGAGGAAGGGAGGAGGAGAGAGAAAAATCAATAAGTTGCTGCCCATACATGCCCCAACCAGGAATCGAACTCATAATCTGGGCATGTGCCCTGACCAGGAATCAAATCTGCGACTCTTCGGTGCACAAGATGAAGCTCCAACCGAGCCACACCAGCCAGAGTTAGTATTTATCTTATATAGAGATATGCTAGTACTCCCTCCAATACCACCCACACTCCCCAGAGACAGCCACACCTTGAAGTCGGTTTGAATTCTTCCCATGCATGTTCCATATGTTACTACACATGCATGCATTTCTAAGCAATATACAGTACTGTGCTGTGTTAAATTTTAAGTAAACGTTAACTTTTTAAATACCCTATCATTTATATTACCCTGCAATATGTTTAGTGAGTAAACATTATGACTGCAATTTTTCCATCTAAATGCCTCTAGTTCTAGACAAATCATTTTCAAGGTAAGACAATTTTGTATCATGGGACAAAACAGCTATTCATCGATTTTTTTATGGGCATTTATGTGGATTTTAATATGTTTTAATTGCAAACAATGCAATTAACATCTCTGGGCAGGTTTTCTGGTGCATTATTTGAGATTTCCTCCAGCAACTATTCCTAGAAATGTTTTTCTGGGCTATTGGAAAAGCATATATTCAGCTCTACTGACTACTGACAAATTGTTACACAAAATGATTAGACCATCACATAATCCACTGTGAGTAAAGACTGTTTCTATTTCCCACAATCTAGATAGCAATTGGTATTATCAGTTTTACCTTAATCTGTTCAGTGTGAAATGGTACCTGACAGTTTAAAATTATTTGCATTTCCCTGATTATAAACTACTAGGTCCTTTCACCAGAATCCCAAGCTCCACGATCAAAAGGAAATCGTTTATGGCTGGAAACCCCAGGGGTGGTCAGAAAAGTCAACAGGAGCAAGGACTGGCTAAAACCAGATGATTCCAACATGGAGGAAAAACTGGCCAGAGAACAACCTAAAGCTCATCATATCATCATTATAATGAAAACGGACACCACGAGTAGAAGGGGGGCTGAGGGGAGCAAACGCCATGACACTGCAGGAATGGACCATATTAGGAACAAAACCCCTCCCCACAGAGAGGCAGAGACAGAATTTGGTGCCACAAAGCTTGGAAACAACCCACTTAGACACACAAAATCCCCAAGAACTGACTGATCACATGGGCAACTCACTTGCCAGTTGGCCAGTGTTCACTCGGATGCCTACGATTGCTTCTTTCGCCCACTCCCTGGCCTCTTTCTTTTTCTCTATCCCAATAAAACTTGCTTTGTTCTCACTCTGACTCATTCTTGAAACTTTTCCTGGGCAAGTCTAGAACTTGGAGGTTGCGTGACACCAGAAAGGTCCTGGACTGTACCAGGGCAGGGCCAACCCCTGGCACGGAAGTGGTCCAGTGACAGCTTAACTGAACTTTTTAAAGACCCTTCAGGATAGTAACAGATGAATGTATTACGAGAAGACAGACGGGGACTGAAAATGACCAATTAGGAGGTTGTTGTAGATTTTATAGTAGTCTAGGCAGAAATATTGAAGTCTTGGACTAAGGGTAGGGGGAAAACAGTGTTGTGAGAATGTCATTTACTGACATGAAGAAGATAGGGGAAGGTCATGTTTGGGTAGAGGTGGGAATGCAGGTGGGAATTAACTTCTATTTCTGCCATGATGTGAGATTCTTATTGGATATTCCAGTGGAGCTGAGAATAAACAGAATATCAATACAAAAAGCAATCATATTTCATCTTACTAGCAATAAATCATCTGATAATGAGTACACATGTATTTATAATGCCATCAAAATAATAAAATATTTAGGAGTTAATATAAAAAAAGGAGTTCAAGTGGAAACTACAAAATATTATTGAAATAAGTTAAAGACCTAAGTAAATGGAAAGTAATTCTGTCTTCAAGACTTAATATGGGCCCTGGCCAGGTAGCTCAGTTGATTGAGCATTGTCTGGATATGCCAAGTTTGTGGATTCAATCCATGGTCAAGCCACATACATGAAGCAACCAATGAATACTAAATAAGTGGAACAACAAATTGATCTCTCTCTCTTAAAAATCGATAAATTAAAAAAAAATTAAAAAGACAACATGGTTAACATGATATATTTTTAAATTTACCTAAAACTTAATGCAATCCTTATCAAAATCTCAATGACTATTTTTACAGATTTAGAATAGCTGATACTGAAACTCATTTGGGAATTCAAGGAAGTCGAAATAGCCAAAACTGTTTTCAAAAGAGGAACAAAGTTGGAAGACTCACATGTCCCAGTTTTAAATTTAGTACAAAGCTACAGTGATCCAGATATTATTGCACTGGCATATGGATATACATATAGATTGACAGGATAGAATTAAGAGCCTGGTAAATAAACCCAAGCATCTATGCTCACTTGATTTTCTACAGGGGTGCCAAAATCATTCAATGAAAAGAGAACAGTCTCTTCAACAAATGATGCTGTTACAATTGGATATTCACATACAAAAGAATGAATTTAGACACCTACTTCACACCAAATATCAAAATTAACTCTAAATAAATCAAAGACTTAAGTATAGGAAATGCATATATAAAAATTCTGGAATAACATATGGAGTAAATATTTGTGACCTTAAATTTGACAAGAGTTCCTTAGATGTGGTACCAAAAGCACAAGCAATAAAAGTCAGATAAATTGGTCGTCACCAAAATGAAATAGTTTTGTACATCAAAGGACACTATCAAGGAAATGAAACGACAATCCACAAATGGGAAAAAATATTTTTACATTACATGTAATAAGAGTTTAGTATGAATAACATATAAAAAATTCAATATATTAAAAGATAATTAAATTCAAAGAAGAATCAGAATAGGTATTTCTCTAAAATGTACAACTGAGCAATACACACATGAAAAATTGCTCAACATCATTTGTCATCAGGAAAATGAAAAACAAACCCACTATGGGGTACTACTTTACACTCACTGGAATGAATAGCTATATTCAAAGATATGGACAAAAACAAATGTCAGTGAGTGTGGGGAGAAACTGAATCCTCTTATACTGTTGTTGGTAATATAAAATCACGCAGCTGCTGTGGGAAAAACATCTGGTAGTTCTTGCAAAGGCTAAACACAATTTTTGGATGACCCAATAATTTCTACTTCTGGGTATATACCCAGGAGTAATAAATACCATATGTACACACACATACATGCGCACACACACGACTTGTATGCAAATATTCAGAGTAACATTATTCATAATCAACAAAAAGTGGAAACAACCCCAATGTCCATCAACTGATGAGTGGATATTGTAAGGATAATGCAGTGTTCCATACAACGGGATATTACTCATCGTTAAAAAGAAATGATAAATGCTACAACATGGACTTTGAAAACATGACCTAAGTGAAAGGAGCTAGTCACAAGAGACCACAGAATATGATTCCATTTATACGTAAAATCCAGAATAGACAAATCTTCCTACAGTTGATTGTTTTTCAGAAGCTGATGGGAGAGAGGATTGGAAGGGATTGTTAATTGGCACCTGGGTTCTTGTAGGGAATAAAAATGTTCTAAAACTAGATTGTCATGATGGTTGCACCACTTTGTCAATATTTTTATTAATTGAATTGTATAATTTAAATGAGCGAATTGCATAGCATGTGAATTATCTCAATAATGTTGTTCAAAATAATAACTGGAAATAAAAGCTGCAATACAAATATTCTCTAGATATAACTGTTCTATCTTTTAGAACCAGCTGTATAAAGCCTTTATACATTTTATGTAATAATTCAAATTTTCACAGAAATATTTTGTAAAATATCATTTTTAGACCTGTTGGTGTGGCTCAGTGGTTGAGCGTTGACCTATGAACGAGAAGGGCACATGCCCGGGTTGTGGGCTCAGTCTCCAGTAAGGGGCATGTAGGAGACAGCTGATCAATGATTCTCTCTCATTGTTGAAGTTTCTATCTCTCTCTCCCTCTCCCCTTCTCTGAAATCAATGAAAAGTATTAATTTTAAAAATATCATTTTTAGTGTTTATAGTATTAGATACTTCTTTATGAAAATTCACATCCTAATATAAAAATGTAGTGAAAGGAAGGTGGAATAGAAAATAAAAATGTAATGTTTACTGTTTTACTGCTTTTCCAATGATAATATTCATTAACAGGCCTTCTTCATACATTTCTGTACAAAAAGCCTTTTTTATGATATACAGGTACATTTAATATTTAAAGACATATATAACTTAGTGGTTAAGAACATAATTTTCAGACTCAGATAGTTTGGGATAAAGTCCTTTCCACCAGTTACTAGTTTAATGACCTTGGCAAGCGACAATCTTTCTAAGTCTTGTTTTCCTTTTGTGTGTGTGTGTGTGTGTGGTAATATAAAATATCTTGTATTAAAGTTTAGTTGCTATGACAAGTAATGATGTATAGAAAGAAAATAAATTGTCTTTACTGTTATATGAAAACTTTTATCATGTCTGACATACTAATTTCCCCATTATTTCCAAAACTGTCACCATTAAGGTCACTTCTTTAACCTTTCTAGCATAGTAGTAATTTTATATTCATCGAGATATTATGATTTCTAAATGGGCTTACTTTTAGCCAGATGGTTATTCTTAGTAAAGGACATCTGGCCACTTCTCAGCTTTAAAACACAATCAATCTTGCTCTTTGGTACAAAGTCAGGTGTGAAGGATATAAATAGGCAGATATGTTTATGAGCTGATGTAGGAAACACTGCAAATGGCAGCCGTTCTGACAGGTGTGAGGTGGTACCTCATTGTCATTTTAATTTGCATCTCTCTGATTAGGGATGTTGAGAATTTTTTCCTATGTCTCTTGGCACTGCTAATGGGAATTCAGACTGGGAGAGTCACTATGGAAATCAGTGTGGAGTCTCCTCAAAAAATTAAAAATGGAACTGCTGTTTGACCCAGTAATCCCACTTCTAGGAATATATCCTAAGAAGCCTAAAACAGCAATCAGAAAGAACATATGCATTCCTATGTGCATAGCAGTGCTATTTACAATCAGGAAACAACCCAAGTGCTAATCAATAAATGAGTGGATAAAAAAGCTGTGGCACATCTACACCATGGAATACTATGCAGCAGAAAAAAAAAGGATCTCTTACCCTTTGAGATAGCATGGAAGGACCTGAAGGTATTATGTTAAGTGAAATAGGCCAGTCAGAGCAAGACAAGCATCACATGATCTCACACATATGTGGAATCTAATGAACAAGATAAACTGATGAACAAAATAGATCCAGAGACATAGAAGCACTTCCAAAGAACTTGTATGCATATATGCATAAGCCATGGACACAGAAAATAGGGTGGTGAAGGCCTGGGGTAGATGACAGGGGCAGCCTAGATGGGGTCATTTGGGGGAGAAAGAGGACATATATAATACTTTCAACAATAAGTATTGAAAAAAAGAAAGAAACATGGATGCGAGTGATTTCTAGCATCCCCTGAGTGTCCACTGTAGGCTAAACCCTCTGCCAAACCCTCTTTGTAGATTTCTTATCTCCAAAACAACCCTTAAGTTTGTGGTTCCTACTGCTTGTTTTATTATGTACTTATCCCTGCTTATAAGGAAGTTTTGTTCTCCACTTTACAAATCAGAAATCGGAGTTCCATAAGGGTAAGCAACTTTTCAAATTTACAAAGCAAGTAATTGCTGAGCCCAAGATTAAAATTAGATTTGCCTCTCTTAGCACTTTTCTCTCACTGCATTTACTATCTACTCAAATGTGTCTTTAACAGCTCTGTTTTTCTGTTTGTTTGTTTTTACTTCTATTGGTCCTGAAATCTTAAGCATTAAATTTACTCTTTAATGTAATTAAATTTTATCTTTTTGAAAAAGATACTAAAGCAGAAAATGTGTCTTCATAAAGACATTTAAAATACACGTTCTTTTAAAATATCTAGTATTCCTTTATTTCTAAAAAATGGGCAGTAAATTGCTTTGTAAAAAGGTTTCCTTTACATCAAGTAATAATTTTAAAATCCCCCCTACCATTTCCTTTGTTGCAATAGCTATTCACATTAGCTAACTAAAATGTAGTACAAGACCTTTTAAGGAGTCTAACCCATTAATTGCCATTAAAATTTAACCATATATTTCATCCAAAATACTTGTACTTTAAAGAATCAATGAAAAATAATCAAAAGTAGAGAGCAATTAAGTAGGAATTGTCTCCTATTAAAGACTTCCTGTATGCTAGATTTGGGCAATTTAATTTTATGAACAAAGCTTTGGGGTAAATTTAAAATCATATTGCTATTATTGATGTCTAGGGCATTTAAAATAGGTATTTAACAGGTATATAATTATAATCATGAACTGCTTTTGAGAAAAAAAATTATAAAGAATTATAACCATTCAGCTTTCATGAAACAGCCAGCTTTTTAAAGGTATAATACCTTTGACAATGAAACACTTTTAATCTCTCAATATAGTTGGGATTTAAAGCTAAAAATGAATACAATGCTGAAAATAAAATTCTTGCTTAATTACATCCAGATCTGAAGCATAAAATACAGCAGGTGGTGAATTTGGGCTTTCCATTGTTTTTGATTTTTCAACCATATTCCTGGAAACTACAAAGAAGTTAAATTGCCAATTTACATGATTCACCTACACTACAATATGATTTTTCTTTTTTTCTATTAGTAGTAAAGAGAACTTTCTAAAATGTAAAAAGTAAATACTAATCTAGAGAATAACATAATTTTAAAATGTTTGAAAGGTTTTTATATAAATTCTTTATACAGAAATTATGTACAGAACCAATACAGTTGTAGTACCTACTGCTTGTTTCATTATGTACTTATCCCTGCTTATAAGAAAGGTTTGAGAAATGAATAATACTTATAATAATGTCATACATATTCATAAAGTAATATTAAAGGATTATTTTATGGAGTCATTATTTACCATTTATGTGGCAAGACTTAATGGCCTCTGTATCTATAAATAATCTGAACATCAAATGCTTTGGCGCATAAATTAACTAAAAAGGAAAATTGAAAAATAATACAGAATACTAAATATCTATATATGTAGTTTAATCATTAGGTTATAATTCATACTGAAAGGGGTAATATAATTCTGTATATTCATTCTTATCTTATTATATTTCATTTTAAACATTGATGAATGTGTCAAAAACTATATATGTGTTTTGCAGAAAAACGTGTATTCTTTTCGATTAAATAACAAATTAACTTTTCAAAAATTCAAAAAGATTTATAATTACTAGTCTTAGCAATGCCTGTCATAGTAGTTTGACATCCAAAATAGACATTGTATTTGCTTCTTCAAATTTATTTTAATATAGATAGGTTGAGTATAACAAACTTTCACTAAAAACAAACACAGAAAATGTAAAAGTACTATTGAATTTAGTAAATATATGTAAAATATTTTAGTTCTTTGAAGAATTTCCCTCTAAATGACTCCAGGATTAGCATAATTGAGAGATGTGACAAATGGGATATAAAGAATGACAAATGGGATATAAAGATTAAGTGATTTATCCTTGGTAACTTCTTATATTCTGAATATCCTAGTTATCTATAATAATAAAAGGGTAATATGCTGATTAGACCAGACATCATTCCGGACGTCCTTCCTGACATAGCCGGGGCCAGAGGGAAGCCTACTGGGTCCCGGGTGCCTGCGGGCGGCCCAGGGGAAGCCAGCCCAGATCCTGGGTGCTTGCCAGCAGCCGGGGGGAAGCCCTGGTCCCGGGTGCCAGAGGGAAGCTGGTGCCAGCAGCTGGGGGAAGGAAGGCCTACTCTTGCATGAATTTTCATGCATCGAGCCTCTAGTATTACATATAATACATAATATATACAATACGTGATATATATTATAAAAATATTCTGTAGAATACAAATTCATCCTATAATGGGATAAATAATATTTAAAGCATCAAGCATATCACTGATTCATTAAATTAAGATAACAGCCACCTGCTATATTTCTGACTCCCTCTCCTATCCCCACTCCAGCTGCTCAGAACGTCCAGCTTTGACTCTACCAGCCTTTTACTTTTCTTCACCACACCTCACTTCCTCATTTTTCATCTTTCTCAGCTTAAATATTAAGGTCCTGACTCACATACTCACAACTGTAAATCTACTTTTGCCTCACCTTGGGTGTGTCCATCCAACAGCCAAACATGGCTGAAGAAGACTAGATAACCATTTGAGTCTAAATCACTTTACATTCTTGATCACTGACCTCACATGAAATATTTAGTCACTAATCAGTTACACTAGTTCAATCTTTTGTCTTGATGACTATTTAATAGCTTCTCATTTCTCCTCAAACATGTATATTTTCCTCCATCCTAACTCTTGGTAATAATCCTACTAAATATTTAATTGAGAAGATGGGGGGGGGATTAAGAGAGGACTTCCCCTAACTTTAGCAACCACATCTACTCATCTCTGTCTAGGACAGGGGTGGGCAAACTTTTTGACTCGAGGGCCACAATGGGTTCTTAAACTGGACCGGAGGGCCGGAACAAAAGCATGGATGGAGTGTTTGTGTGAACTAATATAAATTCAAAGTAAACATCATTACATAAAAGGGTACGGTCTTTTTTTTTTTTTTTTAGTTTTATTCATTTCAAACGGGCCGGATCCAGCCCACGGGCCGTAGTTTGCCCACGGCTGGTCTAGGACCATAGACTGTGCCTTCCAGCTGGTTACTATGGGTTACATGGGCAGGTCCTGGACATCACATTCTCCTTTTCTATATAAAGGTCTGGGTGTGTTTTTGTTTTATTTCACTTTTTATTTTCCTTTTAATTTCTTCACTAACTATAACTGCAATTTTGGAGGAGAGGCAAGGGGAAAAAAACAATTGCTTGTCATATAATATTGTGCTAGTATTTTGCTATTATATTATGTGTTAGTAGAGTACAGTATAGTACTAATATTATAAACTTGTTTCTAACTCTCTAGACCTGGCAGATATTTTAAACTCCTTCTATCCTGGACAATTTTCAAGGCTCCTGAGAAGTTCCCTGCTGGGCTCATCCCTTGATATGTAGCTACCTCTTCTGCAGCTGGATGCTTTTATCTCAGCTCCACACTCAGACATTAGCTGTGGAGTTCCCTCACCCTCCCACAGTCTTCTTTGATAGGACATAAAAGGCCAAGTGCCTCCCTCTTGTCCGTGGGAAATGGTGACATACTAGTCCTTCTTGTCATCAGTGGGGATGTGTACTGCCTACTGCAGGCCTCTGCTTTCTTCCTTCTGCCCTGCGGCAACCACTTTGTACCGAGTGTCACTCCTGAGTCCCTCAACTGCAGAGAATAGCACATGGGGTTTCAGGAATACTTCAGGTGACTCTTCAGAGACTCCAATCCTCTTCCACCTGTACTCACAGCGTAGGGTCCGCTGCTGGTTGCTACTGCTGCCTCACAAATTCTTTTAAAACTTAAAGGGGTACGAATTAATTGTATTGTGCTCACAGATCCTATGCATCGGGACATCAGAACAAGCGCAGTGGGGGATGGCTTTTTCTTGCTCCCTGATATCTGGGGCCCGTCCTGGGAACACAGGAAGGTGGGAGATGACTTGTCACTTGGGATAAGGAATCATTTGGAAGTGTTTTCTTTTCATGTCTCATGGCTGATACTAGCCATCAAGTGGGACCTCCACTGGAGCTGTGGACAGACACTACATTTTGTCTCTTCTGGTGGCCTCAGGGTAGTTGGGTTTTATACAATGCAGTTTAGGCTCTAGAATGAGTATCCCAGCTAAAAAGGTGGAAGCTTTCCTTTCATGGCAGAGCCTCAGAACACATATAGTGTCACTCCTGTCACTTTCCACTGGTTAAAAGTGTGTCACAGTACTATTTAGATTCAAGGAGAGAGAATTAAGTTTTACCTCTAGATGGAGAGTGTCAATGTTCTAAAAGGGCATTTGGGAATGGAGCTATTGCAGCCAACTTTGAAAATCCCCTACACTACTTTTCCTCTTAAGGTAGTTTTACTAATTAAATTTTTTCTTCAAAATACACCTCCTCCTAGCCTTTTTTCTTTTTTAAATAAACTTGATCTGACTGAGAGGTCTCGGTGTCATGGAATATGTTATTATGCATTGTCTTAGTAAATTATGCATTGTAAAGTGTCGTGTTACTTTGGTATGCTGTCTTGCTATAAGGGTTTAACATCTTGTTATAGGAAAGGGAAGGAACAAGGAGCTATTCCACCATCTTTACCCGCCTGTCATCAACCTCCACACATGTGAGAAAAGACACCTCCAAATGATACTCACAGTGGAGCTGCCTTTCTGAGTCACAAGAACAGGAAATCTTTCTTGCAGTTTTCAACAGTTGAGAGAGAACTTGGTTCTTTGGGCTGGAATTTCTCAGTCTTAGTCCCAAGAATTTAGAACCATGACAAGCAAGTTACAAATTTGAGAATAAAAAATATACAATTTAATGATATGTGTAGTTGAAGAGCTTTCTCTCTGGTAATATATGCCACACACAGCAACAACCTGATAGAGTTTGGGATTCTTTGAAGTGCTATGAAGCCAAGAGACCTGGGTTTCCATATGATCACTTAAGAGACCACCTTTGTTATATGAAGAGTTGATTTGCACAGATTATATTTCTACTAGAAAAAGTTTCCTTTTTAACAATGGGTTTAATCTCTGCTACACTTGTTCATTATAACCTCTTAGTGCAGCGGTTCTCAACCTGTGGGTCGCGACCTCTTTAGCGGTCAAACGACCCTTTCACAGGGGTCGCCTAAGACCATCCTGCGTATCAGATATTTACATTACGATTCATAACAGTAGCAACATTACAGTTATGAAGCAGCAACGAAAATAATTTTATGGTTGGGTCACAACATAAGGAACTGTATTTAAAGGGCCAGAAGGTTGAGAACCACTGTCTTAGTGTGTTGTATGTGTTCATCATCCTAAGAGAGTAGAGAGTTGAAAACTGCAGACAGAGTTAACAAAATACTCAACTCTCACTTACTTGGGTTAACCAATGAGAGAGTCTTATCATTAGAAAAGCCCTGTGTCTATAACAGTGTGATTCTACATATGGTATGGTTTATGGCTGAAAAGTCTAATTTTTTAGAAAACAGGCATAATGTACATATAGGGGTTACAACTTTAAAGGCTGTAAGGCAAGATTACGTCTCGGATCTCTTAAAGTAAGCAGATATTCTGATTTTTTACTTGTCTTAAGAGGGTCGATCTAAAGACAGAAAACAAGGCTTCAGGAGGTGCACTGTGCTTTAGAGAGGGGCACACCAGGCCTCTCTCTGTCCCTGCAAGGCTTTTGCAACTACAATCTGAGCAGCGTGGATGCCTCTAAGGGCATTCCCACCGGGGAAAGATAAGCTGACTTTAGCCATAGGAGGCAGACCGAGAGCTGAGCCGGGAGGGGCAATGCCTGGACATTTTGAAAGGTGGGACTCCATCTGCGAGTAACCATCCTCTGTGCTGGAAAGGCAATTTGTTATATTTGATCTTGTTAAAAGTTTCGCTTTTATGAACGATTAGTGCAAGGAGTCTAGGGAAAGGTCTTTCTTCAAACTTGGAATAAAGTGTTGGCAGGAAAAGAAATAGAGGCCTTAGCAAAGGTGGGCCCGGCCAAATTGAAGTAGATCTGAAATTGATTGTTCAACAGCTGGTCAATAGTCTGGAAAGCC
>NW_005360891.1:1290487-1294768 GCF_000412655.1 Myotis brandtii | reverse complement strand
AGTGACAATCAAGAAAGGGTTATCTGACACGTAGATTTTGTAAACTAAACCATGAGGGTCTTTAATTTTCCATTTTAATACAGATTATTAAAAAAACTGATGTAAAGTTACAACACGTTCTTTGGAGTTATGAAGTAACCACCAAAATAAATAAATATAAGGAAAATGGCTAAGGAAAATAGAATATTGATTTGATTTTCATATAACCATGTACATACAGGTGTCCCCCCCAAAAATGTATACACACTTTGAATGATTATGAAGTCAGTGTTTATTAATATAGAGTTCATTTTCAAAATTAAGGGAGTTATCAGCTGGTACAGTGTGTATACATTTTTGGGGACATCCTATATCTCTTATATAGAAAGTTAGAACTAAGTACAAAAAAATAGTTCAGCAGCTCGATTTTATATATGAGTGCTGAGGCCAGGTGACATTTGAAGTACATGTTTTGATATGCAGAAGTGAGAGAAGGAAAATTGTGCAGAGGAAGCAATTTCTTTGGGAAGGGAATTGAGGAGGGAAGAAAAAAAAAGGGGATATTATATGTGGGCAAGAGTAGTTCAATTTGGTTGGACCACACTCTAAAATAGAAAAGTGAAAGATGAGATTAGAAAAGTTAGATGAGATTCAATTGCAAGTTTAAGGAATCTAAAATCTAAGTGTTCAAGAACTATGGGAAAGATATTAAATATTAGGCAGAGGAGTGACATGCTTAGGGATCTTTAGAAATTGGTAGCATTAAGTGAGACAGTTTAGAGATCGGAGAGACCAGAAGCAGAAAGGCTAGTAAGCAATGGATTTCAATCAGTCAGTGAATGAAATGGATGTCAGAATATGCTAAGGACAGAAAGAGTGGAGAATGGACTTGGATGTGAGAGCTGTTGCAAAGGGTCAGTCAGTAAGGGTGGGTTCTCTGGAATCATTTAGACCAAAACAAATAAACAAAGAGCATGTGAAGTAATGCCAATATTGTAAGGCTAGGAAAATTAAAAACAAGTGATTCCAAAGCAGAAACAGAAGATAGAGGACGAAGAAATAGTTGGAGGGAAATTAGGACGGATAGGAAACTGTGCTTAGCCTTTTGACTTTTGTGCATTTGATTTTGAGTTTCTGGCAGGACCACCAGATAGAGGTGTTTCATTTTGTTGTTTTGTTTTAACTAAGCAGCTGGAAATGTAGGTATAAACCTCTCTTCTGAGTAGCACTTTTTCTCACAATCAAATACAGAAATGTTGTTAATACTAGTAGTAGCCTTCCTAATATTGCACGAAATAATGCAATCACAAACGGAATATAGGCATTTGCTACTCCTAATGCTAATTCCCATTAAGTATTGACAAATATGAAATGAGTGAGTCACATCATTTTATTATAGCAGATATTTATGTCTGTGTTCATAGCATGTTAATCTAGGCTAGGTTAGGCAATATTCTACTATGGAAAACCAAGACTTTATAATATGCAACAGTCCCAAAAGCAGTAAGTGTTAGGGCCTTAAGATTGAAGAATAGCTTTTAATACACATTTAAATGAGGATTATGATTTTTATATATGAAGACTTCTGATTCATTTATCCTTTCAGAGTGAGAGAAAAAATTCCAATTTATGGCTTAAATTTCCATTTGTATACTGTTGACTTACAAATTGCATATCTGGCCTAGACCTCTATCCTGAAATCCCACACACCATCCTACAGCTTTCTTGAAATGTTCAATTAGATATATAAACACTAACTTTAAAAGTAGAAGTGGTGCTGAACACAAGGGAATGAAATACAAAATTTTGAGGGTGCCTTTACAAAATCATTTAACACTATTAAATATTCATTTATTAAGTAAGTATGTTCTACTACCAAGTAATTATTCAAAGCCTTAAGTATGTATACATGGGCAGCAAAGATAGAGAGCATTGCTATACTTGACAATATTTTCTATTGGACACCAGCCTTGACACCAAAAAATTGAATTGCAGTCATTGTTATTATGGAAAATGTAGCGTTGTGTATATATCTCTTATTCCATTTTTTTAAATTTACTAACTTTTAATTTTTTTCCTAACTTTTCTGCAACAAAGTTTGTTTACCTAACATCATTTTATTTTAAATGTTGGACCATTTAGTTGAATTTGTAATAAATAATCACAATTTTGAAAGATATTTCACCTGATCACTATGAGTGTTCAACAATTTTACATTTCATGAATTGGAATTTAAAAACTAAGCCATTATTGGAATTGTTTTTTCTACTTGAAGCATTGAACAACTTTTGATATAAAACTGGTATCATACTAGCACATTTGTGAAGTACTTCTGTTAATGGAGCTATTACTTCACTTTTCTATATTTGCGCAAGAAACGTCAAAATCCAAAATAAGAAAAATTTTAGAAGAGAGATTCCATCAAAATAAAAATAACTATCAAAATAAAAAGTCAAACTTCAGAAAGAGATTAAACACACCTTTGGCAGTTGCATGCATGAAATCATTATCTCTGAATGAAATCTTTTAAAGTAGCTATAAGTGTTTGAGCTAGATGTTGGCCTTCTAATTTTTATGTAGTAAATAGAATCACATTGGCCCACTTGTGTTATAATAGTCGGCTTGGCTATCATAACAAAATACTGTGAACTGGGTGGTTTAAACAGAGATTTATTTCTCAGCTTTGGAACCTAGGACCTCACTGTTATGACCTGAGTATAAATTTATCTACAAAGAAGTTTTCAATATATATAATTTCAGAGAGGAAGGGGGAGAGAGAGATAGAAACATCAATGATGAGGGGGAATCATTGATCAGCTGCCTCCTGCATGCCCCCTACCAGGAATTAAGCCTGCAACCCAGGTATGTGCCCTGACCAGGAATCAAACCAAAACCTTCTGGTTCATACATCGATGCTCAACCATTGGACCACACCAGCCTGTCTACAAAGAGGTTTTTGTATATGTAATTAAGTATCTCAGGATGAGACCATTCTGGTTTGGATAGACCCTAAATCTAGCAAGTGTTCTTATAAGACAGGAGAAGGGGAAAGGACACAGAGAAGAAGGCAATGTGAAGATGGAAGCAGAGATTGAAACGAAGCATCTACAAACCAGGAAATATCAAGGACAGCTGGCAGCCACCCAAGGCTAGAAGAGAGGCGTGGGAGAAATTATCCCTCAAAATTTCTAGCAGGAATCAATCCTGCCCTCAGAACTCTGAGAGAATAAATGTGTTGGTTTAAGTCACCCCGTTTTGGGTAATTTTTTCTATGGTAGCCACAGTAAACTAATACACTACTGATATGCATATCTTGCTAAAATATGAAATACCAGCCACATGTTTCATTATACATAACATAGGCAATAGGTATAAACCAAGACTTATCAGGCAGCCTGCTTTAAGCATTTCTCAAAGTTAATGTATTCACTAAAAATCCAAATATTGTCCTCTTAGACTCTCATTTTTAATTTTCTCCTCAGTTAATAATTCCACGTTTCTACTTGCTGAGGCCCAAACGTTGGAATTATCGATACTGCTCTTTTCACACAGAGATTGAAACTATTAGTAAATCCCGTCAGCTCTACCTCTGAAATATGTCTAATTCCATCACTTTTCACCACCTTCCCTTATTGCTGCCTTACTCCAAAACTATTATCATCTATCACCAACTCCTTCCTGCTCTCCCTGCTTCCAATTTTGTCCCATCAGTTCCTAAATGTTGCAGCCAAAAACCTATTTTTAAAATGTAAGTCAGATAATGTAACTTGTATATCAAAACTCTCTGCTTTCCATGCCCTATGGATTAACTTGTGTCTCCAGAAAGACAGGTTGAAGTCCTAACCCTCAATACTTCAGAAACTGACCTTATTTGGAAATAGGCCATTGCAGATGTAATTAGTTATGTTAATACTAGAGGCCTGATGGATGAAAATTCGTGCAAGAGTAGGCCTTCCTGGCACAATGGCCGGCCGCAGCGGGTAGTGGAGCCTGTTTGTTCTGCTCGAGTAGCACCTCAAGTCGGAGTCTGTAAGGAGCGGAAGGGCTGAGGGACGCCTTCCCCGTGCCGCCCCCTCCCCAGCAGAACCGTGACTTCCGGAAGCCGGTCCATCCTTGCTGCTTGACACAGTCTCTGCAGGGAAGAAACATCTGCATAGCATATGCTTCAAGGGACCTGGCGTATATGGCTACTGTTCTTTAATATGTTTGCTCATCTTCTTGGTGCTATGTGTTTTAACCAAGGTCACCTCTCCGAGAAAGGTTGTTTCCCCAGGTAGGGATTTTTCCCTGAAGTTAGGGAGG
>NW_005360891.1:1276939-1290424 GCF_000412655.1 Myotis brandtii | reverse complement strand
CTTAAGCTACATAATCTTTACTCCCTGGAATGGAGATAAGAAACGCCCTAACCTTTGGAATAGAAATTGATAGGATTAAAATCAACTGGTATAAATACAGATGTAACAAGACACTAAAACACAGAACCTTGCTGGAGAACCTACACAGAACCTGGCTGGAGATCCTGGTTTGAACCTGGCTAGGCTGCTGATCAACTGAACGCTGTCTCCGTGTCATTCCTTCTACGCCGATTCTGTCCACACCTTTGGGGACCTCTGGACCTGCTGGGGTTGGACCCCAACACGTGGCCCCCTCCCCGTCCTCGCACTGAGAACTGTGGGTACCGATGGATGTGGCTGAGAGCCCTGAACGGGACCCTCGCTCTCCAGAGTTCGAAGAGGAGGAGCAGCAAGGACTCTTGGATGGTGACATTCTGAGAGAACGTGGGTCTGATCAGGATTTGGACAAAGCTGCAGGGAGGGCTTCTGATTTGGAGGATGAGGAAAATGCTGCCCTGGGACTGAGCCAGGAGGAAGAGGAAAGTCGCTCTGATGAGGAGGATCAGGACCAGGACTCTGAGCCTCAGGAGCTGAACAGGGGCCCTACGAGCCCCCCTCATGCAGAGGAAGGGGATGGGGGGGAGGAAGACCGCACAAGTGATCTGAGGGACGAGGCCTCCTCGGTCACCAGGGAACTGGACGAGCATGAGTTAGACTATGATGAGGAGGTCCCCGAAGAGCCAGCCCCCACTGGGCAGGAGGACGAAGCAGAGAAGGCTGGGGCAGAGGAGGATGAGGAAAAGGGAGAAGGAGCTCCCGAGGAGGAGGGAAAGGCCGATGTCCACAGTGTGGAAGAAAAGGAGCCCCTGGAGGCAGCCAAGGAGACAAAAAAAGAGGATGACGACGACGGAGAGATTGATGATGGGGAGATGGATGATGATGATCTGGAAGAGGGCGAAGTAAAGGACCCCAGTGACAGGAAGGTGAGGCCTCGTCCCACCTGCCGATTCTTCATGAAAGATGTTGTGACACCATTATCCACTCTTCTGCCGCCAATATCAAATTCCATACCATTCAGAGACCAGGTTACAGGGAACTGTACCTGGGGAATGAATTGTAGGTTTATACACCCTGGAGTCAACGACAAGGGCAACTACTCCCTAATCACCAAAGCCGAACCTTTCCGGCCTAAAGGTGCCCCACCTCTCGGACCTCACCCACTGATGCCTGCCACCCCTTGGGGTGGGCCCGAAGTTGATGAAATGTTGCCTCCACCCCCTCCAGAACCCCCCACAGAGAGTGCCTGGGAACGAGGACTTCGGCGTGCCAAGGAGGTTTTAAAAAAAGCAACCATTCAAAAAGAAGGGGAGCCTGATTTTGAAGAGAAAAGGTTTACTGTGACCATTGGTGAGGATGAACGGGAGTTTGACAAAGAAAATGAAGTTTTCCGAGATTGGAATTATCGGATTACAAGAGATGCCAGAGACACAACACTTGAGCCTTATGCAGATCTTTATTATGATTATGAAATAGACAGGTTCTGGCGTGGCGGGCAGTATGAGAATTTCAGGGTGCAATATACAGCAACAGAACCGTACCAGAATTACCGGGAACAGGAAAGGGAAAGAGAGCGAGAGAACAGACAGCGGGAGCGAGACCGAGAACGCGACAAGGAGCAGCGGCGGAAGAAAGAGGAGTGGGAGCGAGAGCGGGCCAAACGGGACGAGAAGGACAGACGGCACAGAGACAGAGACAGAGGGAAAGAGCTACCAGAATTACCGGGAACAGGAAAGGGAAAGAGAGCTAGAGAACAGACAGCTGGAGCGAGACCGAGAACGCGACAAGGAGCGGCAGCGGAGGAAAGAGGAGTGGGAGCGAGAGCGAGCCAAACGGGACGAGAAGGACAGACGGCACAGAGACAGAGACAGAGGGAAAGAGCGGGCGAAGGAAAAGGAGAAGCCAAAGCCCCGCTCCCCACAGCCACCAAGCCGACAAGCTGAGCCACCCAAGAAGGAGGCAGTCTCCGCTGGGCCATGGGTGAAGCGAGCAGAGGAGTGGAAAGACCCTTGGCGCCGGTCCAAGTCTCCCAAGAAGAAACTTGGTGCATCGGTCTCCCCTATCCATGCACGAAGGCATCGAAAACCGTCAGCCTCATCCGCCTCTGCCTCCCATGCCTCCAGGTCGTCCTCATGGTCCTCCTCCTCCTCTGGCTCTGGCTCGTCAAGGTCCCAGTCCTTTTCCTCCTCCCCATCCCCCTCTCCAACGCCTTCTCCACACAGACCTGCTGTCAGAGCCAAGGGGGAGCCAGCTCTGCCTCCTGGGAAAGCAGGAGAGAAGATGGTGAAGAAACCAGCCCCCAAGACCCCTGCCCCCACCCCTGCGCCTGCCCAGCCAGGAGGCCCTCGGGAAGCCAGGAGGAGGGAGCGCCGAGCCAGGATCCCCCCCAGGAGGCGGCCCATCGGGGGCAGTGGCAGGGGCAGCAGCTCCAGCGGCTCTCGTTCCAGATCCAGGTCCTTGGGCGTGAGCAGCGTCTCCTCCGTGTCCAGCGCCACGTCCAGCAGCAGCAGCAGCAGCTCGGTGCACAGCCTGGGCTCGGACGACATGTACGCAGACCTGGCCAGCCCTGTGTCCCCGGCCAGCTCCCGGTCCCCCACCCCAGCCCAGGCCAAGAAGGAGAAAGCAGGAAAATCTAAAAGAGAAGATGGCGTGAAAGAGGATCAGCGGAAAAGGGATGCATCCACACGGCCACCCAAATCCTCCAAATCGTCCACAGGCAGGAAATCCTCCCAGCAGCCCACAGCTCCCCAGCGGGCACCCTCTGGGCAGCCCCCGCAGGGCACATGGGTGGCACACAAGGAGATCAAGCTGACGCTGCTGAACAAGGCCGCTGATACAGGGAGCAGGAAGCGATCTGAGCCCTCAGACAAGGACAGGCTAAGCCCTCCTCCAGCCAAGCGGGCCCACGTCTCCCCAGACCGAGGTTCTCGGGGCCGGACGTCAGGGGGGAGATGGGGCTCTCCCAGGCCAGGACGGCAGAGACGCCAGGATGCCAAGGCTCCCGTGGCCCTGCCAGACAGGAAGCGTCCACTGTCCCCCCAGTCCAAGAGCTGCAGCAAGGTCACCAGTGTGCCTGGGAAAGCCTCAGACGCCTCCACGGGCACCAAGTCAGGGAAGGCCAACACGCTGTCGAGGCGGGAGGAGCTCCTAAGACAGCTCAAAGCCCTGGAGGACGCCATCGCTCGCAAGCGGGCCAAGATTCGCGGGAAAGTGTAATGGGGGCCCCGCGGGCTCAGCTCCCCTGCCAGAGGCAAAGACTCGTGTGTTTTCATACATAGGGGAAGCGCAGCCGGGTTGGGTTTTGCAGTTAATGTCTTATTTTGGCTGTGATTCTTTTTAAAAATTAAAAAAAATAACAAATAAAAAAAAGTTTCTCAGCTGGAAAAGAAGCCACACACACATCATGAAGATGACGCTGAACCTCAGCCTTCTCCCAACCACACTGACCAGTCCTTCCCAGAGCAGACACAGACAGGCAGGCAGACAGCACCGAGCGAGGACATGGCACCGTTTTGTGTAAATTTTAAGTCCCAGATGCCCGGATCAGCCGGCCCATACATTTTTTCTTCCCCATCTTCTCTTCCTCCCTCGGTTAGTCAGGCAAGTTCGCGCCCTGCTGTGTGCCGTGTCCTCACCACACGGCTCTCCTACTGTGGACAGGAACACCTAGTGCTACTGAGCAACCTCTTCCCCACCCCTGCCCATCCCCAGGATCAAAAAAAAATATATATATATATATTCTTGACTAAAGTCTGACTGGGAAATAGTTCCTGTCTTTTATTTTAAGCATCAAATTGTTTTAGTTGATTTGAATTAAAGTCTGGGAAATAGTTCCTGTCTTTTATTTTAAGCATCAAATTCTTTTGGTTGATTTGAAAATGAAAATATATAGAAAAGACCAAAAAAAAGGCCATGGGTATTGTTGGGCGTCTGTCTAATGTGGAGGGTCTTTTTTTGAGGGTTTTTTTTTTTAAAAAAAGAGTAGGCCTTCCTTCCCCCAGCTGCCGGCACCAGCTTCCCTCTGGCACCCAGGACCCAGGCTTTCCTCCTCGGGCTGCTGGCAGGTACCCAAGACCCCAGCCGGCTTCCCTCCAGCCCCAGCTTTGTCAGGAAGGATGTCCGGAATGATGTCTGGAAGATGTCCAGTCTATTTGGTATATTTCCCTTTTATTATTATAGATGAGGTCATACTGGAGCATGACCAATACGACTGTGTCATCATGAAAAGAGGAGGGGGAGTCCCTCAGGGGAAATGCCAGTTGGTGACAGAGGCAGAGCTTAGAGAGATACAGATACAAGCTAAGGAATGCCAAAGATTGACGGTCAGCACCAGAAGGTAGGTGTTGGGGTCCAACCCCAGCAGGTCCAGGGGTCCCCAAAGGTGTGGACGGAGTCGGCGAAGAAGGAATGACACGGAGACAGCCTTCAGTTGATCAGCAGCCTAGTCAGGCCCTCTAACCAGGATCTCCTGCCAAAGTTCTGGTTAGGATCTGATCAGGATCTGATGTTTATTGTCTTGTTACATCTATATTTATACCAGCCGATTTTAATCCTGTCAATTTCTATTACAAAGGTTAGGGCGTTTCTTATCTCCATTCCAGGGAGTAAAGATTATGTAGCTTAACTACCCGCCTGGCACTTAATTAAGGGGTTGTATCCCCTCCCTAACCTCAGGGAAAAATCCCCACCTGGGGAAACAACCTTTCTCAGAGAGGTGACCTTGGTTAAAACACATGGCGCTAAGGAGAGCAAACATATTAAGAACAATATGCTATATATGCCAGGTCCCTTGAAACATATGCTGTGCAGATGTTTCTTTCCTGCAGCGACTGTGTCAAGCAGTAAGAATGGACCGGCTTCCGGCAGGTAGGGGGAGGCAAAGAAGGACCCTCCCTTACAGCCTGCACAGGGAGCATGGCTCTGCTGACACCTTGATTTTGAACTTCTGGGCTCCGTAACTGTGACAGAATAAATATATGTTGTTTTACATAATCCACCCAACTTGTGCTGCTTTGTTGATGCAGCCCTAGGAAACTACAGAGCCTGTCACCCTGAGAAAAAAAAAACCCACAATAATTACAGTGACCTACTTGGTCTTTCCACTTTGGTTCCCATCTTGTCCAGGATCTCATCTCCCACTACATTGTTTGCCTAGTTCTCTCTACTCTAGCCACAATGGCTTTTATGGTGTTTCTCCGATATTCTACACTTACTCTACCCTGCGGGAACTGACATTTTCTGTTCCCTGCTTGAAAAGCTCTTCCCTCAGATATCTAGACTGCTTGCTTTGACACTTTACTCATATTCCACAACCTGTTAGAATGTCTCTGGCCATCATGTTAATAATTAAAATGATATCCCTCAAACTCCCTATCTCTCTTTTCTAGACTTTTTTTTTTTTTAATTCCAGAGTGCTTCTTATATACTTATGTTCTATGTTTTAATACTTAATGTATTGGGTTTTTGAAATTTTTATCACCATTATGTCCCCAGCATTTGGTATAGTAGCTGACACACAGTAGACACACTCAAGTTGTTTTTTGGAAGAGTGAATAAACCTGTGGCATATTCAGAGAACTTTGAATAATTGAGTATGGCTATGTTTGATTTTTTCTTTCTAGTCAGGGTATGAAGTATTATATCAGGCTGAAAATTAGTCAAAATCCAGGCTGTAGATGATCATGTATGCCGTATCAAAGATTTGTTAACTTATCTTTTACTTAAATTGTTTTCAAAATTGTTTCATTGCAATTTTGTTACAGTTGCCTGTAGTGAAACACATTATTCAAATGAAAATCTTACAAAAATATATACAAGAGATAGTGTTAAGCTGCTTAGTAAGAAACAAAAAAGTGGGTCTCCGAATCTTTCTCTCTGTTTCTTTTCTTATTCACAACACCTTAAGGTCACCATATTCACCCAGGGGTTCCTAAGAGCACAAGCTGAAAAGCACCGCTTTAAGCAACAGAAAACCTCAGAAGGATCAAACAAAGCAGTTACTGTACATGATGAGATTTGCATTTTATTAGATAACAAGGACAACAGTCTAAAGGATAAATCAGAGGCTTGCAAAACTGAAGGCAGAAAAAGGGCAGCAGGGAAGACACCACAATAATCCAGAAGAGCTATCACAAGAGCCTGAACCAAGAAAATCTCAGTAGGGAACATGATCAACAAGTGAGAAATAGTGTCGCTAAACCCCGATAAATTGATTTAATGTGAAGAGTGGGGGGAGGGGAGAGAAAGGGAGATTTCCAGGTTTCTAAGTAGGGTCACTGAGCAGGAAATGACCACTGACTAATATAGAGGTTGTAGAAGAGGAGTTCAGGCCTCAGGACCTGTAGGACATTCAGGTGCATGTGCCCAGTAGCTAAGGGAAAGCATCATGCTGGGATTTAGCACTGGGTATTACCTTATTCAGCGTTTACTCACTAACTTAAAAACAACCATTGAGAATTAAGAGGAAGAAAAAGCATAATAGAGGAACCTGAAAACATTTTTTTTGCAGAGTACATTTTCTATCATCCATGATAAATATTCTTATTCATATTATTTTAATGCTATCTTTTATAATTCATGATAATGCAATATTTCAGGAGACATGTTTCTATGACCAGTACTATGGCTGATGCCAGATAGGATATAATTTTTATAGTTTAAAATAAATTTGAATTTAAAATGAATCCTTTAACTTTCTGTTATCACAACCACCTCTCCTAAACGTCTTGATGCTTAAGACTGAGTTCTAAAAACATGCAGTTGCTCAAAATATTAAAAAAATAACAACCATTGAGTTCTTTCAATATTCCCTATGTTTTGCAAGTTGAGGAGCACACGGTGGAACAAAACAGTCACTTTTCTTCTGTGCAGTGATAAGAAATGACAGGCAAAATTTGAAAGGGGGAAGGGGGAGCTCTCTGCCCTGTGTATCACTAAAAAAAGAAGAATCAGAAAAAGGCTTTGCCAAGTTAATAAGTTATTGACTCTCAGCTCCAAATTCACCCTTTTTGCCTGCTCTATAAAAATGAATCTTGGCCCTAACCGGTTTGGCTCAGTGGATAGAGCGTCGGCCTGCAGACTGAAAGGTCCCAGGTTTGATTCCGGTCAAGGGCATGTACTGTGGTTGTGGGCACATCCCCAGTGGGAGGTGTGCAGGAGGCAGCTGATCAATGTTTCTCTCTCATCGATGTTTCTAACTCTCTATCCCTCTCCCTTCCTCTCTGTAAAAAATCAATAAAATATATTAACAAAAATGAATCTTGGTTTTTTACATTTTTGTTTCCTTTTCCAGCTGCCATGTTGCTAAGTTTTCTCAGTCCAGGGAGATGGGGAGACACTGCAGGAGGAAATGGTTTGTTTCCTGTTGTAGGTGTGCTCACTTGGGTGCCTGTATGGCTCCAGCGGCTCCTCCAGCACGCATTTCCTGCAGTGCACATGCATGGTATTGCTAGTGCCTGGCTCCTATAATTACAGCAGCCAGCATCACCCAAAAGCCACCACCTTCTGCCTGCAACCGCATTGGACAACGTTTGGTGAAGACATCTGATGAGGCACCTCCCTGTGAAAAGCCTTTCCTGGCATCCTTCAGAGTGGACTTCCTGCAAGTTCTACCGGGACCACAGCAATCCCACCATCACCCAGCAAACACAGTCATGCTCTCCCCAACACGGTCTGGGTCTCATTTCTGGTGAAGAAAACTTCCTCAGGAGCTCCATCTCAGCCCTAGGGGTGGTAGCTGATGTTATGTTATATATCCAATTTTATTTTATATACTTGCTATTCCTATATTCTCTAAAGATTCCTTTACTGCTTATGAGCCAATCCTGCATTACTCCATTTTCCTATTGTAGTCAAATATTCTTTATATCATCTATGTTCAGAACACTGTATGGTTTCCTTCTCTTTTGATCAAGACTTATTCAGAGGTCAAAGAAGAATGATTAACATATAAACAGGATAAAATAGTTGCACGGATGACAATAAAGCGGAGAATTTAAAAAACAACAAAAAAATAGAATTCTTATTTTATATCACGCTTGGTCAAGAACCCACACATAACCTGCCAGCCGTAGGCAGAACCACCCAGGGCCAGGTCCCCTTTCTGGTAACAATATGAGGTTTCTAGAGTAGTTAAATACACAGAAACAGAAACTAGAATTGTGGTCACCAAGATCTTGGAAGAAGGTAGAAATAGTGAGTTGTTATTTATTGGATATAGGCTGTATTCTCTTACCTGTATTTCCTAAAGATGGTCACAAGGGAGGAACAATAAAGTGAATGTGAGTGCATTTTATTAAAAACTGAAAATATTAACTGAATACTACTATTTATACTACAGATATTAGCAAAATTTCTTTGTAAATATGGAGATTTTGGATGTTATAAAAAAAAGTATGGATCAGCAGACTGCAATATCAACGGATTTACAGAAATATTTTTACCTATTGACTATTTGCTTATAAAATGTTTTTGTATTTATCATTCCTACCAGCCCCAATTAAAAAAATAATCAACACAAAATAAACTTTTATGGAGTTTCAAGACAGAATGATGAAGTGATACTTTGAGACAAGCAAGACTATGATTTAATTCCCTATGTGAGAATGACCCTGAATGCATGAAGCAGAGAGGATTACTTTTCTACCATAAATTTGTGCTCTCCTGCCCACAGTACAGTGACATCATTGAGAAGTAGCTATCTTCCCAGGGATTACATGTCCAGGTGCCTTGCACCTATATGGGACCACTTGTGTATATATCATGTGCCTTCTATTCCCCCATCAGCCAGCTAAATGCAGAATATTCTGAAACCCTAGGGCAGCCGTGGGCAAACTATGGCCCACGGGCCGGATCCGGCCCGTTTGAAATGAATAAAACTAAAAAAAAAAAAAGACCGTACCCTTTTATGTAATGATGTTTACTTTGAATTTATATTAGTTCACACAAACACTCCATCCATGCTTTTGTTCCGGCCCTCCGGTGGTCCAGTTTAAGAACCCATTGTGGCCCTGAGTCAAAAAGTTTGCCCACCCCTGCCCTAGGGCATAGCTAAAGTACAGAATAGGAGGAGTCTGGGCCCATAACCAGCCATGAAGTGGAAAGCTACTTATGAACTAGGAACTTTCTCATAATGAACTGTTACATGATGAAGAAATACACTTCTGTTGGCTGAAGTCCCTGAAATTGTGGGGCTTATTTTTGTCAGCAGTTAGAATCCTCTACACCACCCAATGGTGGTAAAAGAGTATTAGAACAAATAAAAGAAAAGCTACATTTATTTCTTTTAAAATAGAGCTTTTGCCTTACTAACTTCATCAGATATTCATATAAATATGCTTTTCAATAATTCTTTAAAGTGATGGATGTTGTTTTGATCCACAAACCTTTCTGCGTTCTCAAACACATTTCCTTCTGTTAACCAGCTCCATCACTTTGACTTGAAAGTTAAAACGTATGATATACTGGACAGGCTGCTCTTTTCAAAGAAAGATTTCCTAATTTTCTTCATGTGGAAAGGAGAAGATAAGTCACTGATATTTAATTTAAGTTTCACTGTTAGTTGTGCGATTTATTTGTATGAATAGTGCAAATTCAGTCCCTTGAATTTTAGAAGTAATTTATGCAGATTTATTTTTAAAGAACACACATTTCCACCATAATTTAGTGGGACTCAACTTTTTTAACATTAGACCATCTGGAAATGAAATAGAACAGAGATACTTGGTTTTATCATTGTGGCACTTTTCTGCTAGGCAAACAACTCTATCTTCTGCTTTCACATGAGTTTGTGCAGGTGTGCTGAAAATCCTTACTCAATAATTTATCAAACAACCCTCATAAAAATACTACATTTCCCCAATCACGCATTATGCATTCCCAGATGCTTTAGGAGAAAATGAGGACAATTCAATAATAAAAATAAGGCATGGTGTAATTAACGCATTAAATTACTATAATGTGTATTATAAACATAATAAGGATTCAGGTTATTTACTTATTCAACAAATATTTAGTGGGTGTCTGAATGCATCAAATAGGCACTATAAGTGAAATGATTTAGCAGATTTTTTACTATCTAATGGAAATATAACAGCATATAATGAGAACAGTCATAAAAGTAAATTGAAGTGCAATTGTGGACAGGACAGGGACCTGCATGATCATCTTGTTTAACCTTTTCATTTTGCAAACAAGAAAATTGAGGAACTTGCTCAATTAGGATGATAGTGGTGACTAACCGCCCAATCCTTATAGGTATAATTCATTTCCATTCCAAAAATACTTATTTGGAATATGAAACACTGTGCTTACCACTCTGTTGGATGCAAAGGTAGACGTGAACTCGTTTCAATTGATTCACAATGACCCTGCAGCAGTATGAGTGCGACACAAGGGTGTCTCAGGCTAGTTATGCCACACTAATGTTATAGTAGGAAGGATTTCCATCTGTTCTGTTTTATCGCTTATCTTGATATAGCCCAATTTAAAACTTGTGTCAAAGATAAATGCATGTAAAAGACAGGGCTGGTCAAGTAATGGAGATATAACCTATATGGTATACATAGGTTTATAGAAACAATCCGATTAATCTGAAGCAAATGAAACTTAATTTCATGATTCTATAAATAAGGTTATACAGTGTGGGTCCTGTTAAAGTAGCATGTGTCTTCATAGCTACAGTTTTAGAAATTGTAATCCCCATTGATTAGGCATTTCATGACATAGACTTCATGAGACCATAGTTTACATCTGTTCTCTACTTTCTGTCTGTTCATTCAACTTTGCATCTACAAATGATAATAACTGATATGTAACACATGTTTGGTAAGTTTTAGGGAATTAGTATGCATAACAATGAATGGACATGTCTGTCATAGAGCTAAATGCTGTAACTACATTATCTCATTAAATTCTCACACCATTCTGGTAAGGTAGACATTATTACCCCTATTTTATCATGAAAACATTGAAGCTTAGGTTTTAAGTAACATTTAGATTATAAAAGTATTAGGAGCCCAAGATACATTAAAACTCTTTTTCTAACCATTATACCATCATAAATTCATTCCAGTATAACAATACCTTGAAATATAAAACACAAACCATATTGGAAACAACCAGAATGAAATGGATGTTGTCAGCAATACGAATTGTGCTTCTGAGTTTAGATTTCTAGGCGATATGGAAGGGGAAGATAAATCTGTATATTTGTTTTCACTCTTTTCAAAAATAAATTATGTGTACTTGCTTGTGTACTTGCTTTTTTGCTTGTTTGATATGTTCCTAGGGGATAAAATAAAGTAAGATTTTTGTGAAAACACACATTAAATGACAGTTTGTCTCTATTTTCAAACATAATCTCTGAACCAAATTTGTTGAATGTTTAATTCTTAAATCTATAATGTAAACAGAAATGAAGAACATATCTTTATATTACAGCTGAGGGAAGGTATTTTTGTAAGTTGCTGAAGTCATGTGTTTCAAGTACATTTCACTCTGGTTTTAAATCAGTGCATCCATTACATTCTATTTCTCACAGAGAAGATGAAAATGGCACAAATTTTTGATAAATGCAAATCTTAGTAAACATCAGTCACATTTGTCACAAGTTTTTGTAATGCATAGACTACTTTATTATTTCCTGGATAAATATACTTTAGCTATAAAATTTTATAGAAGCAAAAGTTGTTCTAGCAGGCATCTGTTTTTCTGTATTTGTTTGATTAGATTGTTTTTGTGTGTGTGTGTGTTTTTCTGCACAGAATTCATCTCTTTCTTTTTATGGATCTGCTTTTACCTGTCAATCACATGATCTCACCCCTCTATTAAAAGAAGATACAGTTGAACAAAATGAGAAACTACCAGTGATTTGTGGTTTTTTTGAGGGGGGGGGAGAAGGAAAGGGGAGAGAGATTCAGGGAGACATGTGACCTCAAGGGAACCAGAGATTGTCCTTTCTGGAGGACACTGAGGGAGGAGCCTTCTGAGTGAGGACAGGAGTCTGAGAATGAAGCCAAAGGAAGGAAAGCAGTCAACTGACAAACCACTTAGAGACAGAGTCCTATTAAAATTTAGAGGTTCCAGCCGTGGGCAAACTATGGAATGAATGAATAAAACTAAAAAAAAAAAAGACTGTACCCTTTTATGTAATGATGTTTACTTTGAATTTATATTAGTTCACACAAACACTCTATCCATGCTTTTGTTCCGGCCCTCCGGTCCAGTTTAAGAACCCATTGTGGCCCTCGAGTCAAAAAGTTTGCCCACCCCTGGGTTAGACCCAGCTATGCTAAAAAGATCACCTGGAAGTTTCGTTTAGTTTAAGCGATAATGAGTCTGTTTTCTTTCACATTTAACCAATTAATAATATGTGCCTTATTTTGGTAGAAGAGAGCTTTAGCAGTTTGAGAAAGCGTGCCTAGTTATTAGAATAGATTGACAGATATCTGCATCTACATATCCATATCTATATTGTCTGTATCCACATTCATACCTCTATACCCATATCTATATCCATTATCAGTGCAGCGTTCACACTTGATTAATGGCATGGTGGTCTAGAATTATAGATCTGAAATTATTTTTGCTCAAAATTTTGAAAACATTTCTGTAATGTCTTTCTAGCTTCTGGTGTTGCTCTGAATCAGTTTGCTATCATCCTGATGACCAGTCCCCACCACATATCCTATTCCCTGTATCCTAACAAATCTTTCAGGATCATGTTGTTTTTGATTTTCTAAATTTTTACACTGATATGCCTCTTTTAATAATTTGCATTTATTAAGCTTTTATTCATTTTTTTTTGAAAAACAAGTAGTACTTCTTTTTTGAAGTCCTATCAGTCAAATACTAAAACTACCTTGATTATCTAAATTTCTCCATTTTTATTTCTATCTTATTTTTATCTTCTTTTCATTCTATTTTCTAGGAAATTCACACAACTTTATTTATCAAACATTAACTGATTTAAAAAATTTTTTTACTATCATATTTAAAATTTCAAGATCTTGTTCTATATTTTTAATAGCATTTGATTCTTATTTTGTAATTTTAATATCTTCACTTCGATCTCTAAAAATAATTGGCTTTGGTTTTGTTTTCTTATGCATTTCTCAAGCTCCTCCACCCTCCCACCCCACCTCATTTTGGTTTTCCAGGTCTATGCTTTTCTTAATGATTTCCTCAAATACCCAGTAATTTAATTATGTCTATCACAGTGGAAGTGCAAGGAATTTGTATTGGATTGAACAATGACCTCCCAAAATCCATTGATTTCAGAGAGGAAGGGATAGTGAGAGACAGGAACATCACTGATGAGAGAGAACCATTGATCGGCTGCCTCCCCCACCCCCCACACTGGGGATTGAGTCTGCAACCCAGGCACATGCCCTGACCTAAAATCAAACCATTACCTCCTGGTCATAGGTGGATGCTCAACCACTGAGCCAC
>NW_005360891.1:1244692-1275866 GCF_000412655.1 Myotis brandtii | reverse complement strand
AAATGTAAATCTTTAAATAAGAAATCACATATTGAAAAATGAGGACCACAGAATATCAAATGTGAAGAAATTATGTTATGTATATCATCTAATCAGAAGCATGCTTGGTCATTTTAGTTCATAATTCCCTGTTAATTTAGAATGCGCTTAATGTTTTTTTAAGTATTATGATTCTAGAAAGATAAACCCTTTAAATTTGTATGACAGGAAATGCTCTCAAAAGACAAATTATAGCTTTGTTTTGAATTTTTTTAAAAAATCAAAGGATGATATTCACATAATAAAAAGTTGTAAATTCACTGAGATGGAGTCCTCTGTATATATCCTGAGGACTGTGTGAAATATACCCTCTCAGGAGGGAGCCACTGATGATCCAGAAATGTCCAAGTGCCAGATCTGCATTATTTCCCTCCAGCCTCACCAGCATTTGATATTAACACTATCAAATTGTATCAATCTGTTCCCTGGAAAATACTATGTAATTATTTAAATTCACCCTTCATGCATAATAGCAAGACTGCCACATTTTTGGCTATTCCTGTTTCCTCTTTTGTGAATTGTCTATTCATATATTTGCAATTTTTGAAATGGCAATGTGGCTGCTTTTTTTTGATTGGTGGGATTCTGAGTCTATTGTCCTTTATAAATACATTAAAATAATCTACTAGTTGCCTGGCCAGTCTGGCTCAGTGGTTGATCATTGACCTAAACCAGGAGGTCACGGTTTGATTCCTGGTTAGGGTACATGCCCAGGTTGGGGACTCGATCTCCATCAAGATTGCCACATTTTTGGCTATTCCTGTTTCCTCTTTTGTGAATTGTCTATTCATATATTTGCAATTTTTGAAATGGTAATGTGGCTGCTTTTTTTTGATTGGTGGGATTTTGAGTCTATTGTCCTTTATAAATACATTAAAATAACCTACTAGTTGCCTGGCCAGTCTGGCTCAGTGCTTGATCGTTGACCTAAACCAGGAGGTCACGGTTTGATTCCTGGTCAGGGTACATGCCCAGGTTGGGGACTCGATCTCCAGTGTGGGGTATGCAGGAGGCTAATTTTCTATATGATTAACATTTAGTTTTGTGAAGAAATGTTTCAATGAAATGCTTTTCACATTTAGATCATTAATCAACATAGAATGTGTCTTTGTTTATATTATGAAAAAGAAAGCCAAATTTATTTTACTTTTAGGAACATAGCTAATTATTTCCGTTTGATTTATTAAATAGTTCAGTCTTCCTCTTCCAAAAGGATTTGTATATATCAATGACCTATATTTGTGTGTGACTGTTTCTGGTCTCCCTGTTCTCTTTCATTGGTCCTCTTGTGTTAATCTCACATAAAAACCATGCTATTTTAAAAAAAACACACAGAATTATTATATACTTTAGTATCAGGTAGAGTAAGTCATATGCAAGATGTTTAATATTCAAAATCACCTAAAATCTTTTTGTATACTTTCTGCATACTTGTCAAAAGCAGCTTTGCACATTACATATATGTAAACACACATATGCTCTATTTAATTTTAATTCCATTTATAAAATATTTTTTAAAAATAATTATTCTTTTTTAACAGATTAAGTCATCACATCATTTAACATGGTATGTGTTTACATGTATTTAGTTTATCTTTTATTCCACTAAGTTTTATAATATTTATAAATGTCTTGAACAAAATTTGTAACATGTATTCCTAGATACTGCATACATTTGCTGCCATGGTGAATGTGAGATTTTGTTGTAAATTAAAGTTTTCTGAACATTTTCTTAAATTTTCTATCATAATAAAAGTTCATTTTTGAATTCTTTTTTTTAATATATATTTTATTGATTTTCCACAGAGAGGAAGGGATTATGTATTAGCTGTAAGGCCTTGAACCACTTTTATTATCTCATTGGCAAAATTTAAATTGTTGTAATATCACCTACCTTAACTAGGTTGTTTTGAGTTTTATACTTTTATTTTATACTTATAAGTTGACTTGTTACTTAGCATTTTTATAAAAAAAATAGCTAATATAGAATTGCTAAGGGTGTCACTAAAAAAATAAATTGCTTTTGGACATGATTTCATCCTGATGTATTTTGAAAACAGCATTCAACCCAGAGTAGATGCTCAGGAAACATTTCTGCATTACTAGATGAACCTTGACATTCGCATAATGAGTGCTAAAAGCAATATAATCTCTTGCCCATGCATAGAGATGATGTGAATGTGGATGATTATAGACTATACAATACCTATTAAACTATCTGTTATTTTTATGTATAACAGGGATAACTGAAATAAGGATTTCAAAACTAAACCTTTGATATATAAACACTTTATTCTATTTGTAACTAAAATTTTCCTCCCTAGCCATAGGCATCAATTTATCAATATGTGCCAATGATCACAGAGGAGTTTTGGAAAATAATGTGTATAATTAAGAATAATTAGTTCCTATTAACCTGACAAAGAACACTCTTAAATATTAATGACTTAATGCAGCTTCCAAATGTTGTGATTTATAAGTTTATATAAACTTAAACAGAATCGACTCTATTTTTACAGTGGTGTACTTTTAAAAAGAACATTAACATTTCATGTTTGGGGATGTTGTTCATTAAATAATGAACTATTCATTTATTTCTCAACTATTTCTCAAAGTATTATGCCTGTGTGTCCTTCAGTTGTATTAAAATTCTGTTCTCCATAGGGAAGGATAGAAAAGATTTATGAGGTAGAAGGCTTAGAATTTTTCAGTTGTTGGAGGTTATGCAGGATTTGAATTGGTGAAAAGAAAAGGATATTACCTGATCCTGCAAGCATGCAGATACAAGGCAAAGGTTAAAATTCAAAAACCAAAGTGAAGGAAATGTAAATTAGTCTTCTAGAGGAATTACACAGAAAAGCCTATATATGCCGATTACTAAAATGTATATCTTTAGTTCTGTCCACCTACCTGAATGCCAGACACATAAACCCAACAGCCTATTTAATCATGACTTGGATTACTGTCTTGGGTTTAACATCTCCAAAACAGAATTCTTATTTCTCCATCACTGATAATGTCCCCCTGGCTTCCCCCAAGCCCAGTAAATGGCACATTTAAATACTCAGCTCAAAAAAAACCCTTCAGTAACTTTGTCTTTGGTCTCTTCCTTCCACCCCATATCAGCCAGACCTTTTGTTTTGGTCTTTGAATATTTCCTAGATCTACATCTGAGCACTTTTCAATAGTCCACTATTACTATGCTAACTCAAATCACCTTTGTCACTCTTTCAGATTCAAACCACTTGTTGAATCCCTTGGTCTCCCTAATTCCATACATGCTTTTCTACTCTAAATGTTTCCCTCAAGCTTAAGTCAAGATAAACTACACTTAACAATGTATTTAAAGTGTACAATACTGATTATTTAATGATAGTGTGAAGTGAAAACAAATATGAAAAATTCTGACATTTAAAAAAATATAGTTTCTTATCTGTCTTTACCACTATAATGTATGTTGTGTGAGGTCAGGAACTTGGTTTTGCACCCTGTTTAACATCTAAATCATGCCTGGCATATAGCAGATGTTTGATATTGGTGGAATAAAGAAATAACTTAGAGATCATGGGAAAACATTTTGCACTAAAAGATTCAGAGACACGTCGAGAACTTCAAAAAAAAATTGTGTTTTTAGCATTCTTATGTCTTCTAATTTTACAATATTCACTAGAAATGATCAAATTTTCAATATAGTTTCTAAACAAAATATATATGACAACATAAATATAGCAACGGTTCTTTATTCTAATTTCTAGGAAGAGAGACCTGTCAAGAGCAATGCCTGATTTAGGAAGTTGTTTTATTTTTAAGAAACTTTTTTATTACTTTGAAGTTTATGTATAACTTTATTTGCAATGCTGAGTAGAGAACTTGTACAATTTTTGAAATCAATTTGTTTTCTTAAATTACACACATTTTATGTTGTTACTCAACCCTGATTATTTAATGATAGTGTGAACACAAATAGGAAATCAAAATACTGACATTATTTTTAAAAAGCCTATACTGGACAAGGCTGAGTTAAAGAGGCTATTTTATATTTTTTATGATTAGTTGTGCTTCTTAAATTCATTATGATTTGCTAAGTTAAGTACCATTTTTTATTATTTGTTTTATCCTAATCCTCACCTGAGGATATGGTTTTATTGATTTTACAAAGAGAAGAAGGGAGAGAGAGAGAGAGAGATATCAGTTGCTTCCTGTACTTGCCCTGACCTGAACAGGATTTGAACCCAGAACCTTGATGGTGTATGGGATGATGCTCTAAACAACTGAGCCACTGGGCCAGGGCTAGCACCATTTGTTTATCATACGATGCACTAATAATTTTGAAAGCTACATGGAAATTATATAATTGCTCAACTTCACACTTATAAATTGTGTTATAATTTCTAAAACTCCTTTTGAGTTTTCCTTTACACCCAAGATATAAATTAAAATTAAGCATTTTGATTACAATAGAGATTTACAACAGACCTCTTCACATATTTATAATGATTTATCAAAGAAGTATTCAGAATGTTCCCAAATGAAACCTTGGTTGGCCAAATTGTTTGACCTACAGATAGTGACAGAGCCAGACAGTTTCAGAACTTTTAGATTATCTGAGATAACGTAAAACTTTTATTGTAAAGAATTTTGAACATATGTGAAACAAGAATAACACTCAATGAGCAAGGCCTTTAATGTTTTCACTGAACACAGTATATCCAACCTCTCCCCCAGTATTATGTAAATTATGTAAACCTGAATGTAGTGTATTTTTATGTGTTTTTTCTAAACCAAAAGATTATTTATTACTGATATAAAGTATATCTGAGGATTTTCATGCCTTTACTTTCTTCTGTTCTATTTCCTCTGTTCAAGAATTAATCTTTGTTATTTTATACATTAAACTTCCAGTTAAATAACTTAACAATCCAATATTATTGTATTTTATGCTGAGTACTATATATAATTATTCATTTTAAAGTAATCATTAAAATTGTTTATCATTTATAGCACAAAGGTTTTTACATTTTTTCTTTGCTCAGTAATTTTGCATGAATTGCTAAACAAGATTCTTAATAGTATAGAAATAAGTAAGATGAAGCATTGTATATTAACCTGGAAGACTTAGTTCTAAAAAAATATTGTATTTATGTTACCAGGGCTAAAAATCTAGCTTGAGACCCAGGTATAGGCTTAGTAAACAGTGAAAAGTGTTATTTTATAAGTAATATTTTATTTATTATACTTGCTGAGGTAGAAAAGAATTAAATCGGGAGCTAGTGAAGAGATGTGATTTATTGCAATACAAAAGTTAACCAGTTCAGGCCAGCTTATCTGATGCTATCAAAAAGGTCTGATATGGTCATGGATGTACCTTCACTTAAAACTTTGGATCAAATATTAGGGTAATATAAACGCAAAAGTATGTCCTCGAATATATTCAAAATCAAAGTTGTTTTGGTATGACAGAATAAAAAAAAATTTGGAGACTAATTCATGAATTAATTTGCTAAATTATATATAGGCTTGTTAGAGAGAAGTAAACATCTTAGAATGTTAAAATAGACATGTTGATAAGGACAGTTATAGTTTATTCATGCTTACTCCCCCTAACATAAAATTAAATTTTATTTCTGTAGACAATTTCATAAACATTGAGTGATACCAAAGGCCACTAATTCAAATTTTGAAGATAAGCTTATGTAATTAAAATTATTAAAATTGTCAAGCATTTTACACACCAATAATGAACTATCACAGAGAAACTAAGAAAACAATCCCATTTACAATTGCATTAAAAAAAATACCTGGAAAAAGAATTTAACCAAGGATGTAAAAGAACTGTACTCAAAAAATTATAAGGCACTGAAAAATTTAACTGAAGGAAATACAAATAAGTGGAAGTTTATACCATGTGATTTCACGGGTAGGAAAAATTGACATCATTAAAATGTCCATACTAACCCAAAGCAATGTATAGAGTCAATGTAATTCCTATTAAAATGTCAATGGCATAATTTACAAAACTAGAACAAATATTCCAACAATTTATATGGAACCACAAAAGACCCCAAACAGCCACAGCAATTTTGAGAAAGAACAAAGTTAGAGGAATCACGCTATCTGATATAAAACTATACTACAAGGCCATGGTAATCAAAACAGTATGGTACTGGCATAAAAACAGACATACAAATCACTGGAAAAAAATACAGAGTCCAGAGATAAATGGTGCTCGGGGGAATTGGACAGATACATGCAAAAATAATAAAACTAGACCACCTTCTTACACCATACACAAGAATAAACTTAATTAATGGATTAAATACTTAAATGTTAGATTCAAAACCATAAACACCCTCGAAGTAAACAAAGGCAGTAAAATCTCAGACATTTCTCGTAGCAATATTTTTTTTCTGATATGTCACCTCAGGCAAGGGAAACAAAAGAAAAAAAAATGGAACTGCATCAAACTTAAAAAGTTTCTTCACAGCAAAGGAAACCAACAAAATGAAACAATAACCCACTGAATTGGACATCTTAAAGCTTTCACCAAATTGTATTAAATTCCATATTTCACTGTGGTGAAAACAAAGTTGCTGAATCTACCAAATAACTCTAAAATATTTTTATTAACAGTATGTGAATTTAATATTACAAGCCACTCACTGTAAGAGTTTAAAATATCATTCATTTGAATTATCTCATTTATTCTTTCTTTAATCTAATGATTCATTCAGCACCAGTACCAACTCATTCACTCTAACATACTTCATTGGATACCACTGTATACTACTCACATGCTAGATGCTGAGTATATAAAGATAAATAGACTCAGTTTCTACTCACATGTAATCTAACAGAGGAAATGTGTACAACAAAAGATAGTTCAAGGTCTATTCATTATAGTCAAAGGGATATGGAAGAACAAGGAGGGAGTGATTAATTCTAGAGTCTAGTGTGGTTGGAAGAATGTGGTATTCAGAGTCAGAAGGACCTTTTTTTTTTTCTCACACCCCCTTCCCCCTCAACAAACCTAAATTTTAATCATGGATCCGACTCAAACCAGTTTATAATTTTATTTTCCTTTTCCAGAATCCATTATATTTTGAACTGACCACTAACCCCATCTTCAAGTGAGGACAAAACAAGACTCAGGCTTGGACAATTTTCTCAATCTTTTTAGTCAAAAGACCCATAAAACCTCCTCTTGGAGTGGACAATTGTTGCAACATTTTCCCATATTGACTTCATTTTGCAGAAACATTTTAAAATAGATTAAATACACCATTTCATTTGATTCCTAAAATTATTAGTATCTCTATAAAACAATGTTGCTCTACTTCTATTACATAACCATTAAACCCTTATTACCCAATAGCACACAACAATTACCCAATACAAGCTCCTTAACGAGCTCCTTAACGAGCTCGGTCTCAGAACGAATTAAACTCGTAAGTCAAGGCCCCACTGTATATTTGAATTGCCTCAATTTACCTAAGTCAGTTTGTTTAAATCAGGATTCAATCAAAGACTACATAGTTTGCATTGGTATATTATATCTCTTAACTATCTTTTCATCTAGAATAATCCCTTCTCCCCTAACTTTTCTTTTCCTATGACATTTGTTTGTTGAGGCTGGGCTAGTTATCCTGTAGGATAACTCATCTTCTGAAGTTATCTAAATAAATAAATGTATTATTTATTTATTTTGACATTTAACCCCTATTTCTATTTTCTGAGCAACATACAAACAACAAGATCAAAAACTATTAGACACAGGTGAAACACATTTAGCAAGAAAAGAGCACAGGTGATCTGAATAATGAAGACCTCTGCTATTTTCTACTGTTAGTAGCAAGACTGCTGACAGGGTTAAGATAGAAAGAGCTAGCTCTCTGCATTGGGAAGCCACATTTTTCAGTTATCTGTGTGGTGAAAATCTGTGTTCATGGGAGCATCCAGGTCCGATCAACCTCTCCTCTACTGGTTATATCGCCCACTGCCTTCCTTCGTTGTGTCAATCATTTTGTTAGTGTTGTAAACTACCAATCCCTTAGTGATCGTCTTTCTATAATTATCAGTTCACATTCTTGGGTCAAGGACTTCCTTTTTCAACTGTGGCTTTTTTGATATCCAATATGGTTCTCATTAAAAAGTTAGAAGATGTAAATTCTTACCATTAATTACCATTTTTCAGTAGAAATCACTTGGGTAACAGTCATAAGATGCATATCAATAAATGAACATAGTAAATATTGCTACTCACCCTCCCCGATATTTCTGCTATCCGTGTTCTGGTCTTCTGGTTCTGTGAGGAGGACTGCATTCCTCCCTTGAAGTACAGGATAACCTGTACAGAAGAGAAGATTAGGTTAATAGGATGCAGTTGAGAGTATTGTGAATGGAGTTCACCATGCTTTCTCTCTCCACAGTCATAACAATCTCTCTGGCTAGTGGGGCTTCCTTTCCCAGTGTTGGATGACTAGACCATGCAACTTTTGAATTATATGTAGTGAAAGTGAGAAATCTTTTTTCTTGCTTTAAAATTTTTTCTAGTTTTATTACAACATAATCTATCCTGACATATGTAGTAAGATATTGTACAATATCTTACAGAAGAGTTTTATAAGTATGACTTCAAAATTTGCCCATCACTAAAATATCTCCATGCAATATGGGAGTGTTTTCAAATATTCAGACATTCTGTGCTAAGCAATGAAAACTCAGTTAACTCTTTCTAACTTTTTTTTCCTTTTCTTCCATATGTTCTCACATTAGGTATATGCTTGAGACTACAGCATGCCAAGCTCCCTTAGTGTCAAAGAGTTGCAAATCCTTTAGATGCATTTTACTTAAATAGATCACTGTAATTTATCTCCAGATTGAAGTAATTGGCAGAAGACTGCAAATAGCAGTCATAACAATTGCTTAACTGAGAAATCATTATCCGTATGTGGCCACAGGGCTTGTGAGAAATTGAAAAGGCTAAAATGCTACCAGTGTCTCTATTCAGCTCCTATTCCTCTTCAGCGTGCTCATGGTTTTCAGCTTTCCAACATTTTCTCAGACTCCATCTCTGCATCACACCCAGGGCTGTCACACCATATGCTGCCTCCTGCACTTTCACACTTTCCAAGAACACTTGAAAAGCTAAAATCCATAGTCTAGTCTGGGAAGTAAGACACGCTCAAAATAACTATCCACAACGGAGTGATAAATGCCAGAGGGGAACAGATAGTGCTACAAAAGTAGACAAAACGATCCTTTCCAGCTGTGAAATATGAGAGGCCATGGCTTCTCACACAGGCCTGCAAAAGCAGATAAACTATTGTGACTCTGAGGAGTAAAGGGGTGTTCTAAGCAGACTGGCAGAAAACAATGTCCCGTGAAGACTTTAGCGAAGGCTCATCAAGGAGCTGTGTGAGGGGAGGGGATGGTTCCTTTCAGCTCCCTGAACTGAAATCTGTACCTGCTTCCCACTGGAGGGAATTAGACTCGGTTCCTGACTTCCAGAATTCTGAAAAACACTCTAAAACTACTTTCAGAGAATGTCTATTCGTCATGGAGGTCACTACTTAAAAATGAGTTTTCCTTGCAAACGTTTCTAACTCTTCCCCCACTAGGCCCTTTGGTTCTAATTGCGGATTGTGCATGGGGCTTTTTTGTAGTTGATCTTCAATGAGTTTTCCTTGCAAACGTTTCTAACTCTTCCCCCCCCTCTAGGCCCTTTGGTTCTAATTGCGGATTGTACATGGGGCTTTTTTTGTAGTTGATCTTCAATAGCTACAGTCCTTTGCTTTTTTTTAACCTGCTCCCTCAGCAGACTGAGCTCCATGAGAGAAGGGCCCCAGAAATACCTGCTGACTAAATCGAATTGAACCAGGTAAGCCTGTAATGTTTACTTTAGGGGTTGGGAGCGAGTATAAATCAACAAAAAATGTACTTCAAGTCCCTAAGAGAGGAAGTTATCGAAGATAGCTCTATTAATTTTCTATAGCTGCTGGAACAAGTTATTTCAAACGTGGAACTTAAAACAATACGTGTTATTTTACTGTTCTGTCGATGAGCAAGCTGACATGGTCTCCCTGTCCGAAAGTCAAGATAGAAGCAGGCGGGCATTATTTTCTGGAGGATCTAGGGAAGAAATCTTTCCTTATATTTCCCAGCTCCCAGAAACTCCCTGCTTACCTTGGCTCACGGTTCCTCGCTCCAGCCTCAGGGCTCAGCGACATGGACGCCGGCTTACGCTGCCATCTTGTTTTCTCTTCTGCTTCCGTCCTTCACTTTTAAATACTCGTGTGATTACATTGGCCTCACCTGGATAATCCAGAAGACTCCCACTGAAGTCTGCTCATTAGCCAAATGGATTTCATCTGTAACCGTCGTCATCCTCTGCCAGGTAACCTGATGTAGTCACAGATTCCAGGGATTAATACATGGATTTCTGGAGAGGGCCATTATTCCATCTACTTGAATATTGTAGAATACCGACAGTATTTTTGTCTAATGCAATTACTATGAGATTCTCCTAGTGGCAATAACTAAATAATAATCCCAAATACTCCTAAATACCAGAGTAATTAAAACCACATGAACAGATTAGAAAAAGGGCAGCCAACAGTAAAGCTGCTATGAATAAAACACACACACACACACACACACACACACACACACACACACACAAACGCGTGCGCGCGCGCGCATGCACACACACATAAAGTGCACAATAATAAGAATAATAAGAACTATGTGGCATGTTCCCTTCTGTATGGTCCTAAAGGGTATCCTCTGTGACCTCATTCTGCCTCTCAAACTGGCTTTCTATAGCTCACGTTCTTTCCTTCCCTTTTCTTAAAACGAACCACTCCTATTTCACTTGGCTACACATTTATATCTTAACCTCAATAGCATTTTTCTTCTAGCCGCATTCATGTCTTTTCCTTTTTACTCTTCCCGGATTGTAGGCATGTCCAGAGTAAATTTATTTTGCTTTATAGACCATAAAGTGCAGGGGTCCTCAAACTACGGCCCGCGGGCCACATGCAAATACAAATATTGTATTTGTTCCCGTTTTGGTTTTTTATTTCAAAATAAGATATGTGCAGTGTGCATAGGAATTTGTTCATAGTTTTTTTTTAAACTATAGTCCGGCCCTCCAACGGTCTGAGGGACAGTGAACTGGCCCCCTGTTTAAAAAGTTTGAGGACCCCTGCTGAAGTGAGTTCTGTGATTATCATAGGCCAATCAGCTAGCTCTTCAGTAGATGTCTGCTAACTGAACCGAGTGAATGTGGACATGGAGCCACTGAATCAAATAGTCAAATCACATTATTTAGATATAAATTGGAAAGAAAGTATTCTGTGATCCAGGACTATTTGAAAATTGCTTAAGACAGCATCAAATCAGCTACAAGGTAACAGTTTCAATTCTGATTTTAGCAGAATTATAGGGTTGTAGACTACATAGAAAGTATCATTAGAATATTTAAATTACTGTTGTGGTTCAGTCCATAATGTATTATATATGTGAATACTAAAATGTTGCTAAAGTTTCTGCCATGAACATTTTAAGTTACTTTCAAGTAATAATTTTACATAAAAAGAAACAAGTCTTAAGGATATCCTATACAGTGGGGCCTTGACTTACGAGTTTAATTCATTCCGAGCCCAAGCTCGTTAAGGAGCTCGTTAACTCAAATTACTCTGTCAACTCAATGCAAAAAATCAGCCGAGAGACATCTGGTATCTCAAAAAACTCGTTAGTCGGGACACTCGTAAGTCAAGGCCCCACTGTATAATAAAAGCATAGTATGCAAATTGTCCCTTCAACCATGAGTTTGTCCGTGAGTTCAATCAGGGGGCAGGGCCGGCCAGGGTAAGGGAGGGAGGCCCCAGCCAGCAGCTGACAGCTGCTAGGGACCCTACCAGTGCACGAATTTCGTGTATGGGCCTCTAGTTTTACATAAAAAGATACTAGTCTTAAGAAAACAAGTCTTCTCTACATTTTGAGGGGATTAATGGCTTTCATTGTAATCAGGCACTGGGCTAGGCAGTGAGCAAGTTATAAGTAAGTCATAAGCTCCACCATAAAAAAAAAGAGCTAATCTAAGAGGTAAATACCATTATGATAATTTTAATACAATCTTTAAAGCAAACAGTAGGGTACATTAGACAATGATACTTGGACATATAGCTGCACTTACACTTGATGAATCTCAAATCTGTGTTGGATCCTCAAATATTCCATGTTGGACAATGCCTGATTAAAGGCATTTTATTCTCTACATGTTCTAGCAATCTTCAAAATAATTACAGAAACCAAATCCTTTGTTTCTCTGGTAAGGGCCAGTCAAAATGATTATCACTCTGTTAAAAACTTATATATAGTGAAAGAAAATGTTTCCCTTAGGAAAGAATAAAAAACTCATTAAGACCTCTCTTCTCATAACATTTACAATTTTGCTGGCCTAATTTTGAGGAACATGGTGAATTTGCATCATTAATTCATACTAACTATGGAGGTTAAATTGTCATTTTCATCAAATAAATGCCTGCTTCTGAAAAGGAAATAAACAATCACTAATGTAAATAACTAAGAAAGATAGTCACTGCTTTAGAGATATGTAATACATATCTAGATGTACATTTCATATAATACTGTGATGATAAAGAGATAACTGACATTAGTGTAAGTGCATTACTGGCACTAACATATTTAAACCATATAGTAGTCCAAAGAGCCAGGTACATCTCCTCCTATAAATGATTAAAGTTCTTAAAACACACTCCCATCAAGTCAAAGATACCATACTTTGAACTACTCTCACACATATTTTCAAATAAAACATTTTGAAGAAGTTATTCATTAATTTGCTATTGTTCACAAATTAGTAGACTAACAATGGGTGAAAATTCAACTGAACTCCATTTAAAACCTAATAGTTTATTAACTTTTCTATTTTATATTTGATTTGTTTCATTTTTCTTCTACATTGATCATTATTTCTCTTTCATTTGACATATTTCCTCTTTCTTCCTACAAAGTATTTTTTTAACTCTCGTCTGTGGTTTCCTAACTGCACCTTTAAGTCTATTCTTAGTGGTTAGGAACCATAATTTAAGTTTTCTGTCCTCTAATGTGAAGTTGATGGGCTAGAATTAATTTATAATGAAATAAACAATTGTGCAATATTTATTGGGTAGCTACTCCATGCTTTACATTATGCTTAGATCTCCAGGAAATGTACAATAAATGTACAAATACAATTATATGTAACACCTATAAATATCCATATATATGAGGGCTTTTAAAATCTATATGTGAAAACCAGGCTAATTGAAAAAGATTTTGTAAGCTTGTTTGTAATTATATTGTAGATACCCATATTTTTAGGATGTAAGTTGTCAATCACCTTTAAGAACTTACCTGATAAAAGTAGAGCAATAATTTAAAATAAGCCTGCTTACTTTTGAAGTTATTTCACCCTGGTAAGAGAATCTACTAGACAGGAAAAAAAAAGAGATCAGATAAAATGTCCTTAACTTTCTAAACTGAATTTAAAATTTGTTCCTTAGAATTCTCTAAGTTTGACTATAGTTTTCACAACCTTTCAGGCTCCTGGGGCTTTAGTTTCATATGGCTTCTATTGCTCTGTTACAAAATGTGGTCTTTCTCATTTTCCTTGAGGATAGTTGAAATAGGTTGGTGTTAAAATAACAACTAAACAAACCTCAAAAATAAAATTAGAAAAAGAATAAAAAGTACAAAAAGAAAAATGCAAATGTAAAACATTGTGAAATCATTCCAGACGAGTTGCTCAAAAATAGAAGTCTGTAGTGTTCTGTCTGTCTTAACCATCTTCTTTCTATATTCTCATAGAAAACCCTACCCAACCTTTAATTCCTACAAATATACAATATGGATTATATATCCTATATAATAAAAGCCTAATATGATAAGTGTCCGGTCTGGTCAGCCATTCTACCAATCAAAGCATAATATGCTAATGATATGTTAAGGCCGCTCAATCGCTCACTATGATGTGCACTGACTACCAGGGGGCAGATGCTCCAACTGGTAGGTTAGCTTGCTGCTGGGGTCCAGCCAACTGGGACTGAGCAAGATGGGCCAGACATGCCTTGGAGCCATCCTGCGATCCCTCCCCAGCTGGCCAACCACCCACATCCCTCCCTGGCCCCTATCATGCACCAGTGGGGTCCCTTGGTCTGGCCTGTGCCCTCTTGCAATCTGGGCTGAGGGACCTCCTGCCCCTGAGTGCATGAATTTCGTGCACTGGGCCTCTAGTATATTTATATACATATATTAATATAAATGGTCTCCCAAATAAAAATGCTATCCCAATTCATATACTCTAGTATGATCCATATTTCTAACTACTTATTTGAAATATGACTGAATCCCAGAGACTAAATATATTTAATATTGGACTTGAGACCTCATCATCACTAAAATAGTGCATAAGATTCTTTATATGTGAAAAATAGAGGCTTGCTTTCCAAAATCAATTGTTACTAAATTTTGCCATTAAATGCATCATGGGGTGGGTAAGGGTGAAGGGAATTATGACGACCTAAAATGTTCTTTAAATAAAGAAACTACTTATTAAATTACTACATAAATAATATGGTTTCTGCTTCTTTATAGTGCTTAGAAATATTTTAAGTGTCACTTAATAATGATGCCCTTAAGTTAATTACATGATATTCTTCAAGGTAAAAGTATTTAAGTATATCTTAGTGTCAAAAAATTCAATGTATAAGGCAAAAGATATATAAGATCTGAAGAGAAACCAGAGTAGATAAAATGCAATTATAAATTAGGTTGGATAGTGTAATTGCATTAAGAAAAAAGAGATCCATTAACTCCATAGGCTCAATGGAATAATCATAAAAAAGCCAACTTCTGGTCAGGTATTTTTTAAGGTCTTTAACATTTAAAAAATGTTGTTAGGCAAAAATCTGCTGTTATAGTTACTTGGAGGAGTACTTGTTTTCTAAATTATATAGAATCTACATAGAAATGTTGGTTCAGCTTCTTTTTAGTACTGTAGTTACATTTTTAGAAAAAGTTTAGCTTTCATGAGAATAAATATTACCTGTTTGTCCAATAATATTCTGGGTAAATTTTATGCACTGAAAACAGCTAAAGGAAGGTGAAAATATGTAGGTAATTAATTATTCAATATATTTATTAATTTTTCATTTCTTTTACTCATTTAAACTATTTGCTGTTTAATTATTAGGTTATTATTATTATTTCTCATATTGACACAATTGATATGAGTCGCCTAAACTCAGGTTCTTCAATTGCTTCTAGAGCTGCATCTTTATTGATGCAAAGTTACCATCAAAGTAAAATCTACTTTTTACATTTCAAACTGTTTTTATTTAAAACTATTATTTTTTATAATGAAATTAATATATGCACTCTGGAAAAGAATGAACAAGAAAATTATAATTATTCATACACTCCTGATAAACCAATCTACTATTTACATTTTATTTCTCTGCTTCAAGACATTTTTGTTTGTATATGTGTGTATTTGAAAGAAAAGGAGAGAAAAAGAAACAGTCATTTTTGTTTAGAACACTGAAGTCTCCACATCATTAAAATTTGAGCATAATTTTTAAAAATTAGTTATAAATGTATGGTCATTTCTAATACAGTCTCAGACCAGTGAACATTTCTATTGCAGAAACATTTGTAACTAGTGATTTTTTTTCACCATATATAAGTAATGCATAATTTTCCCAACTGGAGTGACTCAGTTTGGCTATTGTCCACCAAAAGGTTTTCGGCTGGACTCCTTGTCAGGGCACATACCTGGGTTTTGGGTTTGATCCCCAGTTGGGGAGCTCACAGGAGGCAACTGCTCAGTTTCCCTCTCACATTGTTTCTCTCTCTCTCTCTCTCTCTCTCTCTCTCCTTTCCTCTCTCTAACCATGTCCTCCAGTGAGGACTAAAATCAATTAATCAATCATGATTTGAAAAGCCTTGTCAAATTCCCCTTTCTGTTTATTAATTTCTTTTGGATAACCTATTAAATAGATTTACAAGGTGAAAATGCATATTCTATTGACTTTCTCTGTAATAAATGTGTAATCTGCTTATTGGGATTACAATCATATCACATGATATTCTCCAGATAACATATTTCATTCTAGCAAGTTCCTTTAGGAGATGCAAAATCTTCACTCAAGGGTGAGAAAAAAGGCCCTTTGGGCTCTTTTAATTTATACCATGTAGATGGTTTTCTATTTTTCTTGATATCAATGTATCTCATTGGTTTTGCCAAAGCATGTGGGTTCCTTCCTATTTTCATAGATATGCTAACAGTTACAAGCAAGTTTTGGATTTTTATGAGAGTTTAAACACAGATATCCTATATTGTGTTTTGCAATGCAATTTATGGCTCTGAGTTTGGATGTATAGAACATACTTCTTTTTTGAGATTAATAAAATGATTACACATGGGAACTTATTAAAAATTTAGAAAATGTCAGGTGTTCACTATGTCCATGGCTTTGCATACTAAAGAATGAAATCCGATGTCCTGTGACCACTTCTACTCCCCAGTAGCTTTTAAATCTGCTCTTAAATTAATCTAGAATACCAAGCTCATGAAAGTGATGACAGAAAAATATTTCTCAGATTTTTATGACATGTATAATCTTCTCAGATCAATATTCCCTCTCCTCCAAAGTCATCCTGAAAAAAAAAAAAGAAGCAGCAGCAAATCAATATTACTTTCAGCTAAATTTCAAACTACCTATTCTAAATTACTTCTTAGACACATGGCTTCTATAATTCTATAAGTTACTTTAGCTATTCTTATTTTAAATGTATAGATATTCACAGATTAATACTTTGACAAGCAATGCATTCTCTTATTCTTTTTAAGAGAGAATCACCTAGTTAGTTTTATTGACTCTCTTAGCCTATGTTATGTTCTTTTTCTCCCCCTCACTTGTAAGTGAAAAGGAAGGGCAAAATACATCTGACCCTTTGGTCTATTTTCACAATCATTACCATCACGCTCCAGCATCAATATCCTGGGTGGAACCTATAGCTTTAATGCTTTAACATATAAGGGGAGTACAGGGAGACTCTTTGAAACCACTTCCTTAATTGAAATTTGCTAAGAAAGTAGCAAATTTCTCACAAAAAAAGTACACATTTATTGAATCATCAAGTTTTACACTTTAAAAAGAACTTATAATTTTGTTAATTATATTTCAATAAAGTTGGGAATAAATAAAAGTAAACCTGCTTCCACTAACCTTATGTCCAACTTTTGAGAGGGTTAAGTATAAAGAGCATAGTAAAAGATAAACTGTAAACATTTAAAACGAAGACATGTAAAACAAAGAAATAATATTAAGAAAAACATCAGAAGTGAGAGAACAAAAATTAGAAAACAAAAAAGGAAGAAAAAGTGAAAAAAGAAAAAAAACAGAGAGGAATAAAAATAAGGATGAAGAACAGCCAGGGAAAATATAGAAGATATGAAAGGAGTGAAAGCTGGAGGTAATATAGTTAATAAAATAAAACCAGAAACTAAAATTATATCAAGAACCATTTATTTCTAAAATGAAATTGTAGTAACCAGAGACAGACTTTAAATGGAGTTTGAGGTTTTGAAATATAAAGATAGCACTATATATTTTGTGAAAAAAGAGTTTGCTAATAAAATTGAACTTAAATAACTTGTGATTTGCCCTTTATAGAAATTTGATAACTTTCTTGAGTATAAAACTTTACATGTTCCATCCTGACAAGATATATTTGTTTTCGAGCATTACTTTAATGTAGCTATTCAAAAGGTTACTGTGTTTGTACTTATGAAACATACTAAACAGAAGTATCTCTAAGAAAATTTACTACAGAAATATTAGAAATCATCAGATATACCTAAATTCAGATAGTATTATTAAAATGTTTACATTCAAGAAAAATTCAGAGATAAGGCCCTTATGACACTATTATTTTAACTGGGAATCTATGCACTTCTAAAAGAGTGCCACAGTTGGGGAACAATAGAATATGAAGAAGAAAAACACCTACATTTCATTGCTAGGTTGCTAAGTATATATAATATGTATTTCTGGAAACTTAAAACATCAATTAAATATGGGCCGTTCATTCCTTTTACTGACCAGTACACTGTCAGGCAATTTTTTTTAAAAGAATACACATTTTACAAAAGCAATTATCCATTTTTATTTTGTTTACATTGCACTGAAAATTTACATCATACTTTTACAAAGTTTTTTTTTCATAAAAATATACTTCTTTACAAAAGTGTATGCATTAATATAAGAGGAGTAGCCAGTTGCAGAAGAAACATTGTTTAAACAAGATCTTAAATGTATTAACCTTAACATTAATGAATGAATCATTGTTATTGCAGTCATTTGAATAAACAAGAATAAATAACTGATGGCATAAAATTTAAAACAGCATCCTGTCAGTAGAGTACAATGTTGAGAAAATTGTATGAATTTCCAAAACAAAGTATCTCAAAGTGGTTTACAAGAAATTCACTAAATGTGGTAGGGATAGATCCAAGCAGCGCTCCGGGTGCAATGATTTCTCTTAGGCACTCTGTCTCGTGATACAAAGAGTCAAGACTGTTTACAGAGTTATCCATACTTGAAAGGGACAACAACAGAGAATTCACACTGGGTACATAATTTATTCAATGAAGTAAAACATGCTGTTAAAAGGAGGACAATGACCTATTAAACAAAAATGCTGGCATTACTGTGATACAGTTGTAAATGAGCCACCAATAACTTGCAAATGCATGTCTTAATTAGACAGAGAGAAACCTGGTAAATCCACAACTTTAGAGAAAAAAATGAAATTGGTGATTTGAAAGAGTAGATTTTATTTTTTTGGTCATTATGTTTAGGGGCTCATCCAAATATATGTCTAACTCGTTACATACAAGTTCAAAACATGTTAAATAAATTTGAAGGCTCAACTGGGAGGACAATATAAATGTTATAAACTAATTACAATAGATTAATGTTTTATTTGGTCTTTCAAAAACATTAGAAAGTTTGTTTAAGGATGATAAGCTTGGTGTCTCAGATAACTGCAAAATCTTCATTATTATAGGTAATTTTTGCCAGCTAAAGTGGTTTCCAGATGACAAAATTGATTGAAACAAGGAGTTAAACACTACCCCCATGGCTCACTGAATACTGGTGGTCACAACAAAATGAGGGTAATTGGGAGGATAGCATGATGATCTTGCCATTTGCAGAAATTACACAAACAAGAATAGCAATAAGATCCTAAAGAACAAAAACTAGGAAGTCAAATCAGAGTGGGCAATCTTGTCTCTCTGTGGCATAAATTAGCTCATAAACATTTCAGGGCTTGACTCAATCTCAAATATCCATGGAAATAAGGAAAATAATGACTCAGTTAACAAGAACACATAGCTGATAGAGTGGTGTGAAATACAGACTTATGGGTGTGATGTAGCACAGGATGGTTAAAGAGAAGTCAGTGATCTACCGACTCTTGTAAGTATAGCTCTTATTGTCTACCCTATGTCTTTTTCTTTAAAACCCAGTCCCTCTAATATAGTTTATAAAGCACAGAAATACTGATATGGATGCTCCTCCAATATATGCAAATAAGTTTATGTTTTAGAATAATCTCCTTTTTTAAAAAAGCAAATAAACTGTGAGTAAGCACTCTCAGAGTGCAGCGGATTTCTGTAAAAATCTCCATGGTAAACATGAAGAAGAATTATGGTCCAGTTTATGAAAAAAACACTCTTCTCTATCATTCCTCGGGAAAAGGTGACCCAGCAAGTCCTGAAAAGTGTGCTTTAATTTTTCTTTTTTTTACCAGTGAACTAATGTGCACTGTTTTGTGTGTCGACTTCCAAGCTTCTGAAGAAGGCAAAGGGCTGCCATGTTATACCATTGTGCAGACCGTGTTCAAATTGGGATCGAATCGTACAGCCTTCCCTTCCACGGACTTGGCATTGGTGTCGTACATGGGGTTTTCAAAAGCTGCTTGACCATTGTTATTTTCATGAACCGAACAGCCTGTATACTGTGTTTTGGGTGCAGTCCTGTTGATGAGAACATTGATTAGCTATGTGTCAACTTTCTCCTAGGAACAGCAGCGTGGAGCGCAAACATAATATTCTTGAGTTCTCATGGTTAATGGATAATGTAACTTAAAGGTATTTACTTACAAGTCATAAATTCAATACATCCGATTTGAATAATTTACCTGTCATTTTTAAATACATTGTGATGATGATGATGAATTTAAATCGCATTACTATTCATTCATTCATTTATCAAATATTTATTGAGCATCTATAATAGGCCAGGCATGATCCTAGGCATAATCATTACTCTCATGAAGCTCATATTGTAGTGGCAAAAAAAATGAAAAATACATAAAACAAACAAACAAAAAAGCTAATCAGAATTATTCTGATGAAAAGAAAAATGGTTGCTCTGATAGGAAGTAACTGGGAACCACAGGAGGTAAAATTTAATCAGACTCCAAGGACCAGGGGAGCTGGTTCTGCACTAAACAGACGGGGACTCCAGGAGAGCAGACAACGGATGCTGAGGCCTGACCTGAGAAGGTATTTGGAGTGTCGCTAAGACAGAAATATGTGATTTGCTTAGAAATGTTATATATTAGCGCATGTACCTTCAAAATCTCAAAGAAGAAAGGCTAGACTGATACTCAAGTCATGAAAATAGTTTCCAAAGTGTTACTGAGGGCTGAAAGTTTGTCTTTAGTTAATAAAACATATAGAGTCTAGGCTGGCTGGTGTAAGTTGCTGTTTTGCATTCCTGCTTCTTATTTTTTTTTTATTTCTCTCACCTTTGACTAATGCTTATTTCTAATTTCTCTTTCCCACATGCCACTGCATAATTTGCTGACATTTGTAATGGAACAGAAGCAGACTTGTCCCTACTTGTTTCTGAGACCTAAATCCTAAAAAAGATATATATTAAAATAAATGTTTCTCAACTCTTTGGTTTATACCAAGCACCACAAATTTAAACTATATTTTATCATAATTTATATTTGACATTACAGTGCTTTACTATTCCTAATGCATTTTCTGAACTTTTTTCCTAAACTAAAAATTGTTAGGTACTTTGCAAGGCAATATTTAAAAAAAAAAAAAGAAATGAAGAGCTATCTTAAGTTTCTTTCAGAGGCATCTCCTATATAGTTATATTGCTTACACTCACTTTTCCCAGGTGCATAAAGAGTCAGATTTGTCTCTTTTTTTTCAAACTAGATTCACAATAAAAAACCAGAAGCAGCATAATTTCCTTATAAAAAGGCACTTTTCCCAGGTGCATAAAGAGTCAGATTTGTCTCTCTTTTTTTTTCAAACTATATTCACAATAAAAAACCAAAAGCAGCATAATTTCCTTATAAAAAGATAAGAATCATAAAGATGTAAAGAAATTTCCTTTTGCTAATATTGAGCAACAGCTTAAGAAAAATATCATCAAGCTTTACAAAAGAAAAGTTTTTACCATCAACAAAAATTAAGTTGAAATAAATTAAAGTTCTAAATATATGAGCTAAATCTATAAAACTCTTAGGAGAAAACACACATGATCCTGAATTTGGCAGTGGTTTCTTAGATATGACACTAAAAGAACAAGTAACAACAGAAATAATAGATAAATCAGATTTCATCAAAATGAAAATCTTTTGTACTAAAAGGACACGATTAAGATTCTCTTCATTGATGTTTCTATCTCTCTCCCTCTCTCTTCCTCTTTGAAATCAATACAAATATATTTTTAAAGATAAAAGAGAGAGAGAGAGAGAGAGAGAGAGAGAGAGACCCAGCTGGTATAGTTCAGTGGTTGCACGTCATTCAGTGCATCAAGAGGTCACCGGTTTGATTCCTGGTCAGGACACATGCTTGGGTTGTGGGCTCAATCCCCAATAGGGGTGTGCAAGAGGCAGTTGATCATTATCTCTTATCAATGTTTCTCTATCTCTCTCTCCCTTTCCTCTCTAAGAAAATCAATAAAAACATGAGAGACAGAGAGAGTGGAAATACACTCTGGCCAGTGTGGCTCAGTTGGTTGTGTGTTGTCCTGTGCACCGAAAGGTTGCTGGTTCAATTTGATTCCCAGTCAGGGCACATGCTTGGGTTTCATAAGAGGCATGCAGGAGGCAGCCTACTGATGTTTCGCTCTTACAGATATGTTTCTCTCTCTCCCTCTTCCATCTTCTTTCTCTAAAAATCAGTTCTAAAAATCTTTTTTTTAAAGAGAGTAGAAATACAACCCACAGAAAGGGAGAAATATTTGCAAACCATATAACTGTTAACAGTCTAATAGTCAGAATATATAAAGCAATATTACAACTCAACAAGAAGAAGAAGACAAACAATCCAATTACAAAATGAGCAAAGTACTTGAATACACATTTCTTCAAAAAGATAGACAAATGGTCAAAAGCATCTGAAAAATGCTCAATGTCATTAGTAATTAAGGAAATACAAATCAAACCATAGTAAGACACCACTTCACATACACAAGGATAGCTATAATTTTTTTTTTTAAAGAAGGAAACAGAACATAACAAATTTTGGCAAAGATGTGGAGAATTGAAATAGGTATCCAAACTAAAACCTATATCAAATGTATATAGCAGCACTATTCACAGTAGTCAAGTGCTAGGAACCATACACATGTCCATCAGTTGATGAATGGACATATTCAAACAGAACACATTAAAACATACAATGAAATATTATTCAGTCTTATAAATGAATAAAGTATTCATGAAGCTATTACATGGATGAAACTTAAAACACTGCTGTTATTATGCTAAGTGAGTAAACCAGTCAGAGAAAGATAAGTATCACATGATCTCACTCATATGCGGAATCTAATGAACAAAATAAACTGATGAACAAACAGATCCAGAGACACAGAAGCATGGAACAGATTTTCAAACCTAAGTGGGAAGGCAGGGGAGGATGGGTGGGTGGGAAGAGCAGTAAATATCAACATGAAGCAGATTATTATTATAAGTCACGCTGGGAGAACAAAGGGTAAAATATTTAACTGCAGTGGTGTTTGACTATATTCTGCACAGTGAGAAAACCTGGTCATTTTCAAGGTCCACCATTTCTTACTTCTTTTCAGTTGGGTCAAGTTTCTAAGCTTTCTAAATCTCTGTGTTCCAGCTAATGAAAAGAAAATAGGATTTCACCGAGTCTCCTTATCTACCTACTCCAGGACTTCTGTGAGGATCAACTGAGATGAGGCATGGGAAAATGCTTCACAGACATTTGGTTAAAGTGTGAAATGTCTGCACCTGGCTATAAAGCAAGTCGTGTTCCTGGGCTGAAGAAACTGTAAGGAGACTAGTTGTTGCTAGGGAAAGGAAGCCAGGTGTTGCTACGTGACGTCTTTACCTGGATGAACACTTAGCATATTAGCCTTTTATATATATAGATATCCAGTATAGGCAAGTCAGTATAGAAAAAAAGCAGATTAGTTGCCTGGGTGGGGTGGGAGGAATGAGGAGTGACAGCTTAATGAGTACAGTTTCATTTTAGGGTGATGCAATGTTGTGGAAGTAGCAGTGATGGTTCCATGACATTGTGAATGTGCTACATGTCACTGAATTGTACACCTATGGTGGTTTAAATGGTTTTCTGTTGTGGGTATCTTACCACAATGATAAAAAAAAGATTGGTATCATTTGCTTTATAAAACATTTAGTAATGATTTTATCATCAATAAAATCTGATATTGACAAGATCTAACCAGCTGCTTATCACAATTAATACAAATGTATGTAATATTAAATAAGCCATTCTTAGATAAAACAGAGACTAACATTTATAATAAAATATCAGTTTGGGAAAAATGCATTTAGGTAATATTAATTTAATTATCTGATTACCTAAATATTTTTTTGTGATAAGTGATGGTTCTAAATAGTGGAGAATTCATAATAAAGCCTTTCTCACCAGGATACTGTAATGGATGTAGTCACGAAGGACCAATAATAATATGTTTAATATTGTACTAGATATGTCAAAATATAACATATTAATTGCATAATCTTCTTAAAGCAAAAGCAGGTATTCAAGAAGATTAGAGGATTCTACCAACTGCCTGCCTGGGTGAAATTGGTTAATATTGTCATGTGAACCAAGGGGCTTTGTTTATAAGTTTCTTCCTAGTTCTCTAAATAAGTCTGATAGTGGATATCACCTCTTTAATTTAAAACTTAACCTAGATTTAATATCTCTAAAGTCTCATTATGGGTAATTTAAAAATAACTTGGACAACTAGTTATGTACTAGGACATTGATAGGCGAAAGAAGAAAGGGTTAAGTTGAATGCGTGTGCAATTTAACAGAGCAATTTTCATTGTGTGCATATAAGGTTGGTGAAAAGGAAGGCAGGGAAAATAAGGCTTTCAACAACTGTGGCAACATTTAGCACATAGATATTGCAACAACCCAGAATTTGACTCGAGGGCCACAATGGGTTCTTAAACTGGACCGGAGGGCCGGAACAAAAGCATGGATGGAGTGTTTGTGTGAACTAATATAAATTCAAAGTAAACATCATTAAAAAAAAGGGTACGGTTTTTTTTTTTTTAGTTTTATTCATTCCAAACGGGCCGGATCCGGCCCGCGGGCCGTAGTTTGCCCACGGCTGACATAGATATTGCAACAACCCAGAAAAAAATGGAAATTAAAATTTGAAGTAGAGTAGTAAAAAGAACATGAATATAGATTTGGGGAATATTTGTAGTTAAAGTCAACAAACTTACCTTTGTTTATAAAGATAAAATCCAAATCCTGCAAATATAAGTGCAAAAAAAGGCACAAGAATAGCAATGGCCACAGAACTACTATTTGTACCATGAGGTTGATTTGAAGAATTTAAACCCTCTGACATATTCAATCCTATAAAATAAAATAAAATTATAAGTACATAATCAACTCAATTTATCACAGTTGATTTTTATTTCCTGAACCAATTAATTTGTCTCTTTCTTGGAAATGTACATAGTATAACATAATCAACTCAATTTATCACAGTTGATTTTTATTTTCTGAACCAATTAATTTGTCTCTTGGAAATGTACATAGTATAAAAAATAATGAAACTCCTTCAACTCAATTCCACACAATTTTGCACAATGCCTATTATGCATAAGATATTTTCTCAGGAAAGGATACAGAATAAAAATAAGCAGCATCTTTGAACTGAAGAGTTTATACAACTGTGAGAAGAACACTAAGACATAAGTAAGTGGATGCATCAGGCATGAATTAATGAGCAATGTTCTTTAGGAAGGGAAGGAGAAATTCCATCTGCTGGTATGTAGGAATGTTTCTGGAGGATATACACTATGAGATTTGTCTTGAAGAATGAGTAGAACAATGAATGGAGGAAGAAGCAGGACCATCAATAACCTAGAAATGGGAAGATCGGTGGCGTATTTACGGGATGCGACAAGCATTAGGCATAGATGTGTGGAAGTGACTGTGGTAGAAATAGGAGGCTAAAACGGTTAGCTATGATTAAACTTTGAAAAGGCATAAATAGTCCAAAGAGCTCAAACTTACTGCTCACTAACAGTGAGGGATAACGGAAGGTGTTCAACAATGAAAGGTCCATTGATAAAACATGATTTAGAACAGTGACTGGTGTGGGATGGACTTGAGGGGGTCCAGACCAGAAGCCAGAATAATTTAAAGGTTGCAGTAACAACCCAGATAAAACAAAATTAAGATGTGAATTAAAACTCTAGGAAGAGGATAGGTTTAGGCGAACATTTTGGAGTTAAAACCAAGAGAACTTGTTTGTGTGCCACATGAAAGAGGTTAAAGGCATAGGATTATAGTGCTTTACTCGGGGCTGAGTAAATGGTGATGACCCTGGCAGTCAGAAAATGAGAAAAGTCAGGTTTGTCAACACAATGGCACATGTGTCAAGAGGAACTAAATAACAATTATTTTTTCAGTTCCCTTTTTATAGGTTCTGTCTTAGATATGTAGTGTTCAAGATGCTTTTGGAAACATTGTGCATTTAATTACACAACTGTTTTACTGTATCATGTTAATGTTTTATCCTGTTTTTAAAAATAACACAAATTTAGGTAAGATATTATCTGAAATTACTTACTATTATTGCTTATTTAGAGAAAGCTAATTTCACTTTTTGATAGTTATATTCAACTATATGATACCTCAGGCCAGGTTAAAAAGAAAGTTATTACTTTATTCTATACATATTTTTCCAGGGACTCAGAATATTTATGTAAAAGTTCAAAGTAATTAAATTTCTAAGAAAATGTCAAATAGATTTTTAGAGCCATAATTTATTCTTTATGTAGCAACAAGACAAGATAATGGCAGACAGTATAACTGAGGAAAATTATAGAACCCCCCCAAAAGAAAACTATATCCCCAAGCTATGTTATACCCCCCAAAACTTACACATCCAAAGCTATGTTAATAAATACATTTCAGGCAAGGCCCTTACATGTGTACACACATTTTAGCAGAATTGGGAATAAGAATGACAAAACCCTGTACCTCCCACAGCAAATTTATGTATCTGAAGAGCACAAAGCCCTGATGCTACACCCATTCCTCAAAGTTATTTTCCCTTTCCAGACCCTATGAGTTTCTCAAAGTGCCACTACATTCTCGAAGAAGAAAGAAAATTGCAACAATATTCAAACTGAAGAGAAGTATTCCAGTTCTCATGAGATAAGATAATATAATTTACAGTTTAATATTTTCCTTTATATCTATATCACTTTTTCTCCTTTTTACTTGCTTAAGGGCAAGATAGTTTGTCATGTTTATTGGAAAGATGATGAAAAACCACACTGTACAGAGGTGGTACATAGAGAACCAATATTTTGAAGAATGAGATTATTTAAAAGGCTATCAAAATGGATCAATGTATAGTCCTGACAATGCAAAATTCAAAATGTAGTAAGTGTGCCTAATATACAGAATCTACTTTATTTTCTTATGATGTCTGGAGTAATAAGTAAACTACATGAAAATGAAAATGAATACATTACCCAGTCTTTGGAGTCCAAATTGCCCATAATCTTTGCCCTGAATAAATCCTTGAAACACATAAGTAGCTCCATCAGGCTCAGCAGAAACCTAAAAATATTTATAATTTGATTAAATGTGAAGACTGCCCACAGCTATATTTTCCCAGCCTTAATAAATATTCAGTGTTATTCTGAAATGAATAAAAGGCAAAGTTCCTTGTCCTATATAAACCACAGAACATTGTATAAATTTTCCATCATTAAAAGAAAAATCAAAATTGTAATTTGTAAGTAATTATGATATTAAAAAGGCAAGGCTGATTATTAATGTTATGACATAGATATATAGATTTCTTTTAGGCTAAGAAAACAATTGGCAAAGAAAAGAGCAAGGATATGTTGAAACAAGAAGCAAATGCTCAATTAAAAATTAAAGTATGAAAATACCATGTTTTCATAATTAAATTACTCTTCAGCATATATGCACTTCTCCCCACTCCCATGACCTTCTTGGGAAAAGCATATTTCGCATCTCATTGAGTTGGGGGTTTGGTTCCGTGACTTCCTTTGGCCAATAGAATGTGGGTGGAATTGACAATGTCAGTTCCCAGCCTAGGTCTTCAGAGGCACGTTTCCCATTATAATAAGGTAAGTAAGTCAGTCACAAAAGGCCACATATAATATGATTCCATGAATATGAAAGTCAAGAACAGGGAAATCTGTAGAAATAGAAAATAGATTTGTGGCTGCCTAGGGCTGGGGCGGTGATAGGGAATGGCTGGGCGAGATGATAGCTAAAGGATATAGAATTTCTTTTTGAGGTGAAAAGTATTCTAAAATCCACTGTGGTGATGGTTGAACATTTGCAAATATACTAAAAGTCATTGAAGACAACACTATAAACGGTTGAAGTGTAGGATGTGTGAATTATATTTCAATAGAAATATCAGTCTGTTAAACAAGGAGGTGCATGTTTTCCACTGTGTCACCAAGTGCTTCTGACCTGACAAAAAAGAAGAAGCTTCAGGGAGCTGATGCAGCTCCAGCCTGGGCCCCAGAACAGACTCCATGGCTTCTAATAGAATGTGGGCCACACTGACAATAGGTCTAGCCACAGCTAACCTCAGACACATGAGCAAGAACTAAATCCTGGTTCAGTGACTCTGAGATTGTGTGGCTATGTCTAATGCAGTAAATGCTGATTATTAACATATTTTAAAAAGACTGTACATGGGTAGCATCATTTGATCTCGTACATAAAATAGGAATTTAAACATTTCAATCTTCCTGCTAAGTAATAATAATAATAACCCTGATGGTCGTTCTAATTAGCTGCAATTGGCCACCTAAGTCATGTCTCTCTCTCTCTATATAAAAGCCAAAGTGACCAGAACGCCGAACTACTAGTTGCTACGACACGCACTGACCACCAGGGGGAAGATGCTCAATGCAGGAGCTGCCCCCTGGTGGTCAGTGTGCTGGCAGGAAGGCCCTGGCCGACAGCTGGAAGGCCCTGATCGACCCTGATTGCCGGCTAGGCCTAAGAACCCCACCCATGCACGAATTTTGTGCACCAGGCCTCTACTAGTATTATAAAAGTTATAAAACAAAACAACAACCAAAAACTTGACTGTCTCTCTTTAAAGCAAAATATACCAAACCATCTGCACAAGTCTGATATAGCACAAGTGGTACAATGTATTCTTTATTATCAGACATCATACTCTGGGCATGGCAGTTTTTATTTTTTTATTATCTATTTATTTATTTATTATTTAAAATATTGATTTCAGAGAGGAATGGAGAGGGAGAGAGAGATAGAAACACCAATGATGAGAGAGAACCATTGATTGCCTACTTCCTGCTCGCCCCCTACTGGGGATTGAGCCTGCAACCCAGGCATGTGCCCTGGACAGGAATCAAACCTGGGACCCTTCAGTCCACAGTCTGATGCTCTATCCACAGAACAAAAGCAGCTAGGGCTGGGCATGGCAGTTTTTAAAAATGAAATACTTCTGAAAATAATAGCTCAAACTCTAATATTAAAATGCATTCATTTTGTTTCCTAGATGAAATAATACAGTTAAACAGCCTAAGTGCATTGAAGACAAGATTTAGTCTCCAAATCCATGAATAACAGCACAGATAGGGAAACAGAATGGATATTTTTTCCTCAGGAGCCAAACTTACTGAAGCCTATGACTGACTATATATCTTCTTCCCTGCTAGGTCTTTCTTGTAAAAGAAGGCTTGTTACTTGAGAGAATATGGTCAGCGCTCTTTCTCTCATGCTTATTTTTCAACAAAAGCTCCTGGGCAGTATGTGGATGTAAGACTTGTTTCCAACTCCCAATTTAGAAACTCCATTCACATAAGTGGCTGAATAGGACAGGGTGACTCCATGGTGAAACTATGGCAACTATCTCCCCACATGAAGCGATTTACATAACTTCCTGTTCATAGACAATTTTAGAAAATATTCTAAATCTGTACTTAAGTTGAAGAGGTTTACTTAATTTTTCTGAAGCCTTTTATTAATACGTTGCATATGCTTTAAATAGTGGTTCCAGACAAAGAATGAATTATATTTTATTCAGATTTATTTATCATAGTACTGACTGTAGACAAAATACATTTAATGAAAGCAATAAAAACTATATGCTCCTGTACACATACATATTAAAAGAGTAAGCAAAACTCATCAGAACCCAAAAATCCTAGGCTTAACCTCTAGATTACTAAATAAACTCAGTCATTTATTTAAAAAAATACTCAGAAGAGTAATTTTGTCATTTTTATGTATGTGTGTATGTTCATAATTAGCAAAATTTAGAACATTACCTTTTTCTGGAATTTTAAGGACAGATCTAAGCACAAATTTGTTATTAAAATCAGTAGCAGACTTTTAAAGAACTATACTTACAAAGCCATCCATAGCCCAACTTTCCTCCTTCATTTTCTTCACAGAAGCGTGAGCTGGTACTTTAATAAGATAGATGTGTAACATTAGGCGAGCTTCCTGGCTTTTATATACGCCTGTAAAAACAGTTATGCTTCGTTTTATTATCTATAACTCCTTACATATATTATGTAATAGATTAGACAGGAAAAGAAATAAAACAAGGCCAAGTCAAGGCCAGTTTTATCTGTGATGCTATTCACAAATCCTACAATGTACATTTGATTTATCTTGCAGCTGAAATTCTCAACTTAAATCTTCATTGTGGGGTTTAAATGACCTATGCTATTAAAATTAAGTATTACTGTCCTTAATAACATCATTCCATTATATTACAAACAAAATTATTTCTTCCCCTAAAGACATTTAAAATCTTTAAAAATATGAATAAAATTTTTAAATTGTTTATATTTTTCTTAAAATAAATTGGGTGCCAAACACATGATAGACAGTATTCTAGATGCAACTGGAGCCTATAAATAAAGATACAATGCTTAAAAGAATTTCCCATTAAGTAGGAGATATAAGTCAATGTATACAGTTAACTAAAATACATGAGAGAACATGATAACTAAAAACCCAGAAAGGAGAGGGATTATTTCAAACTGGAGTCATCAGGAAATTCTTATTTTTAAAAAGCATTTGAGCTGGGTCTAGAGAAGTCAAGTAGGATTTTTAGTTCAAGAAGGTCAATGAAGGCAATGGCATAAAAGAGAGAAGCCAAAATATAAACAATGTTTTGTTTTGCTGTTTTGTTTTTCTTAAATGGTAAATATTTGAAGAGTCAAAATAAGCTGGAATATAAATGTGTTCAGTGGAATAATCCTATATAATAAAAGGCTAATGTGCAAATCAGCCGAAAGGCGGAAGGATTGATCACTATGACACTCACTGACCACCAGGGGGCAGATGTTCAATGCAGGCGCTGCCCACTGGTGGTCAGTGTGTCCCACAGGGGGAGCGCCGCTGATCCAGGAGCCGAGCTCAAGGCTGGTGGTGGTGGGAGCCTCTCTCGCCTCTGATGCAGCGCTAAGGACCCCTCGGGGGATGTCTGACTGCCAGAGGGCACAGGCTAGGTTGAGG
>NW_005360891.1:1241924-1243496 GCF_000412655.1 Myotis brandtii | reverse complement strand
TATTTTTTAAAAAAACATAAATACCTATGATAAAGTTTAAATTACCAATTAGGCACAGTAAGATATTAACAATAAGTTGATAAAGTTTAAATTACCAATTAGGCACAGTAAGATATTAACAATAAGTATAAAACAGGACAATTATAACAATATACTCTAATAAATGTTGAGTGCACGCTCTCAAACTATCTTATTGCATTGTATTCACCTCTTTTTTTTGATAATGTGAGATGACAGAATGCCTATGCAATGAGATGAAGTGAGAAGGATACAGGCATTGTGACTTAGCATGAGGTTACTGTTGACCGTTCTGTTGACACGGATACTAAGTGACTCCAGGAGCCGAGCTCAAGGCTGGTGGTGGTGGGAGCCTCTCTCGCCTCTTATGCAGCGCTAAGGACCCCTCAGGAGATGTCCGACTGCGAGAGGGCACAGGCTAGGTTGAGGGACCCCCCACCCCGCTAAGTGCACGAATGTTGTGCACCGGGCTTCTAGTAATAAATAAGGGTATAAGTTACAATTTTGTGATTAACTGATGGTTGAAAACAAAGGAATGAATCACTTCCTAGCTGGGAGGGAAGGAGCAAGCAGAGTGACATTTCATCAAACTACACAGATGGCTTGCGATTTAAAACTATGAAGTGTTCATTTCTGAAATTTTCCATATAATATTTTTGGACCACAACTGACCTTGGGTAACTGAAACCACAGAAAGTGAAGCGAAATTTGATTCAATCATTCATTCACTTAATATTATGCCTATATATAAGAATATGCTGTGAATACAAAGACAATGATAAGTAGAACTTGACATAATGTAAATTATAATTAATAGGAAAAAGACATACGAGTAATAAAAATAATATTGCTGGAAAATGTTATAAGTGATATATACAGAGGCAGTGACAGCAAACTAATCTAATTGTTCATGTTTTATTTTCTATATTTGTAAAAATTTGTTTAGAAAAATTTCTGGATTAGAACAAGTACAGTTGACCCTAGAACAACTCAGGTGTTAGAGGCACTGGCTGTCCTCGTGCCATCGAAAGTCTGTGTATAACTGAAGTCTGCCCTCTACCCTGGCATACTTCAACTGCTAGTTGATGCTTGAACAACTCGGGTTTAAACTGTGTAGGCAAATCGGAAAGAAAATCCATGTGTAAGTGAACCTATGTGGTTCTAATCTGTGTTGTTCAAGGGTCATCAATACACATTATTTGGTGATAAGACTTTTAAGAAAATTTAAAAAAATTGTGTTTCAAAGTTGCATAAATCAGTAGTCACAATTTAAAGGCATTTCTCTTGTGTATATCATGCAACTATTTATAATTTTTTTAAAGCCTCACCCAAGGACATACTTAGAGAGAGGAAGGGAGAGAGAGAAACACTGATGGAGAAACATTGATTGGTTGTCTTCCATACATGCCCCCAACCAGGCATCAAACCCGTAACTCACGTATGCGCCCTGACCGGGAATTGAACTCACGACCTTTCAGTGCACAGGGCAATGCATAACTAACTGAGCCACTCTGGCCAGGCTCAACTATCTATAATTTTTAAAATATAATATAT
>NW_005360891.1:1225441-1241534 GCF_000412655.1 Myotis brandtii | reverse complement strand
ATCATATTTGCAATATTAATATTTTAAAAATGTATTTATTGAGAGCAATAATTCAAATTCATTACTTTGACAATATTTTAGGCCTATTTTGTTTCAGATGCTGTTCTAACCTCTGAGATATGGTCTGACTGTGTTTGTAGTGTGAAGGCTACTTTAGAAGGCTCATCAGGCATACTGTTGACAAGATGAAATCTGAGAAAACATCTGAAAGTCTGCAAAAACAGTAATCAAGGATAATGAGAGAAGCGTGCACTAGATAGAGAAAACAGAGACCTGACTAGGCCAAGCAGATGGACAGTGGCGTGGGTCCCTTATGCCTGTTTACAGTAGTGTAGCTCTACTTCTTCTGTCTTAACTTATGCTGCCCTAAACATTTTCATTTGAAGACATGATTCTGTGACCATAAAATAGATGGCAAATCACAAGTCCAGTCTCTTTGGTGTCATGAGAACAGAGGAAGATTTAGTTATATTCAAATTAAAAGTTCTGTTCTATTTCATGATGTCTCATTCTAGTTACACAAAAATATTCCCAAGGGAGCTTTATTCAGTATCACAGAGTTTTATATTAGTCTGGAAATATTTATGCATCAATCCAAAAACAAACAAAAAACGCAAAACAAAACAGAAAGCCTGTTTCTGAATGAATTATGTCATTAAAAAGTAACGAATATTTCACAGTATCAAAATCACTAACAAAAATGATGGGAATGAAGGCGTTATTTGTTGCTCTGTAAGGTAATACCTGAGAGTAGCAGTTCCATGTTGCTGTTGCTGAGTGTGGCATTCACTCTCCCAGTGGAAGCATTGAAACTAGTAACTGTCAAGGTCATGGGTTGTTTCCTGCCTTTGAAGTTGTAAGAGCCTTTCCATATATAATTTTGGGCAAACACGTCATCAGGAACTGTGAATAGATGAAATAAACACACATTAATCTTATGATGTCCTATAAATACAAGCCTTAAACAGGAGGTTAATGAAGAGTAGTTTATTGGATAGTGATATTTGATAAATACACAGTAATGTGGAGTGTGCATTATAAAATAAATTCTTCACATAAAAGTGTTTCCATTATTTTAGAATAAACCAAAATTGCAATAACATAGATTTGTCCATGAGTCATCAATAAAAAATAAACACCAACCATAAGAGACATGAGACTTATACTTACAGACCAGGTAAATATCAAGTTTACTTATATTTAGTCTTCTATAATAATAATATATTTATTTCAGGAAGAAAGTAGAATGATTTTATTGAGTCAAGTGAGTCTATGTACCAGTCCCAAGAGGCCTGCTCTTCTCCTAGCAGTGGGAATAGATTCATTGGAGGAAGGACACAGAGATTAAACCCTCCTTGCAAAATAGCCTCGGAAGACTGTCAGGAGGGACACGCCTTTGTTCCCTAAACAGAATGCTAGTTCAGTTATTCCAATAACTGATGCTCCTGGGAAAGAGCTGGCTCCACCATGTTCACAGCTCTGAGGATAAAGAACTGTCACTAGAACTGTCTTTCTTTGGGAGAGAGACAACTTGTAGCAGAACCAAAGAATATCCTCAATATTATCAAACTTTCATCTAAAGAAAAAACACTCTTTGTGTTAGCGGAGTTATTAATTGTATACATCATAATAAGGCCTCCCTCCCCCAACCCCCCCCTCCCCCGAAATCACCTATTCAATGGAGCCTTGGCCATTTGGTGAGTGAGTGAATGGCATGGGTTTAGGGAAAAGCTTTTTTTTTTTCTTAAGTCATTCACATTTTTCATCTAATCCTCTCTATCGGTATTACTATGAAGATAAAATAGAGAAACTTCTGCGTATAGTTGCTAATAAAACATATATTTGGCAGACATGTAGTTAATATCATAAAAATACCATACTCCTGACCCTGTGAGTTCATCCTTCTAGTAGCATTTTCTCTCCAAACCACAAACTACACAGTTATGCTCTGTATGCATAGGCAAATAGTATGCACTCAAAAAATAAGTGTTGTTATTGTCTGTGATGGTTCACTTTCTCTGCCCCACACTATGGTTACTCTTTGCTACCCCTGAACCTTCCATGAAAATCTGCTACACCTAATGATCTTGGCCATGGTGCTTAGAAAAAAGTAAGGAGTGTTGGTTGAAGGAGATGAAAGAGAATCTAGTGACAGGAGAAATAGCAAGAGAAAGAGGCAGGTAGCAGCTGAAGCAAAGCACACTGCATGAGGATTAATCACTGATGTGGTAGTAAATGTTTAACAACTGACTCCTCAGAACAACAACAAAAGATCTGTAGTATTTGCTGATTTCTATAGTGTAAATATTCCCATAATGGCAGATTTCAAATCATGAACAAGACATCACTGATTGTAGTTTGAAAGAATGCACAGAATTGGCTATGGTGAGCCCTAGCTGATTTTGCTCAGTGGATAGAGTGTCAGCCTGCGGACTGAAGGGTCCTGGGTTGGATTCTGATCAAGGGCACATGTCCGGGTTGTGGGCTTGATCCCCAGTAGGGGTTGTGCAGAAGGCAGCCAATCAATACTTCTCTCCTTCCCTCTCCCTTCCTCTCTGAAATCAATAAAAATGTATTTTTTTAAAAAAAAAAAATTGGCATGGTAACCCTGTACCTGCAAACTCCAGCATGCCAGCACCACCTTCCCCCCTCCCCCACCCCATACATAACACAAATGTAACTCATTATAGGGCAGGAGAGGCAGACACTATTTGTTCATCTAAATTCCTATGCACATGGGAATAATACTTTCTATTGTTAATTTTATTTTCAGATTTAAATGTGATTGCGTATTTGGTAGTTCTTTATAAACTCTGAAGTGTCATCCAACTACCACTGATGTGGTTATCAATGAAAAGGAGGAAAACAATGGTGGTCATGATCCTTTCTTCCAAGACATTTGAATATAAACTTTGCTTCATAGGCTTCACGTCTTTGCCAAATAGAGTGTTAATGCTCCCAACTTTGAACCATTGACAAATTTCATTCATTCCCCTCCCCCCTTTTTATTGAATTTATTGGGGTGGCACTGGTTAAGAAAATTACCCAGGTTTCAGTGCACAATTCCATAACAGATCATCTGTACATTGTATTGTGTGTTCACCACTCCAAGTCTCCATACATCACCATTAATCCTTCTATACCCTCCTCCAGCAATCCTCACACTAATGTCCTTTTTTTTTCTTTTTTGCTCAATCCCTCCACCCCCTACTCAGCCCAGCTGTCAGCCTTTTATGGCTGTTTCTTTTTAGTAATGTTTCTTTTTAGTAATGTTTCTTTTTAGTAATCTAATCACTTTGACTCATTCATGATTTTAAATGAAATGCTTCTAATATTTTGCCATTTAGGATGACATTGCTCCAGTGTTATAGATACCTTTACTCAAGTTAAAAAAATTCCTTTCCTTTTAATTTATTAAAAGGTTTTAAAAATCATAAATATATGCAAAATCTAAAAAAGTATTTTTGGTACAAGTATTATAATAATCATATTTTTTGCATGTTAATCTCTCTTATAGAAACTGATTTTTGAGAGAGTAAGGGAGAGATAAAAACATCAATGATGAAAGAGAATCATTGATCAGCTGCCTTCTGCATGTCCTATCCTCTCTATCGGTATTACTATGAAGATAAAATAGAGAAACTTCTGCGTATAGTTGCTAATAAAACATATATTTGGCAGACATGTAGTTAATATCATAAAAATACCATACTCCTGACCCTGTGAGTTCATCCTTCTAGTAGCATTTTCTCTCCAAACCACAAACTACACAGTTATGCTCTGTATGCATAGGCAGACCTTACCTAAAAATTTGATACAGTGAATATGGAATAAGCCCCTGATTTGAGTAAGCGCCATAAAGAGTTTTTAACCTTAAAAAAGTATATCTAGCCCTGGCTGGGTAGCTCAGATGGTCAAGAACACTGTCCAGATACACCAAGGTTGCAGGTTTAATCCCTAATCAGGACACATACAAGAATCAACTCATAAATGCATAAATAAGTGAAACAACAAATCGATGTTTCTCTCAAAAAAAATCAATAAAAAGTATTAAAATGAACAGATTTAAAACAAAACAGTATACCTAGGACAAGTTTGCAGGAGTGAGTAGCGAGCTAAATTGTCCTGCATTACAAAAATCAGGGATTTGGAATAACAGACTCTTAGTTGTAGAGATAAGAGGAGGAGTAAGGGGAAGGATGTTCTGGCAAATAGTATGCACTCAAAACGTAAGTGTTGTTGTCTGTGATTGTTCACCTCCCCTGCCCCACACTGCGGTTACTCTTTGCTAACCCTGAACCTTTCATGAAAATCTGCTACACCTAATGATCTTGTTGAGTTGACACTCAACCACTGAACCACACTGGCTGGGCACATGTTGGGCACACAATCTCTTACTGTGATAGATTACTTTTAAGACTTATTTAACATAAACATATTTATGTATGTTTATCATGACCTCAATTGGATGTGTCATCTTTATTATAATGTATTTTATTTGCTAAGATTTTGTGTAGAAATTTTTTTCATCTTTAATCTTGAGTCAAATGGGTCAGTAATTTTTCTTTTTTATGTTTTTACTGAGTTATTAGAGCTTTGTGGTACCATAGAATGAGTTTTATTGACTGGATGAATTTTTATAAAGCTGGACAATCTGTTCTGTTCCTTTAAAATTTGGTATAACTCATCAGTAGAGCCATGTATATGGTTTTTCTTTGTGGAAATAGTTTTAACTACTATTTTGTTATTGAATTACTCAGGTTTATTAGTTAGATCTGATAAAATATACTTTTCTAGTAATTTATTCATTTTGTTTAATTTTTGTAAAGAAAGTTTTGATAGTTTTTGGTTAATGTGTTTCTCATTATCTACTCTCTATAGTTATGTTCACACTTAGTTTTTTTTATTATTTATTTTTTGTTGCTTTCTTGATCAATCTTACCAGAAAATTTTCACATTGTTTTTTCAAACAACTACCTTTGGCACTGTTTAGATTTTTCTATTATATTTTGGGGGGTTTATTTGTTCATTTTTATTGCCTTGATTTATGTTTCCTTTGTTTATTTTGTTAGAATTTTTATATCTTCTTAACAGAAACACTTAACTCACTAATTCTGAGGCTTTCTTCTTTTCTAATGTAAGGATTTAAGTGTATGAATTCCTTTCACAACTCTTCTTTTGCTTCAGTGCCCAAATTTAGATATTTAGATTTCAAAATAACTAAACTCCTGTGTTATATTTTTCATTTTAATTTCATCTTTATTGCATGATTTATTCATCGGCATAAATCTTGTTCTTAATTTCCAGATATTCAAGAATTTTAAAAGCGTATTCATTTTTTTATTAATTTTTAACTGTATCATGATCAGAAAAGACTGTGTTTAGAAATTTGTATAGATTTATTTATTACTTAATATATGATTCATTGTTATAGCTGTCCTATGTGCCTTTGAGGAAGTATATATTCTATAATTGTTTGATGCAGAAATCTTTACTGTTGAATATTAAACTCATCACGGTGTTTAGTTCTTCCATATAATTTTATTTTGTCTGCCTGATTTACTTATTGGTCATCACTGTAATGTTTTGTCCAGGACAGTCCAGATTTATACTTGATGTGGAGTTATTATTCAGAGCATCCATCTGCTCCCTGAGAAAGCATTTCTCTTGGAAAATTCTGTGCACTGATTGACCAGTATGGCTGTCTGACTCTATTGCTAACCTTCCTCTCTTATGTTGACATGCTATTTGACTGCCTCAGTGACATTCTGACTGCTATTGCTGAGCATTGAATAAATCAGTGTTTCAGAGTTCTGTGAGCACTCCAGTTTTGTAACATGTACATTGAGAATTTCTGAACCCAACTAAAATGAGATCCTATCACTCTTCCTGATTCAATACAACTGGGCCACTCTATATCCCAGGTAAAGATTAGACTTAAAGCCTTCAATTTTATTAGTAGCTTTTCATTTATGTCAATGTAAATAAGACAGTGACTAATACTACAAGAGAAGCTTTCATATATGAACCATTACTTTTTTTTTATCCTCACCCAAGGATATTTTTTCCATTGATTTCTTTAGAGTCTTCTCCAAAGTCATAGGGTAGGGAGTGTATAACATAGGAATTACATCAATGTTGTTGGACTTCCAAGTCCATGTTTTAATGACTATGCTAGGTTTTAAAATTTTGCTTTTTAAATCTAATCATTGAAAACAAACTGAACGAGTTCTAGAAGTTCCTAAACTTTTAATCACATAACAAGTGAATTTTGTTCTTTTGTTAAAAAATCTATAATTAAAAATTTTATATAACATTCCATTTTTAAAATATTTTAAATAAAATAATTACTATTATTATTCAGTAATTTGCAGATAATCTTGGAAGGAAATTTTATAGGGAGAACTATAAATAATATTTTTGGAATATTAACATGTCATCGTATTATACTGCTGGAAATTCAATATCTCATAACACAAACTGTCAAATTCCAAATTCCAAATTGTCAAATACATAGTTTTCACATACTGAAATATATTTTTATAAATAAATAGTCATTTTAGATATCATGACTTTTAGAAAAACAACTGAAGTTACTAACCACTTAGCTTCGGGCTGGGTGTTCCGAGTGCAGGTCTGGGGTCTTTCACCAATATTTTGGAACCAGCTATGAAAAGAAATAAAAAATGCTTATAAAAGTTAATGTAATTAATAACACTTACATACACTTCCCAAAAACACGATCCCCTGTCAAATTTATTCTCTGACATATCATATAATTTTCCCCAATATGTCCTGTTTATCATAGTATGTCTGTCCCCACTCAACACTCCTGTTGTACAGCTCACAATTTCAGTAATTACCCCTCTTATGGTCCAGGGAAACAAGGGGAGAGATTAGTGCTACCACATGATGGGATACTGTTTCTTATTTTAGAGGCATGTCTATTATGGATGCAGTTGATTCCAACATAAAAGCTGATGGCTGAGAGTATGTTCCTGTTGCAAAAAGGCAGAAATCATTTGTTTAAAAATAATAAAAACAATGTTGAGATAGTACATAGAGTCATAAGGAATTGGGTAGGCTCAATGGAGAAAACTTAAAACTAGAGCTTTAAATCACACTACAGGTAGCCCATAAACCAAAGAAATCCTGTGCGGAGCTAGATGTGCCTGGAAAGCTATAAGAATGATGAAAGGCAGTGCTTGCAGGCCACATAAAGACTTAGAGTTTTATCCTAAGGACAATGTAATGTCTTTAAAAGGTTTGAGTGGGAAGTTACTTGGTTGAACATCACTCTGGCTGAAAGATGGAGAACAATTTGGAAAGAAGTGGATAGAGACATGGGCAGGGAAGTTAGAAGGTCCCAGTAGAGCTAATCTTCAGTGAGACTACTGAAGTAGTGATGATAAAACAGAAAAGCAGATAAATTAAAAAAAACTGTTGAAATACTGGTGGATTTAAAGGGATAAGAAGGTGTCAAAGCTGACTACTAGATGTCTATATACTATATGACAATGGTACCACTAAGATAGAGAATACCAAATGAAGACTTCAGTGAAAAAAATTTATGGGTTCAGATGTGCATATATTGAGTATTGAAATGTCTCTGAGGAATTCAAGAAGAAACATCAAGTAAGCAAGTGAACATAAATTCTGAAGCAAAGAGAAGAAACATAAGCTATAAACATTAATCTGCAAATAATCTCCTTAAAGGAGACTGTTGAAGCCATTGGCTTAAATGACCTTATCTAGGGAGAGAATATAGAGTAAAACAAAGAGATGGCTAAGAACCAAGCCTTTAGAAAATCGTGGTTACAAAATAATAAAGGAAATGGAGAATAGATAGCCAGAATTATGGGGGAATAACATATTTATTTACTCAAATATTATTTAACACATTCACATGCAAGGAACTGATCTAAATGTTAAAATCACAGTTGTAAAAAGTAAAGTTTATGTTTTTATTGATATTATATTCTAGTTGGGGAGGAGCAGATGAAAGGGCAAAGAGCAAAGAAAGACAATGACAAGTAAACAAATAAAATAATATGATCTCACACTGTAGAGATTTCTACCATAAAAATTAAATAAAAAACAGTAATGTTCTAGCTAAAACAAGAGAGAAAAAACATTTCAAGAAGGATAAAGCCATTAAAATCTTCAAGAGATCAAGAATTAGAAGGTCTGAAGAAATAAAAAATATAAGGAAAAGATAGTTTCTTGATAATTTTATCAAGAATTCAGAAAAAAATATTTCCTCTGCTCCTTCTTTTGGAAACATAACCCTATTCCCTCCCATAAATTCCTTACATCTTGTCTAGATGGGGACTGTCCTTACAAAGCAGCAAGAGCAGTTGACACTTTACCTAGAAAAGGTCAATGTACCATATCACTCAGGCTGAGTAATGGGCTTAGAAATGGACTCTGTTCAACACTGTGACAATGAAACTCCTTAATATGCTTTCATGACCAAGCTTGGGGAAAGATTCTTTTTTACCAGGGTGTGAGCCAGAAGTGTATGAGGCCAGGAAAGCTGGAAGCAATTTTTTCACTGCGGTGGGTTGAAGCATGTATCCCCGCAATTGTATGTTCACCAGGAACCTCAGAATATGACCTTATTTGGAAATCAGGTCTTCGCTTATATAATTATTTGGGGCTCTTAAGGTGAAATGATCCCGAAAACAAATGACTGATGTCTTTATAAGAAGAAGAGAGGACATATAGGATACATAGGACAGGCCATGTGATGAAAGCAGAAACTGAGTTGAGGCAGGTCTGAGCCAAGGAATGCCAAGAATAGTCAGAAGCCATCAGAAGTTTAGAAGAGGTAAGGAATGATCCTCCCTAGAGCCTGCAGAGGGCACTTGGGCCTACTGATTTTGGACTTCTAACCTCCAGGAGTGTGAGAGAATAAATTTCTAGTCTTTCAAGCCACCCAGCTTGTGGTATTTTGTTATGGTTAGCCTTATAAAACTAGTATGCCTACCATGAATAGAAAACTAGAAGAAGTAATAAGGGCAAGAACAAACACCAGAACATGGAAAAGAAGTTATAAAGACCTGAATAATATTTTTGTGCCTCGGGGTTCAGAAGTATCTAGATCACTCCTTTCCTTAGAGTTGGCCAACAAATTTCCCTTGCTCCTAAGCTAATTTAATTTATTTACTTTTTGTCTCTTTTATTGGAGGGAGGTCAAAATAATACAACATCTTCTGTGAAAGGTTTTATAGGAAAAAAAATTTACCTTCACAAACAGGAACTTTTCCAGTCCAGGTGTTATCAGATCTACACACTCTATGTTCTGTTCCACCTGCTAAGAAGAAGCCAGGCTGACAGGTATAAACTAGTGTATACCCATGGGATGGAAGGTCCATTCCTACTACATTTGCATGAACAGGAGTTTCTGGCTGCTTACAGCTGTGGGCTATGTTAAAAAAAGAGAAAAATGTTCGTTTTTATAGACATGTTAAGAAAATTTTGAGACTGGAGTCATGATATATTTTTAAAGGCATGTCAATGCCTTTATATAAATAGTGTTTAAAATAATTAATCAATCAAAGGAAATACATAAATGTAAATATACATTCTAATTTTATAGACTAGCATTTCCTAAACAATCTTCTGATAAACATTATGTTAATAGTCAAATGGAGGGGGAAAAAGACTTTGGATAATTAAGCTCATAAATGTATACTACATCATCATTTTAGAGTCACAATGCATATTAACATTTTAAAGGTCGCATGGTAAAATACTTCTTAAAGTTTCTCAAACTCAAATTTTCTATGCCAGTTTAGAAAATATTATTTTGTGATTTTTAAAATGTATTACATTTACTTTAAATTATAAGGCATTTTTTTCTAAAGTTAAATCCAACTAAAGCATCGGTTCTCAACCTGTGGGTCGCGACCCCTTTGGCGGTCAAACGACCCTTTCACGGGGGTCGCCTAAGACCATCCTGCATATCAGATATTTACATTACGATTCATAACAGTAGCAACATTACAGTTATGAAGTAGCAACGAAAATAATTTTATGGTTGGGTCACAACATGAGGAACTGTATTTAAAGGGCCAGAAGGTTGAGAACCACTGAACTACAGCTTATTATATCATTCTGATATTACTAATTCCTAATATAGAAAGTAAAATTTAACATTTTTTCTACCTATGAACTTTTCTGGTCATATTTTTGACTTATATGCTAGCAGTATTTTTTCAATCATTTAATTTTTTATTTCCCTTTTTCATTTCCTCTGACTCCTAATTCTCTACCTTGATTCCACTCTACCTAAATTTATGGCACTTCTTGGCCCTGACCCCCAGTTCACCTGTTTTGTGTATTTTAAAGATCATGCCTTTCTCAATCAGAAATAGATGCTGCAAGAACTTTTTCCCTAAATAAGACAAAATTTCTGATCATTTATTCATGGATAAAAATTCATAAAAGATGGTCACTGAGAAAAGTATTCTGTGGACAAATTTGTGTAGAAAATAAATTTCTCAATGGAGATTTACAGAGCTATAAATAACATTTTTAACACTGTGATAAACATTGTATTGCATGGCTTACATTTAATTCAATTCAGCTAATGAAATTTAACCCTCATGGGGGAATATTGCTAAGGATAAACACAAAGTCTGTCTCTGCTACATTCTTAACCCTCACATTAAGCACATATTAAAATTCTGAGATGCTTGTTTCTCAGTAACAGAAGCTGTTTATCTTCATTTAAATCATCATGTTCTAAATGTAGGTCATCAGAGAATCTTGATTTACTATGAAATACCTAGCCACGTTCCAAACAGCTGTTCTAACGTACACACTGAGGAATTCTCTTTTAAGAGATTTTTCCATATTTAAATATAAACCAAGCGGGCATAGGACACGACTCAGTGTAGTGTTTGGGTGCTTTTCAGCAAGCTTCAGGTCCACAGGGGCTCACACGATCATTCGAGTGGCTAAGAACAGGGCTAGAGTGCATTTGTAGGTCTTTAACTTCAGCAAATCCTAAACGTTATATACCATTCTCCTCCCTCTTACTCTTTATTCTTCCCCCAAGAGGATCAGAATGTATAAAGATGGAGGAGGAGATAAGAAAGAGGAGATGGGAGGGAAAGAAGAAATAAATAACTCACCAGCTAAAACTTATTTCTGTTAGTCAGAAAAGATTGTTTAGTGACCTTGAACTTCATTCTAATTTAATTTGTACAGCAAGTGTTCTCAATTTAGGGTCAGTGTATATTTACCAGCTCCAGGAAATCCTGAAGTAATATTCAAATTCTTGGTCAAGGTGTACATGCATGTTTCCTTACATGGGTTTTTCTAGCATTCCTCAGATGCTCAGAGAGTTTCACAAGTGATCAGATTAAGAGTCACTATGCAGGAGCCTCCTGTATCTGAGCATTTCAGATTCAGAGTGTAGATCTATAAATCTAAGAACTAATCATTATCTAAAATTACCAGGTGACTAAACTGAACACAATTACAAGAACTCTTAAAGAAGAATAAAATTGTACCTCATGCCTTCTGCCTTCTTTAGAAAGAATGCTTCCCAATGGACATAGGGTTATGATATAGTAATAAACTTATATACATGAATTATAATTTATAATAGTCTAAAACATCAGTGTGATGCATCTGTGGTATGGATATACATTTATTTTCACCATTAGAAGGAAAATGCATATAAATTCTTCTGTGAAAAGTATAATTTCTTAGCCACAATACTGACGTATGCATTCGGGCTGAATTCCGCTCCACGTGAGGTCTGGCAGGCAGGTACGTGTCGTAGACCCCTGGAGAAGGTGTCCTTTTTTGCAATGAAACTGTAAAACACTCCCTACCTGCAGCAAATTACAGAAGAAAAAAGAAACAACAACAAATGTTCCAATGCAACTTCGAATATGGTTAAAAAAAGAAGTTTGAATGAGAAAATGTTTTCAAAATAAATTATGCATCATAGAAGTTGGAGGAAAAATAAATTGAAATCTGATTTAAAATAAAATTGGGGGGAGGGAGTCAAAGCTAAAGAAAAAAGCATAGATCACTTTGTGTATATAACATTGTCAAATATTTGAGTACCCAAAGTATACATAGATGCCAAACTTTTTGCCATAATATGAAGAAGATATATAGGTACCAAAAAGTCATTAAGTTATATATGAGAATAACATAGAATAACAGACAGACAGACAGACAGACGGTTAAGAAAGATAAATTAAGGTGGATAAAATAGATATGGAAATAAAGATTACAAACAACATAAGAGGAAAATGAATATGGGGACAGTAAATGCAATATGATATTAGACATAAAAGTGTTTACTGAATGATGTACAGGTGACAGAAATATGCAATGGAAGACATGCAGTTTGCACTGAGTTTTCAAGGATGTGGAATAGAGATAAATAGATACAACAATGGTTATCAAAAGTGTGGTTCCCAGACCAGTAACCTTACCATCACCCAGGAACTTATTAGAAATGAAAATTCTGGGACCTTACCCTAGACCCACTGAATCAGAAAGTCTTAGGGTAAGGATTATCAATCTGTGTTTTAACAAACCTTATAAGTGATTTTTTTTTTAATCCTCACCTGAGAACATGTTTTTATTGATTTGAGAAAGAGAGAATGGGAGAGAGTGGAAAAGAGAGAGAAAGAGGAACATTGATGTGAGAGTGAAACATCGACTGGTTGCCTCCCACACACGGTCCCCAATAAGGGATCAAACCTGCAACCTAGGTATGTGCCCTGATGGGGAATCAAACCCTTGACCACTCGGTGGTGTAAGGGACAATGTCCCAACTAACTGAGTCACACTGGCCAGGGCCCTTTTATGTGATTTTAACAAATACTAAAGTTTGAGAGCAACTGATATAAAATTACACAATGTAAGAAAATGATGAGAAAATGTATGGAAGTTAAAATACACATCATTTTAGTTTATGAAAAACGAGAGTACATTTCATTGGTTGACATGGATAGTTCACACAGCTGGGCTAAAATGGGAGGCAATGAAATATAGTTAAAAAGAAAACAGAGCCTGGCCGGTGTGGTTCAGTGGTTGAGCGTCAACCTATAGACCAGGAAGTCTGGGTTCGATTCCCAGTCTGGGTATGTGCCCCAGTTGCAGGCTTGATCCCCGGTAGGGGGCATGCAAACGGCAGCCAATCAATGATTCTCTCTCATCATTGATATCTCTATCTGTCTCTCTCTCTCCCTCTCCCTTTCTCTCTGAAATAAATAAAAATGTTAAAAAAAGAAAGAAAGACCCCCGACTAACCTATGCTTGGCTTTACTTTGGATCTGATCTTACTTAAATAAGGAATATCTCGTCTTTGAGATTTAACCTCCCATCTATAAATAAAGATGATAAGATTATTTGTCTTGAGATTTGTTTTGAGGATTAAATAAAATAGGATATATATAATCTATTCCACACAGGTATGGCACATAAGTTTTAAATAAATCCTAGCTATAAGTATTAAGTCAGAGACATACGTAAGAATCAAGGGTCTCAAATGGCAAGCCGTGACATTTGAAATCCTTTTTAAATAGAAGCAAAGTAGCTAAAGCTTTAATAGCCAGTGAAAAGTGGTGTAGAAAGTAATCTCTTTGGAAAATTAAGTGGACATTGTATGAAGAAACTCCTAAACAAAATGAATGATGAATGGCCGTTCTGATTGCAAGGCTGGCGCTGACATTTTAGAAATGAGTGGATAAAAGCTGGACCGACGTGTGGAAGTACATGGGGGAAGGAAGTTGTTTACCCAAAATAAATTACAAGAAAAAACCACCATGATTTATTAAATGATTAGAGATGGAGGAATAGTTAGGGCCTGCCACTTTATCCTTCCCCAACAACTGGAAGCTGAGAATGCTCAATCGCTGCCTTAGTACTTAACACAGATACCTGCTTTCTGCTTTCCCCTTAGTTCCTACTCCCACCTGCTAAAGCAACATGAGGCTGAGCCTAAGGTGACACAATTTAATACAAGATTCTATGTGGACCTTGAGACTAGCTAAATCCACTATTTCTCACACTCTCATTATCTGCCAGAACTATGCTACACCAGAGACATTCAATCCCAATAGTCATTCTCTTAGAACATCATTTACCTGTCTAGTTTCCTAGGATTGTGTCTCTCATAACACATTCACTTTAGCTTTTAGGAGATCTCTTACCCCTGAATGCCCCATTTTGTCTAAGGCTGCTATATTGCCCAATGCTGCTATATTGCCCAATGCCAGAATGCTGCATTCCACACAAACAGTGGCCTTCCTATTATGTTCCGGAGCATGCCATTTACATACTCCCTGAGGTTGCACAATATGGTGCTACAGACTTTTACTTTCTCCTATGGCCTGGATTACGTAACTGATCATTGTAGATTTTGCAATTCTGTTCGTCAAACAGTTCTTCAAACCTCTGTCAATCCTACAATCCTACTTTAGGCTAGATCTCAGTTAATGGTGCCACCTTTCACCAATAAATCTTCCCTCATTTCATCTACCACCAAATTTGGACCTTCAAAAATATATTTATAGTTGAGGTTTCAAAAATGTATATGCTTTCTGTAATGTATTTTAAACAATTTTTCTATTTGTAGTTTTGTTATGTTTATATTACACATTTCACCTCCCACCCCCCATCAAAAAAAAATTGGGAGAACTTCTAGTAAAAGGAATATATAATTCAAGGTTCATAAAATTGAAGTAGGAAGGTGGGATCATAAAAATAAAGGAATAACATATGTGTTTAAGATGAGATGCAGAGGGGATTTTCTCTGAGCATCAATTTTGACCATGAGCTTCCTGATTTAAGACAATTTGATTTTAAGGTATATTGTAAGTTTATATTAAAAAATAATCAGAAGAGTTTAATTAAAAAATAAAATTTATGTTTTAAAGTTCATGTTGTATTCATCATTTAAAGATAATAAACACTAAGTAACATGTTTGCCTTATTTAATGTACTTAAGTACTAATTTTGATTATAAACTAGAAATCACACATAATCACCATGGTTATTTTGGTAGGGTTAACTGTCTTAGGGTTAAATAACTTGGGGTTAAACATCTAAGAGTCAGATTTAAAACATTTCATGTCCATAATAGCTTTATGTTACAGGTCCTAAATCTAAATAATGTGCCTTCCAAATCTCAGAGCTCAATTTAAAGAGTGGTACAGCAGTTAACGAAATATGTATTTGGCATTTATCCCATAATTAATCTAGGTGTTGTATCAATCATTTTGACAGCTACTCCCTTCACTAGCAATCTATTTCCAGAAAAAAAATTGTTCCAATTTTCAATATTTTAGATAAAAAGATAAATTATAATCAGTATTATTTTTCAATACTAGAGTTATCATCATCTCTAGACTATATATTCTATCAAGAGGTAAAATATAGTCTTATATATTAGTAAGTATATCTATGTCCAAAAAATCTACTATTATAAATCTATGTAGAAAAGAAAAGTGAATAAATTAACACATTAAAGAGAAAATTTTTAAAAAATGCCTTTGCAATTCATAACTTTCTCCTTTCTTTTGTCCCTCCCAGAAGTGGGGTTACTATAGCTGTTTTTACTTAACTCACCATTGGCCACCTGATAAAACAAGAGATAGATACAAAAGGGACTATTCTGATTCTCTGGCAATTTGGAACTGAGATTGAGGCAATTAATCACTTCTCTATGCGGTTGAGATGTTAATAGAAGTGACGCACCCCTGACCATATGGCCAATCTGCAGAGAGAGAAAATGTGGTAAACACAGAAGAGTGAGGACTGAGTATTGGAGTCCAGTTCCTAAATTCTGGGCTTGATGACTCTCACTTAATTCCTTCTCTGTGTCTCAGACATACCCGGAATTTGATTTGTAATGCCTTTAGGCTTAAGCTAGCTCAAAACCATATATTACTTGCAAGAGTTTTTCTCAACTGATAAAGATGGCTTTTCTAGTTATATATGACCATATTCATTACAATCTACCAATAAATTGATATTAATTAGAACTAGAATTTTTAAAACTCTGTTGGCTCTATGCAGATTTAGTAAATATAATTATACACTTATAGTAAATATA
>NW_005360891.1:1186787-1225423 GCF_000412655.1 Myotis brandtii | reverse complement strand
ACACACACACACACACACACACACACACATACCAGCCATATGCATGTGCAAAAGTTAATGTCTTTTTAAAATATGTATCTTTATTGATTTCAGAGAGGAAAGGTGAGGGGGAGAGAGAGAGAAACATTGATGATAAGAGAGAATCATTGATTGGTTGCCTCCTGCACACCCCATACTGGGAATCAAGCCTGCATCCCGGGTATGTGCCCTGACTGGGAATCTCAAACCATGACCTCCAGTTCATAGGTGGATGCTCAACCAATGAGCAACACCAGCTGGGCAAAAGTTGATGTCTTTAATTTAATATACTCAATATATCATTTGCAATTATAATAGCGATTAATATAATTTATATGTACACCTAACCATATTTGAAATCTAGTCAAATTCATATTTACCCAGATAGACTATAATAATCTAATATAGTTTTATTAGCCAAATAATATGAATTTGGGGCTAGGTTAAGTTTGTAACAACATTTTTTTCTTAAACCTCACCTGAGTATATTTTCCCATTGATTTTTAGAGAGTGTGGAAGGGAGGGAGAGAGACCGAGAGAAGGAAACATCCATATAAGAGAAACACATCAATTGGTTGCCTCCTGCAGGCACCCCGACTAGGGCCAGGAATCAAGCCTGCAACCAAGGTATGTTCTCTTGACCAGAATCAAACCCAGGACTCTTCAGTTCTTGGACCAATGCTCTACCCAGTGAGCTAAACTGGCTAGTGCTGTAACGACATTTTTAATGAGTATAATAGAATTCTTAAAATTCAGTTAATAATTCTATTCATTTCATTGGATAGCTATTCCAAACTCAATTTTACTCATTTCTAGTTCCATGATCTCAAAAGGTATTTACTAGAAAGGACTCATATTTTTTAGAAAAAACAAACACCTGATATGATGCACAGACATTAACATCACAATTCTGTGTTCTGTCAGGATATTGTCAATGACTTGTGATCAAAGCCAAGTCACATCTGTTTCAGCTTCTTTGTCCATATAATGAGGACTAATGCTGTTTGGCTAGTTGTCCAATTTTCAGGACTTAGATCAACTGATAAAACCTTTTATGTACTTACGAATCTAAAGTTTTCTAAAAACATCAATATAATAGAGAGACTGAGACACTTTTTTACACCTTTGTATTATCTAGGGAGGCCTGAGGCAAACTGGGAGAATTGGAAATGCTATCAAATCAATGTTCATACTGAGCCTGAACTGTAGATAAATGAAAACTATTTTTAGCAACAAAAACATGGCACCTTTGATGAATACTTTCTTTAGAAATAGATGTTCTTCAGGTTCACACTGAATTTCACATAAAATAGCACAGTTTAGAAAAGCCTGCAAAACAAGGCAGCTGGGTAATGTGTAAATTGACAATTTCCTTTTAGAATCAGTATGCACTTTGGCTTCCCTTAGGCCCTGTAATGAAAAACTCGCTGAATCTCTACATAAAATCTAAATGGGAAAACGAGAGAACAAGAAAGTCAGCCACACATGACTGGGCATGTTAAAAAATTGTAATAGAACAGTCCCACTACGGGTTGTGTAACAATAGGTTATGGTTAAATTATTTTTTCAGATATTTCCCACATCAATGACAATATGTAAAAAATATGTATTATATGTGCATTATAAAGCAAAACCATTTTAATCTTATTGCCTTATTGAATAATCACATTTGATGTAATAGCGAACTCTTGTCTCAGTTGTCTCTCCTTTAACCTATTTCATCTTTATTTTCTCCTACTGCCCCCACATTTTCCTGTAGAGTTTATTCATTTACTACCTCACATACTCTTACTTACCCTCTCTTATGTACTACCTATTGCTTATATATTTTCCTATGCTCACAGCTATGTCCACTTTTTATTTTCTTTCATCTTTATGGTCAGTTAGGCTATTATTCTTGAAGCATATTTTCCTTCTCTTCGTTTCCTTTTATGTCCATTCTTTTGTTGTCTGTTACCTTTTTATAATATGTTTATAAGTGCAGTTATAAACGTAACTTTTCTTCTGTTTGCATCAACAGGGCTAAATGCACATCAACCAAAGAAGCCTAATGATATAGTTTTACACTAAATGGAAATATTTATTTAAAGCACTCACTTGAAATCCAAATGTACTGTTCTGAGATCCATGCCGGGGCACCCCTGGGTTTTCACATGACGTACGAGTTGGTTCTAAAATGAAGATTAAAAACATAATATTTCTTCAAAATTTACTACTACATTTTTTCAATTTTGTTGATCATTTTATTTCTCCTCTATAAACAGCATTTGCACAGAGTATTTCTCTCATACAAAACAATTTTAAGTGATATCAGCTATAATGAAATGGCCTTGGGTATTAATAAAGGGTGTAAATCTAATAGCATGTCACCGTGGACAGAGCCTACTAATCCTAAAGCAAGAAATTCAGTTTAACTGCATTTTATATAAATGATGCAATTATTGAACTCTGAAGCCTGTATTTGCAACTCTGTGGATAAAAATTTAAAGAAAAATGAAGGATATGAAAGAGGAACACATGAAGAAAATATTTGCCCAAGGACTTTGATAAATTATAATCTCAGGTAGAATAATAGCCCCCTCAAGAAGTGAGAGCTTTGCCCACACACAGGACTTAGTTACTTGGAGTTTTCACTGATCGCTGTGGGAGATTCAGACATAGGAATGGGAGGGCTGGTCATCCATGAGGTGGCTAGTTTGCATGACAGATCATCTGGTTAGTTTAGAAAATGCGTCATGTAGTTTTAGGGTTGCAGTAATGTACTTTGACAACCTGCCAGTTATAAAAATTGTCACAGACATGTCAAGTAAGCAAAGGAAGTAGAGTCAATAAAAATGCAAGAACTATGTATGCTGCCAAACAGATACTAGGATTCTCTGGGTTGATCACTTCCTGAGGTACAGCAATGTCTAATCAATCACTATGTTGTACACCTGAAACTAATATAACATTGCATGTCAAAAGTAATTAGAAAGAAATGAAATGCCCTGGCTGGTGTGGCTGAGTTGGTTGGGCTCAGTTGGTTGGTTGCCCCTTCGATTCCCAATCTGGGCACATGGCTAGGTTGTGGGCTCAATTCCTTGTAGGGGGCATGCAGGAGGCAGCCAATTGATGTTTTTCTCTCTCTCTTTCTAAAAATCTATTTAAAAATCCTAAAATAAGAAAATAAACTAAGAGCCATTTTAAATCAATATATATTTTGTGTATTTTTGGAGCAAATTTAATTTCATTTGAATATGTTTTATTAATGCTAAAGATCTATACTAATGTTATACTTAATAATGCTATTAATATAAAAGCTTTTTACTTTTTCACTTTATTGATAAAAAAATATTTCAAATGTTTCTTCTGGAAGTTTTGCGTGCTAAAAATAATATCCTATGTTTTACTAATATTAATTTTCAGGGTTTCTAATTGCTTCTATATTTTACATTTGTTTTCCACATTCAGTCAACCATAGTTTATAGGAAAACTGTTAAATGTCACCACTATCTCTTATAACCAGAATTACTGAGCGTAATCAACCTTCCATTGATATTACCTATGCAGTGAGGTGAGGAACCACTCCAAGTGCCATCCGCTTGGCAAATCCTGGTGCTCGCTCCCACTAATATGAAAGGAGAATTGCAGCTGAAAGCAACCTCCGACTGGTAGATAAAGCTTTTGCCTTCTCGCTTTCCTTGGGCAGGTGTACCAGGGTCACCACAGAACTTCGCTGGAAGTGAAAAAAAGACAATGATGATAAAGATTTAGGATTCATCGGAGTAAACAAATTAGAAAGATGGTGAGAACTAACTGGAATATTAGACTAAAGTGACATCGAATCCATGTTAGTCTATTCCAATGGTTTAGCTTTTGTCTACATGAACACTGCATGTTTGACTCAGTGTAATATTTTAAAAATTAGTCTGACTCAGATATTTTCCACCTAGTAGTACTAGTAATTTCAGTTTCTAAAAAAATATTGGCCAGAATCAAGCCACACAGCATTTGTGTATATGGGCTGCAAAGGTGAAATGTAATCCTGATGGCTCTGCCAAGAAAACCAGCCCATCTTGTCCAGTTTGTCCTCTCCAGATTGCTGGGTATATAAAGAACATGCTTATTGGTTTTGTTGTACTCTGTTGAACAGTCAGAGCACATACCATGGCATTTTGTTCCTTCCTCTTCAAAATTCTATGGGGAATGTTTTTTAAACAGTTTTTTAATTAATCCTCACCCGAGTATATATATATCTTTTCAATTGCTTTACAGAGAGTGGAAGGGCCGGAAGGAGGGAGAGGAGGAGAGAAAAAAAAACAGGGTAACAGGGATGTGAGAGAGACACACTGGTTGGTTGTGTCCTAGTAGCACCCTGACCGGGGGTGGGGAGCAAACCACATCCCAGGTACGTGCCCTTGACCTGGAATCAAAACTGAGACCCTTCAGTGCATGGGGCTGACGCTCTAACCACTTAGCAACACCGGTAAGAGCACTGTGGAGGATTGTGAGTGTTGTTTTTTTAAGAGAAAAGGAAACCATCAGAGTCTAAAACTAGACAAAACTAAGGAATCTCAATGGTCTACATTACAGTGGTTGGCAAACTGCGGCTCTTGAGCCACATTCGGTTCATTGGCCCCTTGAGTGTGGCTCTTCCTAAGCCTTAGGTCACAGTGATGGTGAACCTTTTGAGCTCGGCGTGTCAGCATTTTGAAAAACCCTAACTTAACTCTGGTGCCGTGTCACATATAGAAATTTTTTGATCTTTGCAACCATAGTAAAACAAAGACTTATAATTTTGATATTTATTTTATATATTTAAATGCCATTTAACAAAGAAAAATCAACCAAAAAAATGAGTTCGAGTGTCACCTCTGACACGTGTGTCATAGGTTCACCATCACTGCCTTAGGAGTACCCTAATTAAGTTAATAACAATGTACCTACCTATATAGTTTAAGTTTAAAAAATTTGGCTCTCAAAAGAAATTTCAATCATTGTACTGTTGATATTTGGCTCTGTTGACTAATGAGTTTGCTGACCACTGGTCTACAACAACCTCTGAAGGGATTAACTTGACAGGATTTCTAAATAAATTGATTAGATGATTCCATTCAATATCTATCTATCATCTATCTATCTATCTATTTATCTATCTATCTATCTATCTATCTATCTATCTATCTCGTTTAACTATTAAAAGAAAGATAGTATTTTAGGTAGTTTTAGTTACTTGGACTTATCAGTAAACAGACTAAGATTCCTGCCCTTGTAGGTTGTATGTATTTGTGAGAAAAGCAAAAATAAACAAGTAAAGTGAGAATGTGTGAAGGTGGTAAGTCTTCAGAGGAAAGGCAGTGTAGGTGAAGATCAGAACTGGGGAATGTGTGGATGAGCTAATGGCGAGGGGTGAGAGTGGATTTTAAATAAGGTGGCAAGGCTGTCGCTAACTGAGAGAAGATTTGGAGGAAACAAAGCATCTGGCCATGCTGATCTCCCAAGGGAGAGCATCCTGACAGAGGAGAGAGCATTGCCAGGCCCATCGGGCACGTTGGGAGAAGAAGGTCAGTGCGGCTGGAGCACAGTGAGCTTGCAGAGTGTAACAGCGGGTGAAACCAGATGCTTTCAAAGCTAGTAGATAACCAAGGTAAAGGTACATATATACTATGCTTCCAATTTATTTTAATAAAAATACATAATTTACCATTTTAACTATCTTTACATGTGCTCAATTTTTTTTAAATTTGTAGATTTATCACCTAAAAACTTACTTCCCTACAAAACAAACAGCAACAACCAAACGTTATAAATTCTGCCTTCAGATGGCTATAGTTTGAGTGACCATAAAGTGCATTATCCCAGCCAAGGCACTTTGTGAGTGAAAGGAGGATTCTAACCAGATCAGATGACTACCAGGACAACAGGAGTGAACTAGGAATGCTCCAGGTGAACTGGAATGGATGCATACCCTAATTATAGAATACTTCAGCCTTAAGCTCAATGGTCAAAGAAAGATCTTCCCTGAAATTTAAGGTACTGCAAGAAAGTTAAATTTTCAGACCTCATTTTAGAAACCTTTTTCCCTTTTTAAACAGTTAAGATTAGAAGTGGTCATAAATAAAGAATAAAACCAAATAAATTAAAGGCAAATTTGAGAGTAAAGTAAAACAGGAAAAAATAAACATTTTTGTTGTGTTTTGTTTCAATTTTCAGCATTTCTAATATACTGTTAACATTAGTGCTATTTGACATACAAGCACTTCTAGCAATATAACATTAAGCCCTAGGCTCCTAGGCCAGGGTCCCAGTCTTACTAATTATATCTCTAGCACATTTTGAATTTGATGGCTATTTTCTCAGTGAGCATTATCAGTAGACATTTTAGCTTCAGCAACTGTTTCTATTGCTAAGTTATTTCATAACTTATTTCTGAATAATTTATTTTCTATATTTCTGCTGGGTCACTCATCTTTAAATCTTAACCAACAAAAGAAAGACGGGACATATATCCACTTAAACTCCTCAATTCTCTCCCCAACCCCATCATTCCATCTGTTTCTATCAGCAGATTTTCATACACTAAACCGCATCTGCATGTATGCTTAAGCACTGGCTTGTTTAGCTTTACAAGCAACAACATGCTCATGTTTATATTCTTGTACATGTCTGCTTATGTACAGGTGCACATGTACAAAACATTTTGTAGGGCATATACCTAGAAATAAGATTTCTGGGCCACTGACTCTGCACATCTTTAACTTTACTATATAATAGCAATTAATTCTTCAAATGGTGTGTCAACTTAAAAATCCACCAGGAGTGTATAGAGTTTACATTGCACACCTTTGTCACCCACACTTGATGTCCAATTTTGTTTTTCAGTAAACCAATTTTGTTTTAGTAAATAGTTGTTCATGTCTTTTGCCCATCTTTATTGTTTTGTCTCTTTTTGTTTCAGGGAATCTTTATATGTTCTATACATTATTATTTTTCATGCATATTACATTATCCAAGTTTCTCATTGGTCCTTTCATAATGAGAAATGAAAACTTTTTAATGTACCTGATTTTTTTCATCTTTCATTTATGAGTGGAGCTTTTGCAACTTGTTTAAGAAATCCTTTTTTACTCCAAGGTCATATAGATAGCCTCTTAATTTTAAAAACATTAATATTTAAGTCCTTCATGAATCTGGCATTGATTTACTATTTGGTCTGAGATGGAGATTGTGTGTATGTGTGTGTGTGTGTTTGTGTGTGTGTGTGTGAGTGAAAATGAATTGCCTTGTTTGATTAACTGCAATGTCTATTCTTTCCTTCACTACTTTGCTTGTTTCAATGTATCAAGTATCAATTAATGATTCTGTGCTCTTTACTCTATTATGCTGCTTTACTTTCTATTCCTGCACCAATGCCACACTGTCTTAACTACTATAGCATCCTCAGTTTTGATACCCGCAGAGGACTGCATTGCATACCAGATACAGCAGTGCACAGAAACATAATTTCTAAGAAGCATAAACCTAAATGGAGGGCATCATTCACATAAACAAGATTAGTACAATGTATAGTTGTTATAAGGAGAAAAAAGAAAGAATGATAGGAAACTAGTAAGGAGAAAAATAAAGTCTAAAAGGGCAGTGTTATATAACAACATATAAAATTTTAATTATGTTGATGAAAGAATACTGAGAAGAGGGACTCTGAGTAAAGAGCTAAAAGAATAAAAGGAAATTTCTAGACAAAGTAAATAGTGAACACAAAAATCTCTGACGTCAAAGCAAGGCTGCATGCTCAATTAAAAGTAAGGAAGCCTGTGGTATTTGTTTTTCACATGATCTCACTTACATGTGGAATCTAATGAACAAAATAAACTGATGAAAAAACATGTCCAGAGGCACAGATGTATGGAACAGAATAGCCGATCTCAATGGAGATACACCAGCGATCATATATGCATACATACCTCATGGACAGAGACAATAGTGTGGGGGAGGCCTGGAGTGGGAGCTGGGTGGAGAGGAGCAGGAAGAGGGGGGGTGGGGGGCATCTGTAATACTGACAACAATACAAAGTAAAAGCACAGAAGCCTGTGTGCCTGGAGTAGAGTGGATGAGGGGAGAACAGGATATGATGGGATCAGGGGAAAAATAAAATGTTTGCATGAGTCTATAGGCAATCTGGCTTCTGCTCCGAATGAGATGAGAAGACTGAAGGGTTCTGGGCAGTTTAGTGGGTTAGCTCTGGCTCACTCCAAGGCCAGGGGGCAGGGTGAGCACTCCTCTTTCTGCCACTTGCTGGGAATGAAAAGACTAGGAACAGGATAGCACTGAATGTCTCTGAGTGAGTATGGCCCATATCATGTGTTACAATAACTTATGTAAAATGAAAATCTGGCTTTTTTTGTTTTGTAATCTTCCAAATTAGTCTTGAAGGGATATATAATGTACAGCAACCTCTGCAAAAAAAAAATCTCTTACCTCTACTCTTACCTTAGTAATTTTTGATGTATAATTACAATCATTATCATGGCAAATACCATAATAAGAACTCGATTTGAATAAACATGTAGAAGTGACATGAATTTATTGCAGAAAGAAATTGGGGGTTAAATTAGAACATTCAGCTGAGATACACTGGACTTATTAAAAAGAATAATTTTCTGGCAGATTCAGCTCAGAAGGTTTCTATTTTGCGGAATAATTTTGAAAATCAAGTAAAGTTTACAAACAAATCCATTTAGCCTAAACTTTAGAGTTCAAGCAGAAGGCACACAATGGTTGGATGAAAAGTGGCTACATTAGTAAATACTGATTTTTCACTAAACTTTACACATTGGAAGGAGTTTAACAATCTCATATTTATTCTGGCCAAACTTGGAAATTTTAAACAACAGTTGTAAACTCAGGAAAGTAGTTCTAAGAGAGTGAAAACAGGAAAATATAATTGTAAGTATGGAAATTATACTTACGTAAGCACTGTGGTACTTCCCCACTCCAGGTACCGTTCCCTACACAGGTCAAAACAGCAGGAAAGGATAGCTCATAGCCTGGAGAACAGATGTAGCTAATACTAAAGCCCCAGTCGAAATTTGTTCCTTCCAACCTTCCATTAGAGATCTGGGGAGGAGTTGCACAGGTAACAGCTGCAATTACATTGAAAGGGATTAGACACAGCTGTGGAGCTATCCTGGGTATGGAAAATAAATGAATAAATATCATTAGGAGAAGCATATGTGCTAACTTAACCTTTTGAAGGACAATATGGTGTGACACGTTTTATTCTCCTGGTTGTATCCCTGAAACATACCCAGAATTAATCCCTCTAGAATGCGACTATTTCTTGACAACATAATGGCTACTGGTTGAGATTCTCTTATAAAATAACAAGCTGCCTGATATCTAAGGGGGAAAAAAAAGGCTGATCTTCTAACCAGTATTGTAACTGATAAATTCCAATGACCTTTAGGTAGACAGGGTTATTTGGCTATATAAAGTGTATCAGCACTTTGGCAAGGAATTTGGTAGTAATTCTGTGACATTTCTGAAAATGCAAAACATGTAGCTCATTAAAATATCCAAATTGGTTCTATTAAACACTTAGACTCATATGTTAAAATTTACTGTAGAATTTTAAGTGTGTTATCAAAGTTTTAAACATTCATTTTTTAAAACTGTTTTAAGATGTCCTCAAGCAGAGATAGGTTGGATGAGGTGACAGAGACGAGAGGAAAAAGAAGGGTACCAACTACAACATCTCAAAATGAGGAATGGTTATATTCTGATGGCTAGCAACATATCTGAATAATTTTTGGTACTGTATAACATTGCCATTACCAGGATCAATTAATTGTGTATAAAATAACTTCTAAAATATAAAATATCTGTTACATATTTTTATGCACTATGTACAGTGATCTGATTCAGAAACTGTGAAATCAAAAAGAAAAATACACATCAAAATTATTCTTTTTTGTTAGATTTTTTTAGATGTCAGGGAGATACTAAACATCTATAAATTTATAGATGTTTATAAACACCTGAATGAGAAATCTCAATTATTAAAGAAGCAATACTGTTATTATACAATATGAATTACCTTACATTGCATCTATACTATTCCACAAGTAATCAGAAAAGCTAGCAGAAAAATATGAAAATGTGTTTTTTTTACATTTTCTACAGTAAGCCTGAAAATGTTTTTAATAAAAAAGCAAATACAATAAGGTAGCAAATCTATGCTTATATTGACTAAAATATTAATTCTAGATTTCATTCTTTAAATAAATAGTTTCTCTGTTTCTTTAAGGAAAAATTAGTTTTGTAATTCCAATTGACTATTCTCAAACTACTGAAAGGTTTTCTCCCTATCCATGAATTACTTGACCAAAGTGGACTATCAAAATAAAATTCTGAGAGTGATTTTAAATTGACATGCACAAGATTTTTACAAACATGTAATGCCTGATTATTTTGTCAGAGGCACTGACCACTTTTCCCTTAGATTGTCAAATTTAAAACACAACAACAACCAACACAACAATAGCCATCCAGTGTGAATGGCCTGTCTTTAACCACAAATACAGAGGTCATATAATAGACTGCATTTTATTGGTCATGTCCCATAATAAGGTTGCATCTGATTGGTTAATTCTTGGAAATAGAAATCCTTATATATAAGTATAGACACCTGCTTTTTTAAAAAGCCACTTTGGAGCAGGTAATTACTATTATTATTTTTTTTGTAAATCAATCAAAATTATTATATCTATTTTTTTTCAGATTGACAAAAAATACAATCTATTTTTTTGGAATGCCACAGAATTTTTGTAATCAGTTTATGTGTGCCATGAAATAAATGGTTGGAAATTGCTGTTCTAAATCATTAAGGTTATATTATCTTTTAAATATTCATAAGTTAACATAAATACCAGAGTACATGATATTTTTGTTGTTTGGGTTGCATTAAAGTTCAGTCACTACTCACAATAAAATAAAAGATTTTTTGAAATAGCTTTACATTCTATATATTATTATCATCTGTATGGTTTAAAAATAAAAACTGAAACAATCATTTTTTTTAGTGTCAAAAAAGTGAAACAGTACATAAACACTATTTAATCTACTTTAAATTTGCATACTAAAAAAGGGACTATGTGGTAGTGATAAAATAAATAATTAAGAAATTATTATACCTCTACAGGTTGGCATTACTCCACTCCATGTGCCATTAGTTGTACAAGTTCTGATTCTGGAACCATTCAATTCCATGGTATAGCCTGGCTGGCACATGTACGAAACATTGTGTCCAACCACATAATCATCTCCATATCTCAGTCCATTGGCTGGTACGCCTGGGTCTCCACAACTGATTACTATCAATATTGGATTCAAAAAGCAGATGGTTAATGTGGCATATATTTAATAGAGAAGAATAGTAAGCATATGGCATTCTTAATATATCAGTAGGGAAAATTAGTTATCATGTTCATTTTTAATCATAAAACATAAGCATACTTAAACCACATACTAGCAATTCTTGATTATGACCAGGTATGCTTATTACAGATTCTATACACATGGTTCAGAAATTGCCATTTAGACTTTGAAAAGGTTAAGTTAATATGCTATTATATTGTAGGAAACTGTGACATGGTAATCTCATTTAAGATGTATTAAGTGATCATGAAGAAGCCATCCTATAGAATCAAAGTTTCTAATATAATATTAAAAATCCATATTCTTATATATGGCTATTGAAGTTTCTGATTTAGTAGACTTGCTGGATTGAGAGTATTTTCTCCACAGTGTTACTCAATTTTCTATTATAATAGTTTTTTAACTAAAACAATGATAGGTGTAAAAATAATACTTTTATTGAATAAATAAAAGAATGAATAAACTATAAAGTGTGAATTTATCATGTACAGGGTGGGATACATACTTTGGGAGGCTCAGTATGAAGTAAAAATGCTACAGCTAGGGATAGAGAGTTAAATTTCCCATTTCCACCGACTCAATGGCAACCCAGGTAAAAGAACAACCCAGAAAAAACGGGAACCTCTATTCTGGAATCCACTTGCTTCCTGGATTGGGTGTGAATGATGGGTTTCCGTCAAGGCTTCTGTCAAGCGCTTGCTAAATATGCCTCAGCAAGGCCAGCCCAGGGCAGAGATAGATGCTACGTACTCTGGACCAAGACTTCATGAATACACCAAACTCTGACTTGCCCCATGCTACATCCAGGCCTCTCAAGCAGGGTGGAGAACAAAGCTGCAGGGTGAGCCTTCCTCTGCTGATGACAGGATGGAACCGCTGAGCAGAGCAGTGGTGGGAATGCAGAGGCCCGGCAGGGACAGGGGTACCAGGTGGTGGGGGGCAAATGGCCCATAAACCCAGCCTAGGAAGACAGGAGGCAGGGAGGCTGACAGACTACATGAGCAGAGGCTCCAAACCCTCTTCACATGCTCCAGTGTCCCAGGGGACTTCAGTGACAAATCACACTTTCAAAGATAATATTATTGATAATTCTGAGACAGCTCAAGCACAGGCCCTGAGGGCATGAGGTTCTAGCAATTGCACTCATCCATAAAGCTGGCTCTGATTACGTATATTATCACCCAAAAACTTTCAAGAAGACTTAAAACAGCATAGAAAATAAAAGATCAACCCTACTATGACATGTAAGAATAAGGCATAACAGAAATTATATATAGGCCACCAAAGCACCTGCTGTTTTGAGTACATGATTTAAGCATGATTTGGGCAATGAACTGGCCTAAAAGCTTTCTTGCGGCTAAGAGAAAAGAAGAAAAAGAGAAACATATCAGCTTACACTTTTTCTTTTCTGGAGATAAAAGAAATGTGGCATACTTGCCTTTTACTATCATTTTTGCCTTTTGAACCTTTTTGTTTATAAAAGAGTATAAAATTACACCAGGTGAATCTGAGTTATATTCCCTCATTTTTATTTTTAAGTGATTCTTCTCAGAAATGTGAAAGTCTAGGGTTAAAAACTAAAAATTGATTAAGTCATGGGAGACCTTAATAGTACTTTAATTACATTGTATTTATTAACTTACCATTAAAAATGACGAATCTCAACATTCTTTCATATTACTCTAATCTGTTGAGTCTGGGAAGTTTTTAGGATCAAGAATAATGGCAATTAAATTAAAGAACAATATTCACAGCACTCCCCTTCTAGCCCTCAGAGCCCTGGACCCAGTTTGCTGAACTAACACTCTGAGTGTTCCTATTAGACTCCTAATAAGAATTTTGCATATAGAATGATTTTTGTTCTTTTGATTATTGATGATGAAAAGATTTTTAAATTATATAACTGAGTTGATATCAAATCCAGCTTATTTACCAAAAAATAGGTCATTTTATTTGCAGTTTCAAAATTCCTGAAAGTGAGTACACCGTTCAATTTATTTCGTGTTATTTTACTTTATGTTATTTTAGATTTTTAATCTAGATTCCAATTAAGAGGAGGAAAATTAAAGAGAACACCCACAAATTGCTATTTTGTGGATTGCGCTTTACAGACTGAATTCGAATCCTGGCAAGAAAGGCCAGTTAACCGGGTGGGAAGGCACAGGAGCTGAGAGGCAGCCACCAACCGAGAGGACAGAGGGTTTATTCTGCAGAGGCACAGGCACTGCGAAAGAGTTCTGCGTAGCGAGGCAGCATCATGAGTGGAATTTGGGACAACAGCTTCAGAAGAATTTGTTTGGTGACTTTCTAAGGAAGCAAAGGCCAGTCAAAGAGGCAGTTTCCAATAGCAACGATCTTTGTAAACAGCACCTGCTCCACAAGTCAATTCATTCATTACACCAGCTTGTTTTCAACAACAAAAAGAGGCTTTTGGTCTTTTCGAGCAAAACCTCAGAATAGTAGCTCTTTAGAGCTTTACCTTAAAATTCAGAGACACCAGTGTGTGACAACAGAGTGCTATGGTTTATTGCAAGAAAGTCTTTTCTAAAGTCACCCAAATCCTTAAGGACACAGCACTTACGTACACACACACACACACACACACACACACACACCAATAAACTCCACCAAGACAGATGTTTTGTCTTTTTCTACACTGATGTATTCTCACAGCCTCATCTAGTACATCATAAGAGGTAAAATAAATACTGTTTAAAGAATAAATCAGCGAATAGAATGCATAAGGAATAATTAAATATTTCAAATTCTCAAAAACAAATATGTTATTTAAAGGTTTAAATTTGTTTTTGTCCTGGCTTATGTGGGTCTGGTTAGAGGGTTGGCCCTTACACCTAAGGGTCATGGGTTGGATTCCCAGTCAAGGGCATGTACCTGGGTTGCAGGTTCATTTCCTGGCCCTGATCAGGTCCTGTGCAGGAGGCAATAAATTGATGTCTCTCTCTCACATTTCTGTCTGTCTATCTGTCTCTCTCTCTCTCTTCCCCTCCCTCCCTCCTTTCCACTCTCTCTAAACAAAATAAATGGAAAAAATATCCTTGGGTTAGAATGAACAACAACAGTAAACAAACAACCTGGCTTATGTGGGTCTGGTTAGAGGGTTGGCCCTTACACCTAAGGGTCATGGGTTAGATTCCCAGTCAAGGGCATGTACCTGGGTTGCAGGTTCATTTCCTGGCCCTGATCAGGCCCTGTGCAGGTGGCAATAAATTGATGTCTCTCTCTCACATTTCTGCCTGTCTATCTGTCTCTCTCTCTTCCCCTCTCTCCCTCCTTTCCACTCTCTCTAAAAAAAATAAATGGAAAAAATATCCTTGGGTTAGAATTAACAACAGTAAACAAACAAGTAAATCTGTTTTTATGGGAGGTATTCTCATTAGCTTCTATCATGTAATTAATGTCCATTTGGTATCATTTATAAGAAATTAAAGAAGATAAACCTCTATGCTAAAAAGAAAACATAATTTAGTAAATTAATTTCTGCCACTTCAAAACTTTAACTAGTTAAACAAGCATTATAAGTATGCATTTTTAAATAAATAAGATCATACTACCCACACATTTATAACGGAATTCATTTTTTACTCAATATCTGATATTTTTGCATTTAAATACACAGATCCATGTAACATTTTAATGACATAATATTCTCTTACATGTATGTACATGCAATATAATTCATGAAACCAAACCCCTGTGGATTAATGTTTGAGTTATCCTATTGTTTTCCTATTAGAGACAATGTAGCAATATACATGCTAGCTCAGGCATCCTATGCATTTGCTTTGCCAGGTTTCAAGCCCAGAATAAAATTCTACTACAGCAGAATGAAGTTCCAGAAATGTGATCCAATCTCTCAATTCACAAGCTGAATTGATCTCAGTGAGGGAGATTTTATTTACCTTAATTTTGGTTGCTTTGCCAGGTTTCAAGCCCAGAATAAAATTCTACCACAGCAGAATGAAGTTCCAGAAAGGTGATCCAATCTCTCAATTCACAAGTTGGTTTTCTTATTAGATCTCAGTGAGGGAGATTTTATTTACCTTAATTTTGACACTATTGACATTTGGGACCAATTCATTCTTGATCATGTGAGGTTGCTTTATCACCAAAGCTACTTAGCATTGACCTCTACCTGCTAGATACTGATAGCACCTCCACTCACCTGCACTGTGACGGCCAAGAGTGTCCCCTGGCATTACCAGATGTCCCCTGGGAAGCAAATCGCCCCTGTTTAAGAACCACTGACTTAGCGATAGCCCTCTTCCCTTGAGGAGATTTAGATGATTTTTTAGCTCACTTCACCCAGTTTCATGCTGGGATATCCCCCAGCTTTCTCTTGTGTGAAAATATCCCCATTTCCCTGGCCTATCTTCTAAAGAAAACCAAACAACCAACAAACAGAAAACTTTGAGAATTCTCAAGGGCCACTTCTGTGCTGACCGTTTGTAACAAAAGCCTTAGGCTCATTTATCACTGGATCCGATAGAGTATATTGTACCTGACCCACATGACAAGACCTGCCAGATGCAGGGTAGTGATCACTTTGGAAGAAGTTCTGGAAGATTTAAAAAACCCAAGGAATAAGGGCACATATTTCGTTTCAGACCTGAAAGTCAACTGTTACTCCATTTGACAAGCCCTGTCCTCGGGCAGATTGTACCGTTTTCCCAAAACACTGCGAGCACTGTGTGCTTTGGTTCCGGAATGGGTCTGCCTGTTGGACAGCACCAGGTAAGGGTCCCGGAGGGGTTTTTGTGCTGACAAAACAGAACAAAACAAAACAAAAACCCAGAAAACAAAAAACAATAACAACAAAACTGTATCTCTGAATGAGTATTTACCTGTGCTTAGTTTTTATGTATTTTCTTTCAGTATGAACATCACAGAAAATAATAAGCAAATTTTACAATTAGTGTACTGCCCGAGCTTCCTAGTATTATGGCAAATCTCTTTCCTTTCCAGTTTTAGTTCTGTGAATGTTTCTTAATATTTATAGTTCCTCTGTCAAAGTGTGCATGGTATTTGAATCCATGACCTTGATCTCATGATATATACTAAAAAAAAATGTTTTCATTGATTTGAGAGGAACAGACCAGGTTACCAATGCCATATGAAGCTCATAGGTTTGCATATATGTAATTGCTAGAAGAATTATATGGTACAGAGAGGTCACTTTTAGCTAAAAGCAATATGAGGAAGAAGTGTCCTGAAAGGCTTTGCCAATGGGTGCCGTTTCAGCTGATACTTAAGAGGTACCAGTAAGAATTTTAGGGCTCAGATGGGTTGGTGTAGAAGGAAACCAGCAGAGGCTATTTGTTAATTGTTAAGTTGTTCAGTCTTGCAAAATTGAGACATTTTCAAAGCAAGTAGGAGGACTTCTTTCCTTCAAGATGGAGAAATAGAGAAGACTTCACTCTCCATTTGAAACAACCAAAATAAATAAATAAATGGGACACAATATTAAAACAAAAATAACAACAACCAAAAAACAGGTTTTCAAAGGCAGCAAAGCACAGTGATCCTTGAGTGACAGGAAACCAATGAGATGAGCCCTAAAGCTGTCACATCGTATTGCTTTCAGAGAGTTTCCAGGCTGCAGCACAGGGAGCCTCCCTGCAGAGCCCACCAGCTTCCTGGTTGGAGACATGACTCTAGAGCCAGGAGAGAATAAAGAGACAGTGCCAGAGAGGACACACACTGGAAGAGGACTCTGGAGATCCAGGGAGAGAACTCCTGAGTGTTCAGGGGTCCCCTCAGCCCAGCCTGCACCCTCTCGCAGTCCGGGAACCCTCAGGGGATGTCCGGCTGATGGCTTAGGCCCACTCCCTGTGGGCCTCCTTAGCACACTGCCTTGGAGGCGGGAGAGGCTCCTGCCACTGCCGCTGCACTCACCAGCTATGAACCCGGCTTCTGCCTGAGCGGTGATCCCCCTATGGGAATGCACTGACCACCAGGCGGCAACTCCTGTGTTGAGTATCTGCCCCCTGGTGATCAGTGCGTGTTACAGCAATCAGTCATTCTGCCATCAGGCCAAAACTGGCTTTTCAACATTCCCCAAGAGGTCTCTGATTGTGAGAGGGCACAGGCCAGGCCAAGGGACCCCACTGTGCATGATTGGGGCTGGGGAGGGACTCAGGAGGTTGGCCAGCCATGGAAGGGCCGCGGGAAGACTCCAGGGTGTGTCCAACCTGTCTCTCTCAGTCCCTATTGGCCGGACCCCAACAGCAAGCTTACCTACTGGTCGGAGCGTCTGCCCCCTGGTGGTCAGTGCATGTCATAGTGACTGATTGACCAGTCAACTATCTGAATCCTGGTGGTCAGTGCACATCATAGCGAGCAGTTGAGTGGCCTTAGCATACCATTAGCCTATTACCCTTTGATTAGTTGCACGGCCGACCGAGTGACTGGACACTGAGCATATTAGGCTTTTATTATATAGGATGTGGCTGCTATGTTCTATTCAATGCTTATTTCAACAGCCTCTTAGCGATAATTTGCCTTCATCTTTGAAGAGACACAATGCACATGGAGTATCTCAACAGCCCTGTCATCATACACAATTTGGTGCAGGCAAGATATTATCTACAACGAATATTCTCCAGAATTACAGACATGACATGCCATTACTCTGATGACATCCTCCTCTGAGTAGATTCATTTGAGCCACTCATTTAGGATAAACAAATACAAAGAATTTAAAGAAAAACAAACAAACAAACAAACAAACAAAAATAACTGATAGTTAAAAGGTACCAGTAAGAACTTTAAGGCTCAGATGGGTTGGTGTATTATAAAACCAGCAAAGCCTATTGGAGATGAATCATTAGCCCACAAATCAGGTTGAACATCTCTTCATATATCTATTGGTTTTGTATGTATTCTGGAAAGAGGTGTCTGTTCAGGTCCTCTGCCCATTGTTTTGCAATAGAGGACTGGATAAAGAAGATGTGGTACATATACACAATGGAATGCTACTCAGCCATCAGAAAGTATGAAATACTGCCATTTGCAACAACACAGATGGATCTTGATAATCTTATGCTAAGTGAAATAAATCTGTTAGAAAAGTGCCAAGAACCATACAATTTCACTCATAAGTGGGATATAAAACTGAAACTCGTGGACACAAACAGCAATGTGGTGGTTGCCAAGGGGAAGAAGGTGGGGGTGAATGGGGTCCTAATGTATGGTGATAAGAGATTTGACTTTGGATGGTGGGCACACAGTGCAGTATACAGATCTTATAACATAGAAACCCACATGAAACCTGAATAACATATTAACCAATGTCACCCTAATAAACTTAATAGATAGATGATAGATAGATAGATAGATAGATAGATAGATAGACAGACAAATAAATAAACCTAGTCAGGCCCTAGCCAATGTGGCTCAGTTGGCTGGAGCATTGTCCCGTACAGCAAAAGGTGGCAGTTTGATTCATGGTCAGGGCACTTACCCAGGCTGCAGGTTCAATCCCTAGTCAGGGCAGGTGCAGGAAACAACCAACCAATGTTTCTCTCTCTCCCTCTCTTTCTCTCCCACTCTCTCTATAATCAAGTTAAAAAAATAAAAACATAAAAATAAATACATAATAAAATAAAAAATCAAGCAGTTATTGATATGTGTTAGATTGGCAAAATAAAATTGCATTCTTTGTATTAATCTTGGTTACTGCTGATAATTCATCTCTATTCTTAAGATGCTGTTAAATTTCACTTAATGTCACTAATTTTCTGTGATCCCTCTTTCCTCTGCCAAGTAATTCTTTTTTTGTTAATCTTCACCAGAGAATAATTTCCCACTGATGTTTAGAGAGAGTGGGAGGGGGAAAGAAAGAGAGAGAGAAACATCCATGTGAGAGAGACACAATGATTGGTTGCCTGCCACACGCAATCCCAACCAGGGTTGAGGATCAATGTACATGCCCTTGACTGGAATCAAACCTGGGATCCTTCAGTTCACGGGCTGACACTCTATCCACTGAGCCAAACCAGCTAGAGCTGCAAAGTGATTTTTAAAGTCACCAGTATAAACTCTTACCATAGAATACTATCATCTTTTAATATGAAATACAATACAAATATTCAATATCTTGCATGGTTTGATTGACTACAAGTTACACATATAGATGAATATACTCAAATAGTTTCACATAACTAATGATGTTTAAAATATTGAGAAGAAACATACTTGTACAGTTAGGCAAAGTTCCAGACCACGTTCCATTGGCTGTGCACTGTCTAACTGAAGGTCCAGACAAGATGTATCCCTCCATGCAGGAATAAATTATCGAACTGGAAAATGTTGTGCCATCAATCCGAAAGACCTTTCCATTGGCTGTTGTTCCTGGGTTACCACACTGTACAGCTACAAGAGAGAAAAAAAATAATAGTTAAGAGTATTTATAAAAATATTGTAATTAGAAATCTTCTCACAAAAAGTTAATGACTGATTTTTTTAATTATCCAAAGGAGCTATAAAATCCTCTAAAATAAACATTGAATTATCTTTTACAATGGTTGAAATTCAAGATAAATTTACATTAATTTTATTAGTTTAATTACTAGAATACAAATCAGACAACAGCTATTTTTTAAAGTTTTTGTTAGTAGCTATCATAAAAACTTCAGAAAGTAATTACTCGAGTGTTGCCTATGGGCACCACAAAATCTTTCAAGGAATGATTACAAGAGTCTCTGCCTAAAAAATAAATAATGTGAAATGGAAAGATATGAAACAATGAGATGCAACAGAAATTTACTATATAAGAGGACAGATATAAAATAAACAATTTAAATATTTTAAGAATCCATGTATATTTTTATTTATATAAGCATATAACTGATCTGAATTAAAATTGTATAATCTCTATTTCCAGACCAAGGCATACAAAAAAATAGACTGAATAAACACAAAATCTAGAAATGGTTTTCATTAAGTTTTCAACATATCATAAACAGGAGTCACAAACACAATATCCCCTGTATTACTCTCTGTATTATATTTAACTATTTGCCATCAATACCATGGTAAATTTTTAAAATATCGTAAAAGCAAGCCTATGTCACTGTATTACTAAATTTTGTTGTAACATAAAAGTTTAAAGTTATCTCTATGACTATAAAGTGTAATTATAGTTTCAGATAGTACCATCTATATCACTTGCGGCATCTAAAATATTTAATTTTGCCTATCCTTCCTTTACAGTGGTGCTGCATGTTTGTGTGTAGAGACAGGAGACTTATACATTTTATTTTTATTACTATTTTTTTTGTTAATCCTCACCTGAAGATATTTTTCCACTGATTTTTAGAGAGAGTGGAAGGGAAGGGGAGAGATGGAGAGAGAGAGAAACATCGATGTGAAAGAGATACATCAATTGGTTGCCTCCTGCAGGCCTACTGGGATGGAGCCTGCAACCAAAGTACAAGCCCTTGAATGGAATCAAACCCACCACCCTCCAACTGGGGAGGGCCGACGCTCTATCCACTGAGCAAACTGGTTAGAGTGGAGACTTACACATTGTAAACAATTACAATAAAATCAAACTCTAGGTAAAATTTTCAGAAGAACATATAACATTAAAACAATGTTTGCTTCTGTTGTTCAGAGTAATTATCCTCTTCTATATTAGCACCTAAAATAACAATCCAGTCATATTTATTTATGTGTCATGATCTATAGTCTTGAAACAATCCAAGTAGGATTTGAAAAATATCATCCTGTTTTCAATGTCAGGTGATTTGCATTTTGAAATAGGGACCTCAGGCTCAGTCCATTTTTTTTGCACTTAATAACAATTGAGAACTTCTCCATATCTGGTTTACAGATATGGACAAATAACACTTCCACTTCTGTCCCCTTGTCTCTAATTTCTCCACGCTTAGTAGACACATTTTTCTTACCAAGAGAATTATTTGAATTAAACACAAGTAAAAATAACTTTAAATGAAGAGAGGTAAGTGCATTGCCTATCATGAGTGAGGGCTGAAAACTCTGTGGACACAGTGAAGAGAAGCAGCAAATACTTCGCTTCTGTAATGCAGACATTTTGGGGGAAATGGCTTTATTGATACCTGTGAACACAGGCCCATTTATGTTTAGTATTAGCTGACAATGCCATCTCTCTTAGAAAGAATAATTTCTCAGCCGTCAGTTGACCTAAAAAGTAAAAATAACTTTAAATGAAGAGAGGTAAGTGCATCGCCTATCATGAGTGAGGGCTGAAAACTTTGTGGACACAGTGAAAAGAAGCAGCAAATACTTTGCTTCTGTAATGCAGACATTTTGGGGGAAATGGGCTTTATTGATACCTGTGAACACAGGCCCATTTATGTTTAGTATCAGCTGACAATGCCATCTCTCTTAGAATAATTTCTCAGCTGTCAGTTGACCTAACCTAATATAAAAGACATGTAACATTCATTGATAACTCACTATGATAGCCACATTTTCAATATTCTTAACCTCACAACAAATACCATGAGCTGATATTAATTTCAACACCATGTACTGGTTGGGAATTGAAGCACAGAGAGAATAAATTAGTTCTCCAAGGTCCCACAGCTAGTTCATGGCACAGTTTCATCTAGTACAAATTCCTCAGAAGATTCTGATAGCATATAATAAAAGTATTGGATCTTATTCAGGCAAGAAAATGGCTCAAACATAATATATTTTTGTCAATCGATTATTTTTTGTATCCAATGCATGATAGAAAGAGTATTTTATATTTGCCTTATATATTTCTAGGGAAAATTTTTTAATTAGGGGACCATTTTTTTTCTTTTTATCAAGGTGACTTCTCTGAAAAGACAAAAATAAATGGAAGCATAATGAAGAAGTAGAAAGAGTATTTTATATTTGCCTTATATATTTCTAGAGAAAATTTTTTAATTAGGGGACCATTTTTTTTTCTTTTTATCAAGGTGACTTCTTTGAAAAGACAAAAATAAATGGAAGCATAATGAAGAAATTAAAGGTCCTTTATAAATAAAGAAATAAGTTGATAAAATATTTATATAGCTATATATAAAATATGAAAACATATTCATTCTGATGTGTATTTTAGGCACCGTATAAAGCAAAGAGTATATAATAGTGAAATATTACCATTTTTAAAAACAGAACTATGCTATGCATGCTGTTTTATAATCTCATTCTTCTTAACATAACAACTAGGGCATCTTTCTTTTATAAAGTTCAGTAATGGGATAGTTATCCATTTTATGTATATTCATAATTTACCTATCCAATCCCCTGTTGATAACCACAAAATTTAGTTTTATTTCTTTACCATTTTTGGTTATAACATACTCTAGCTTATTAATATAAGTGTGTACATTGGTTCTATTTTGAGATAAATTTCTGAGTGGAAGTTCTGGATAATTTTCATTTTTGAAATATATTTTTATATAGAGTTACCAAAGATATTGTCATAATACACAGTTGAATCAATAATGTAGAAGTTTGCCTGTTTTCATACATCCTCATCAATGCGATGTGCAATAATTGTTAAAAAACCTTGTCAGTTTGTAAAAAAATGATATATTCTTTACATTTGCCTGTTTACATTAAAGTAAAATTTTTAACACATTCATTTGATAGTTTTATTTTCACATGTGTTTTATCCATTACATTATAGGAAAGATATTATAGTTTATGATAAATTACTAAAGTAATATAATATTTCAGAGCATTTGGAAATATAAGAGTAAAAGTACATCAAATTTCACCACTCTGTTCTATCATATTTGTTGTACCACCTTTTAAAAACTTTCTCTCAAATGAATGTCATTTCCCATGATTTTAATAGAGCAAACTTTTGAATCTTATTTTTAACTAAGTTTTATATGATTTACATTTTCTCACATTGATCCATGGCCTTTATTCTAATATCTTATTGACTATATGCACTTATGTCATATAAATATACACTTGCTTATGTAATATTATTTCTAGTATTGTTGATACTAGAAAATGTGGGTGTTGTTGAGTCGAGTTCTTGTCTCATGAAAATCAAAGCATGAAGTTGTGGACAAAAACAATGAATGGGAGCAAAGTTCATTGGGAGAAGCCAGTCCTGGGAAGGTGTAGCTCAGGTTCCGGGAGCAGCCCAGTGTTCAGAGCTTCCTTTCATGTTAGTAGTTTAGCATCCAAGCTAATTAAAGTCTAATAGTCCACATGTGGAGGCCCACATGGCCATAAGCCACGTGGATGCAGGGATGTGCTCCCCTGCCATAGGAACGAACGTCAGGAACCCATTGTTTGTCAGGGAGAAGAGAGAGAGGGATTTAAATTAGGGTGGGTAGTCTTGCTAGCTCCTAATTGGTCTTTTCAAATAATTCGGACTTGGCAATATCCTTTGAGTTGGTTTATATGCCTTAATGCCTTGTGATTGGTTATTTGCAAGCTGCCTGTCTTAGCAACATCCATACATTTTAAAGTTCCTGCCTCTTGTGAGTGCTCTTCCTCCCCCACCCAGGTGGGGTGCCTTGGTAACTCCTCCTAGCTGGGTTCCCAGTTCTACTTCCTTTCCCACGGTCACACCCCGATCTACCTAGCTTCCTTCTGTCTCCTCATTGTTAAAATTATTTCCTGTTGTTGCTTATTTTAATCAACTAGACATAAAAGTTGCAACTTTACTGTTATCTGTGTTTTTTTAATATTTTAATTTTCTGTAGGAAAGAAATTCTCAAATACCAGTTAATAAAACAAAGCCATTTACATTCTATGAATATATACACATTTTTGCCAAATTAAATTTACTATAACAATAACAATACCTCTAGAAAAGTTTTAAAGTTCTAGTTTCGTTGCATATACATAAGAATTTCATATTAAAACAGGTAAAATGATGTTTAATTATAATTTTCTGATTAGTAGATATGTTGAATATTTCTCAATAGGTTGCATTTTTTTCTCTTCTTTATTTTCTGTTCATTTTCTTTGTCCATTTATCTACTAGAATCTGTATTTCTAAATTATTTGTATGAGCACCATTTATGAGAAAAATATTAATTCTGCTATTTTTAATAATTTCTTGTTCTTTTTTATCTATGAAGTGCACTTTACAGATAAAAAGTCAGCACCAGGTTGTATTCCATCTAAAAACTATTTTGCAGTTAAGCTGAACAAAGGGCTAGCTTCCTAATGTATGACACCACTATAGAGACTTTGACTTTGCAAAGTCAATTTGAGTAATAAAGTGAATAGTTAAGTCTTCCTGTCTTTTGTTCAACAACTTTCTCCAGCAACTCCATTCCTATAATAGCAACTGAGTTGTAATGCTCTCTGAATTAAGATTTTAAAATTTGGTCCATTTTAAAAAAGGATAACTATCTTTCCTAGAATATGGATCCTAATTTTAAACACAATAAAATGTTTCTGAAATACAATCAATCAAAAACTGTCAAGAAATTCTGTTGGGAATTATTTCTTATTTATAAAACCAATACATTTTGATATGATATTAAGTTTCAAAAATACCTCTACATGTTGAGTTTTTACACTAAAATTATCTTGAAAAGAACATTTAAATTATAAGAATAATTTTCCAGCAACATTTCATTTTCTATCCATTCTTGTAAAGACTTAACTATGTTAAATATGTCAGAACAATTAAAAATTTTATTCAAGCACCCTACATTTAAAAAATTCTAGTTTCAAACAATGTAACCTATGCATAAAAATCTCATTTATAGTTAGGCATCTTTATATCTTTCCATTTCTACAAACCTAAAAACTAAAATACATCTTGAGGTAAGGTTGATGTAAGAACAACCAATTGTTTCCCCTAAAAGTGTCTACAATAGAGCACTGTGATACAGGGAAAAAATAAAACTTTTTAACAAATATGTTTAACTTTTCAACTCAGATGTTTGCTAAGATGTGAACAATGTTTATCTATAAATGATCCATCAGAAATATTTTTTAAAAATTATTACCTATCATATATAGGATGTTGCCAGTAAAACTGGAATACTCCTGCTTTTATTCCATGGATGGGGACACTAAGAATTGGTAAGAGTAATTTCAGTAATACTAACAAATTGAATTTGGGTACACATTAAATTCCAGCAATTTCAATACATTTAATTTCTGCTTGAGTTTACCTTTGCATTCTGGCTGCCTTCCAGTCCAGCTGCCATTGGCCAAACATGTTCTTTCTTCTGAACCATGAAGGATATAGCCAGTATCACAAGCAAAATGTACAGAACTTTGGGTTCTGAAATTGCTTTCCTGTCTAGAACCATGACCAGGGGTACCCGGATCCCCACATGTACCAGTAGCATCACCTGTAATTCAGTACAGTACAAGTTAATTTATTTCAATAAGCATTTACTATGTTCATGTTTTTGTCCAATATTCTTATAGACATGGATTTTGTGCAAGTTGTTTTTAATGTGGTCAGTTGACTGGGTAGAATCATAATTCATATTTCCCATCTGAGTCCAGTCATAAGAAAAAGCCTAAGTGAAAAAGAAAGTAGTTGCAGAGTATGGTATTATTTTCCTTAGCAGTGATATTTAGATCTATTAAATAGGTTAATGTCATTTTGTTAGTATTTCCAGAACTTGGTCAATAATCAGGTTATTGAAAGATTTATAACTGACAGTTCTATGTTTGACAATGGGTTTACAAAACTAAAATTAAAGAACTGGATTTGGTAATTTTCATGTGTCCTTCTCTGAATTTTCTAATTACTGACAATCATTTTATTGTTGTTAAATTAGTATTGTAATGTACCAGAAAATATCAATGTTACAATACAGTATTTCCTGTAACATTAAAATTTCACTCTCTAATTTTCTCTACCAATGACTATTGACCAAGATAAATGAGCTGCATAAATCTCATATATGAAATACAAAAATAAATTGCAAATAATCAAAGATTAGAAACTCTATGTAAGTTCTAATAAGGATTTTGTTCATGACTAGGTGTTCACCTTTTTATGTTAGTGTTAAGAATTTACTTAATCCCTTATCATTTCTTAAACAATTCTAAACAAAATTGCTGTAGTATCGGTATATATTTTGAGAGAGAGCGAGAGAGAGAGAGAGAGAGAGAAAGGAAGAAAGAGAAAGAGAAAGAAAGGAAGCAAGGAAGGAAGGAAGGAAGGAAGGAAGGAAGGAAGGAAGGAAGGAGGGAAGGAAGGAAGGAAGGAAGGAAGAGGAAGAATGAGAGAGATTCTTAAGTACTGGAAATGTTCTCTTTCTGTCTACATGCCTTTTGACAAGCCCCGTGTATTTGAAATCCTTCTTTACACTTCCTCATTTTCATGAGATGTAATATTAACAACCACACAAACTTTAAGATAAGTATTACACCTTTAAATATCTATGTACAATTTATTTTTAGCAATTCAGCAGCAATTTCCAAATACATTGGGGTGTATATATGTAATGGTATGTGACTATGTATACTCAGTTATCTGATAGTTTTAAAAGTCTATAGATTACATTTGAAGTCCCATAAAGTTACTTCATAGATATTAACCATTAGTTACAAGGAGATTCTGAAATAAAGAACCCTACATGCAAAACAATGTCAAAAGAACTCCTAATAAGTGTTCACCATGCTCTCCACAGATATAAAATAATATAAAGATAATTGAAATATATAAAGCAAAACAGGCAGAAAAATAAGCACTACTATCTGGTTAGTGGATCAAATAGGGATGATCAAATAGGAAGACATCACAGACATAAAACTTAAATGATATTTTGAGAAAAGCATTAGTTTAAATAGCTCAAAAAAGATTTATCAAACACTCACTCTGCAAACAAATTATTAATTAAAAATATCCCTCATATTCACTTATTCTAAGATAGTAAGTAATAACAGAACAATGTGGGGCTACGGAAGCTCAGAAGTTATATGTTGCCTGTTAGTAAAAAAGAAAGTTAGAAAAGATAAATATCTTTCATAAAACTTGGTTTAGTTTAATTGAAGAAAACATTTAAGCCTTTCTTTTAAAGTATGCTATTAAGCAACCAATTGTTTAAAAAGTTTAATGGACACAAATTCTAACAGAAAAATCACTGAAATAACATCGCCTTCTGGGAAAAACTTTATTTGCAATTCACTAAAATAGAATAGCTACATAAACTTCAGTAGATCACCATTTTAATGAACAAAGCACTTTACACAAAATAGCATTCTAAAACCAACAATTCTTTACATTAGCCACAAAACAATTCAAAACATGTATCTGTCACTTATGATCTACAGGATTAGAATTAATTTAGGCTCTGAATTTATATTACCTTAAGTATTACAATAAATGTACAAATAATGTTATAGCTTCTCTCAGATTTTTACAAAACAAATGTAGTATTTTATCTCTTTTGTGCATATATTTCTAATAATAATAATGTAATTTCCAACACACATTGTCCAATTTTCTAAGTGGTACCTGAACAATGAGGTTGTGATCCACTCCAATGGCCATTTAACTGGCAGGTCCTTGATGAATGGCCTAGAAGGCTACGCTTTCCTGTGCAGGAATAGTGAACAGTGGACCCAAAGGTATACTTCTCCCCAGACAGGACTGCATTAGGAGGAACGCCAGGGTGTCCACAGTCAATCACTACAATACATAATTATTGGATATAAAATTTTTTTATATCTCCTATCGAACAACCTGCACCAACTTTCTACAAAATAAACCAAAAGTAAATGATCTATTTAAATATATACAACCACCAGAAATCAAACATCTATGTGAAACCTGACTTTAAAAAAATAAAATGAAAGTTGGAGCTATAGGAGCAATTCTGTTATGCCACTCACTGTGAGCATGAGTTTCACAGGAACAATGTAAGTAAGCATAAATGACTGAATGAGCATAAGTCTGCATGTACGGGGGTGGTGACTCTATGTTCATATGCATGTGTGCATGGATTTGAAGTACACATGTGCCTAAATACGGATGTGCAAATTAGTGAGAAGAGTATATGTGTGTTGGCTAATTAAGGACATAGGATGCTAATAAGATTTAAAATGAGCCTATACAGCAATTAAAAAGGAAGAATTTTTGAGGCTGAATTTTCTTTATAATGTAGAGGTAGTTTGGGAACTTACTGTATCTCCCTTTATTTATTTTTTATTTTTTAAAAAATATATTTTATAGCCCTAACCGGTTTGGCTCAGTGGATAGAGCATCGGCCTGCAGACTGAAGGGTCCCAGGTTCGATTCCGGTCAAGGGCATATATATATATCAATATATTTTATTGATATTTTACAGAGAGGAAGGGAGAGAGTTAGAGATGAGAGAGAAACATCGATCAGCTGCCTCCTGCACACCCCCCACTGGGGATGTGCCCGCAACCAAGGTACATGCCCTTGACCGGATGGAACCTGGGACCCTTCAGTCCGCAGGCCGTCGTTCTATCCACTGAGCCAAACTGGTTAGGGCTGTATCTCCCTTTAAAACAAACTTGAAAAAATACTGAATACAATAATACTCTAGAATATTAAATAGCACACAATAGAAACAAACTTAATAAATCCCACACTATCAGGGAGTGCAATGAAACAAAGAAAGGCAAAAAAGTATATGAGAGCTATGAAAATCTGAAGTTCATGTTTCCATGTCCTACAAAATATTTTAGCTTGAATGTTATAGCCACCACACAAGGCCAAGTAACTAAATTAGTGAAGCTATTAGACCAGTGAGTGCACAATAAGAAAGTCAAATGCACTTTAAGAAAAGGAATAACAATTGACTTAATTATTTGCATAGAATCTGAAATTTAATAGACATTGAATAAACTTCTATTTATTCATTAGTGCATGAATGGTGCTACAATTTTTTTAAAAAAATCCCACCCCATGAAGTAAGGGCCTCTAAATAAAACATGACCATAAAATATTTTATAATTTAAAAATTAAGCATAATCAAAAATTATTTGCACAATGACTTTTTTATTTTTTTCATAGAATTTTTTCCTTTTTCTTTATTGTGCACAATGACTTTTTAAAAAACATATTTATATTGATTTCAAAGAGGAAGGGAGAGAGATAGAAACATCAATGATGACAGAGAATCACTGATCGGCTGCCTCCTGCATGTCCCACCCTGGGGATTGATCCTGAAACCCCGGCATGTGCCCTGTCCAGGAATCGAACTGTGATCTCTGGTTCATGGGTCAAAGCTCAACCACTGAGCCACGCTGGCTGGGCCACAATGACTTTTTGACACAATACTCGTTCAATCTATAAAGTTTTCTTTCCTATCATGTCCAAGATTCACCAATTCTTTGAGAAACTTAGCTATACTTACTGAATTCCTAGAATTTATGTTCACTTCCCTATGTCCTTACATAATTTTTATTTATTTCTGTTAAATTATTTTCACTATTATGTCACTATAGTTATGTGAATATCTGGTATAATTTATCTTATTTATATTCTACAACTCCAACATAACATTTAACAAAATATACTCACTAAATATTCAATGACTTGATTTTATATATTAATACTTACTGCATCCATATGTGTATGAATCTAAATATGATAAATATTTATGGTCAGTATGTTTTAAGTAATACTTTTGTTTAAATCCTCAAGTATTCTGAAGCCCTAGTGGTTGTTTATATTAAGACTACTATTACCTTAAATGAAATCTGAAATAGTAGTACCAAAGACAATAAAAATGTAGTTGTCTTTTTGGGATGAAATGAAAGGTGTGTGCTTTCCATATTCTATCTGCTCTATCAAAATTCAAAGTCAAAGAATGACAGAGAGCTGTTCAGCACATTAATATTAATAAGAATGACATCTGGGAATTGAATTGGAAGAATGTAGGAAAGTATAATTTCAAAACAATGAAATAATAAAATCAAAAGCAAATTAAAATAATAATTAAAAACAAAATCCTTCTGATATATAGCTCTAGATATTTTCTAAGACAATAAATATCCATGCTGCTTACATGGCATTTTTGAAGGAAGAATTCACATTATCTACTTACTGATACATTCTGGTAAAGGTTTGTCCCACTGTCCATTTGGTTGACATATCAAAACTGAAGATCCAAATAAAAAATATCCAGGATTGCAGTCATAGAATACAACAGTACCATAGGTGAAGTTTCCATGTTCTATTTTACTTTCTCTTTTGGAATTGGGTGGAATTCCAGGATCAGAACAGTTCACCACTAACCAAATGAACAAATTTAAAAGGTATTTTGAAGTAACATGTATAGACCTAACATAGATTACTATAAGAAATTTAGTTGTAAAGCTACATTTAATAAAGCAAATTAAATATTTCAGAAATAAAATTAATATATTGACTATCTAAGATAATGAAATAAAATCTGGTCAATTTTTAAAATAAAGAAGAAAACTTTTTTGCAAATATTTTTAACAATAGCAACTCCATAAGCATTATGCTGAGTATAAATTTTAAAAATGATACTTTTTAAACTGTAGTTAAACCATAAAATAATGTAAAGATTATGATGATTTGGTTGAATTTTATGAGACAATATGAAGTATACCATACTTCTTTACAAAATGAAAAAACACCAAAAAATTATCTTTAATCAGTTTCTATGCAGAGAACAATAAATAAACCCACTCCCAATTCAGCTATTATGGTAGTTCAGGCCTCAAACATATTTTTCCAAAATATGAAAACAAAAGGCCATACGTCAGTTCCATTAATTATGGAGTAAATTGGAGGTAAAAGAATTTTAAAGACTTTTTGTATGTAGTCACAAAATAGATAAAAGTTATTAAAGTTAAGCAGCTGAAATTAAACCTTCCAGTTTTAACTTAAAAAAGAAATAAGTTAAAAAGTAAGGAAGACGGAAAGCATTGATAATGAGATGATATTAACATTAAATCTCTTTGTTTGAGTAGCTGAAAACGGTCCACTGTTCTGCCCCAGCTGTTTCAAATGTTATCATCTACGTTTACACAGACACATTATTACCATGCTTTAAGCTGGACCAGAGTTAGACTCTTACCTTTGCACACTGGTGGGGGATGACTCCACTGTCTGTTGGCCTGACACTGTGCCTTTGTTGGCCCTTGCATGAGATACCCAATATTGCAAGAGAATGTTACCACATCATTAAAGTTGAATCCATTTCCACTTGTTCTTCCATAAATCGGACTACCAGGGTGACCACAGCTGACAGCTAAGAGCAATAAGTTGGGGCAGGGGAATCACAAAACAATATTTGGTTATCAGTAATCATGACAACTACCCTTAACCATTTCAAACACTGTAGAAAGAAGAGACTTTTATGTGAAAACATATCTAAAGTACTTTTACTAATGTAAAGGAACAATTTAGAATGGTAAAACAATCTACTCTAAAAGGAATATTACATTAATAAGTAGACAATCATTTGCCATTGTGGTGCACAATGTTTAGAGTTTCATGGTACCTTTTTATTCTCTTTATTTTGGGGCGGGCAGGAGGAGGGGAGAGAAGACTGAAATTTAAAAATCTGGGCACGACTGATGTCATTAATAGCAGAAGGGAATGAAACTGAACCACTTTTCCTTTTCCAGTCAAGAATTGGAAGATAGCTGAAGGCAGTTTTTGTATTTAACTTTGAAATTATTTATTTTAATATTTATACCATCAATTTTTACAAACAATAGATGGATAAGCAAAGGTGTGTTTGAAGAATAATTTAATGTGACTATAAAATGTGAACCATAAAAATGATGCTGTATTAGAATTCTTACTGGTTTATTTTCTTCACAATTGATATTGGACAATGTAGCACAATTTTGTTTGTAAATAATGCTATCAATTAATGAATTATTTAAATCATTGTAGTGTTACAGTTCCATTCCTGATTTTATGCATGGCTGGCTTTTCCCAAACACTTCGTATTTCTATGAACTATTGCACAGCATCATCTCACTCTATAATTAGAGCAACTCAAGTAATAGTCCTTCATAATTGGGCACAATGAAAAACCAGTCACTTTTAGTATCTTTGAAATGACCCAAGAGCAGTTATTCTTCAGCTGTATTGTTAATGTCAACCTACTCATTTGGAAATTTAACTGCATCTTATTCTTGTTAAAATTATTGATAAAGAAATCTGTTTTACCCCAAGGGCCAATTTTCATTTATAGTTTAATTATTCAAAAAGAAAAATAGTGGTATTAGTTGACTATGCTTGAATATAAATGGAAAAAATCTAGGAAAGGCACAAACATAATTTTGCTGTCTGTAAGTCATCATCAGACATTCAGTATTTGTGTGTACGGGTGGAGGGGGAGTGTGTACACCTTAGAAAAGTAGTTTTAATTTTTAAATATACGCTGTATTATCTTATTAAATATCAACACACAAAAGTATTTTACATGAAACTAGAATTTCTGTTGATTGGATAAAAATTGACAATGATGAAATTTATACATATGGATGTGATTAGTTATAGAATATGTATTTTCTGTGAATACACACTAAAAGTCACATGCATTATTTATCTGAAGCTGCCAAAATCTCAATTGTATGATCCTATCATGTTACAATTACAACATATTTGCAGTGTTTGTTCTCATTTTCTAACATCAGTTTTAATATAAATGTCAGTAATTGGGAAAGGAAATAATTAGGAGAAAAAAATAAGAAACCCATTGATAATGACTTTCAGGTCCAAAACAGGACAGAATATTATGTGAAACTATTATGTACTGTTGGGGATTCAGTGGTGTAAGGAAACATAATAGAATTTACATATACATACACAAATATGTGCGTGCGTGCGTGCGTGTGTGTGTGTGTGTGTGTGTGTGTGTATACTTATATAACTTAACTAAGAAAAAAATTTACTGGTTATTGCATGAGAACAGAGGTCTCTAATTACTTCTGCCATGCTTACTTACGCACACAGGATGGGAGTTGACCAGACCAATTGTGATCCTGCTGACATATTCTCACTGAAGAACCAATCAATCGAAAACCAGGATTACACTGATAAACAACTGTGTCTCTGTATCCATAATTTTCTCCAATGACTTGACCATTCACAATGAGTTCTGGAATTCCACAGTGACCCGCTGAAATGGTCAGAAAGTGATATTTTTAATACTGTGATCTACATTTTATTTGTGTATGTATATACATATGTAACATTACTAAACTTTTAAAGTTTACTTAGAATTTTATATATATATAATGCAAATATGATGATATGACATAAGATACTCAATAAAATGCCATGTATTAGGGAATTTTAAAAAACACTTCTAGTAACACTTGGGTCTATAAGAAATTAGAATTTCAATCTAAAAATTAAAATGTAACATTGAAATTTGAGAAATAGAGTTAAAGCAGTGCTCAGTGGTGAAATTTATATGATGAAGTGCTTTTATTAGAAAGTTAAGATATATAATCAATGATCTAAGATTCTACCATAATAAGAGGAAAAAGAAGAGCAAAATAAAAAAGAGAAGAAAGTAAAACTAAAGTAGGTAGATGGAAAATTACATTAAAGACAGTTAAAGAAATAAAAAAAGACAGAAAAACTATAGAGAATGTCATCTAAACTAAAACTTATTTTTTTAAAAAACAGCAACAAATTGGTAAAACCCCTGGCTAATCTCATCAACACAAAATTAGAGATAACAAAATTACCAAAAACAGGAATGAATGAAGTGATATAACTACAAGCTTACCAAAAATAAAATTATAAGGAAATATAAAGAGCTTGATGCCAGTACATTTAACAGTTCAGAAGAAGACAAATTCTTTGAAAATGATATCATACCAAAGTGAACACAAAAAGAAAATAAAAAATTTGACTAGTTCTTTATCTATTAAAATATTTATATTCTTAAAACCCTTTCCACACACAACACAGACACTCTGGCTCCGACATTTTCACTTGTAAATTCGATCAAATAGAAAAGAAAGAATCACTTCCTAACTTGTTTTATGAGGTACTCCTTGTTGCAATAGTAATCCTGGGGGGAAAAAACCATGAAAAGAGCGATGTCTTTTATGACCATTAGTCTAGAAACATAAATAATTATACAGAATATCTGGCGTTTATCCAAAAATGAACAGCTGGTTTAAGATGCAAAATCAACCACTGTAACATACCATATTAAAGGAGAATTCCTTTGGGGATTATGTACTCCCAACTTTTCAGGAGCTTCCTTTGGCTCCACCAATCTGGCCAAAAGCCCAGGTTAGACTGACAGATAAACACCTTCCCTAGTCATTTCAACTTCACTATGCTTGTGCCCATCTTCCTCTTCCCCCATGATTGGCAGGGAATGGATCGGTGGTTACCTGGGGAGTGTGAAATTGCAGCTTCCTGGTGAAGCTACCCAGGTGACCATTCTTACAATGTCTGGCCTCCCCTTTGCTCCTTTCCTCTTATTAATAATTAATACTAGCTAGCTAGTAACAGAACTGGTAAAAGAAGACATTTCTCTTGTTTTCCTTCTGCTTCCTTGAACTAGCCCTTGGTCCTGCCATAGTCATGTGGCCCTAGACGTGGATGGCCCAGGGCAATGTAGACCCCACACACAATGAACTGCAGCAGGGAACACAAGCTAACCAAGCCAGATGTTGGACTGAATTGTGCTTCAATATGGAATGGAGGCTACAGGCAGTGGCTTTGATCTTGGCCCTGCTGAAGTTCAAAGCCATTGTGGGACAAGGGAGATGGGCCTTAGAAACCCATGGGTTTAATTCCACAGAAATAAAACTTTCTACGACACCTCATCCTCTCATAGGGGCCTCAGGAAATTTTTACTGCCACAACAATCCAAGAAGCCCACTTCCACCAGTGAGAGGTGGGCACATGGGTGTCCCCACTAATAACAGTTCTATTTGACATTGTTTGATTGGCCTTATCCATTGCAATACATTAATATACAAAAAGAAACAAGAACATAAATTTGGAGAACAAAAGGAAAACTATTCTATGCTTAGATAATATATATGTAGAAAATCCTATTTTAAGAAAATCCTAAAACTAATAAGAAAGTTTAGCAAGGTTGCAGGATACTAGATAAGTATTTTAAATAGTTATATTTTTATATACTAACAGCAAACAACTGGAAGTGTAATTAAAAATGAACAATTTCACTTATAATATTATAAACATACTGAACATTATGAGGAATAAATTTAGCAACAGACATTCATTAACTTTATGCTAAAAATACAAAATATTGCTATTGCAAAAAAAGTTAAAAAAACATTAATAAAGAAATAAATATACTAAAAATACTATGTTCATAATTGGAAACTTCAATATTGTTGGATGCTAATTCTCCACAAATGATCTATAGATTCAGTGCAATCCTGATCAAAACCTACCAAGCATTTTTAAAAATAAAAATTAATAAATTAATTTCTAAAGTTTTATGAAACTGTGGAGGCCCTACAGTATCCAAAGTTGCCTTGAAAATTAAGAACAAATTTGTAGGACTGACATACACAATTTCAAAACAAAATATATTTTATAAATAATGCCAAATATCCTTCTGGGGAGGAAAATACACACACACACACACACACACACACACACACACACACACACCTCAACAGCAACATCTTAAAAATAGGTCATAGGTATAAAAGTAAGACCAAAACTAAAATTTCTAGAGGAAAACATGAAAGAAAATTGTAGTGACTTATGGTTGAGCAAAGGTTTTCTAAACAAGATACAGAAAGCAATAACCAAAAAGAAAAAAAAAGATAAGATAAACTTTATCTAAATTTAAAACTTCCACACATCAAAAGATACCATTATGAAATGAATACACAAGTCACAGACTGGGAGGAAATATTCAGAAAACACATAATGATGAAGACCTTGCAACCAGAATATACAGAGAACTCTTACAGTTCATAATAAAAGGCAATTCAATGTAAAAGATACTTTACCACTTCACAACGGAAAATTTACAAATGGCCAATAAGCCCAAGAAACTGTACTACATCAGTAGTTATCAATATAATGCAAATTAAAATATTGTAAAATAGCTTTATGCACCCAACAGAATGAATAATATTAAAAAAACTGACTGTACCACATGCTGGAGAAATTGTGAGACCACCAGAACTCTACCAGGAATTTTACACCTGAATATCCAAGAAAATAAATGCATATACCCACAATAAGAGTTTTATACAAATATTCATAGCAGCTTTAATCAGTTTTACATGAATATTTATAGGAACTTTATTAATAATAGTTCCAAACTGACCAGAGCCCAGGTGTCCATCAACAGAGGAATGGCTAAGTATGGCGGATTCATACAATGGGATTCTACTAAGTGATAAGAGAAAAATTACTGATACACATATCAGCATAGATGAAAGAGAATGAAAGGAGCCTTACACCAAAGGGTATATATTTCAGGAATCCATTCAAATGAATTTCTAGAACAGGGAGAACTAACAAACATGAAAAAAATCAGAATAGTTATTGTCTCAGGGTTGGGGAGGAGAGCTGCTGACTTGCTGGGAAGGGCCACGGGAACCTTCCTGAGGTGAGGGTAATGCTCTGTAACGACACTGTGATTTGAGTTACACAGGAGCACATACTTGTCAAACCTCATCTAAAGTGTACTTATGATATGTGCATGTCATTGTACATACAATTTATCACAGTAAAAAAGGAAAGACAATGTTAAGGAAATATTGCACTCCGGCTAATGATATGCATGCTGAAATGTTTCGCAATGAAGTGTGCCAATTTCTGCAACTTACTTCAAAATGCATCAAAAAAATAAAATGAGTTGATGGATTGATAGAGGCTTGAAAGGATAACGGATAGGTAATAAGCAAATACAACAAAATGCTACTTGTAGAATCTAGACTAGAGGTGGACATATGAGTGTTCAAAGTTAAGTCTTTCGATTGAAAAATGCATAATAAAATGTCGGGGGGCTGGAAATAAATGCATTCTATTTAGATAAATAATTATAAGCATATTCTAGTGGCATTCCAAGCCTAAAGTGTCTGGGGCTTTAAGGACAAGTTGTTTTCAAACATAAGAGGATGACTGGACTACATGAATCTGTAAGGTCACTGTAAGCATAAGAAGCTAGGATTTGCTTGTTTGGCAACTGTGCTTTCCTCCTACCAACATCCTTTTAAATTTCTATCTGATGTCAACACTATGTCCTCTACAATGGATGATGATGATGTCTTTACAGACTGAGAGACAATGTTTTCTCATAAATATTGCTTTTATTTCCTGTCTCTTCACAGAATAAAATCAGGATTCTAAATATATGAATAAAACCACCCTCTATAGCCCGGGGCGGGGGGATGAGGGGGGGGGTTCCGGCCATATAAGGCCCACAAAATCATTTGGTCGGGTCCTGCCAATGCATCAGTGGTGAGTTAATTAAATGTTTGACCAAATATAGCGGGCTAATTTTTAAGTTGATAATTTTGTAGGCCCACAAAGATGTTATAAAAATCCAAATGGCTCTCGGCAGAAAAAAGGTTCCCCACCCCTGCTCTATAGGCAATAGTCAATAAGTAATATACAATAATAGCTCATAAGGGCAAAGAGGCATAAAATATAATATTTTAAATTTAGTTTTCATATAGATTTTCAAAGGTATAAGTAAACTAAATAATCCGTACTTGAAATCAGCATATCCAAAATCAGTTTAGGAATTGTTAGGAAACATTTTTATTTGATTAACCCTATATTAATACATAAAGATATAATGTACTTACTTTTTTATACAGTATTTATATTGCACATTAAATGTATGTACTCTTATAAAGGAACTGTTGTTGCTGTGTTTTAACAAATATGTCCGGGGGGAGGAATTTTACAAAACCTCTAACCAAATATTTGCAATTTCAAGTTGTCATCATATTACCATGAATATTTTCAAGCTTATTAGCAAAACAGTGTGCATTTATTTATATAGTTAGCTATTCATTTATTTTGTTAATCCTCACCGAGGATATTTTTCCATTGATTCTTAGAGAAAGTGGAAGGGAAGGGGAGAGACAGAGAGAGAAACACTGATGTAGATCAGTTGCCTCCTTGCCTCCCGCACATGGCCAAATGGGGCATCTAACCTACAACCTAGATATGTGCCCTGACTGGGAATCCAACCCACCACCTTTTTGTGTACTGGACGACACTCCAACCAACTAAGCTACCTGGCCAGGGCTAATTCAGTTTCTTTTACTACCTGGGT